>NC_135763.1:36357215-36881565 GCF_052425735.1 Oculina patagonica
CCTAACTTTTATTCAGAAATGCTTCGGCACTTTGAAAATTCATTAATTTTCTGGCTCTTTTTAATTGTCCTGGCGTTTAAAATACTCTACCCGAAATAAAATTATATATTGTTTCACCAAAAGTGTGCTCCGTTTAAAAGACATTTTTAATTATTTATTTTTTTGCGTTCAAAAATTAAAAACTACATTTTGTGAAAATTAATGACAATTTTTCTTTACACTTAACAGGGGTTGACAAGCTTTATAGAGACCGGTATCATTTTAATTCAAATTACGGTTAGGAATACTAATTGCCTGTTTTCTCAAATTAACATTGCTTTTTTTCTAAATTTTTAAGTTTCTCTTAATTTAAGTTCTTATGACACAAGAATAATGGAAGAAAAGGAAATTACTTGAACTGGTTGCGACACGATTGTTAAACTTCTCAAAGCTCGCTATCAAAAGTGATCCGAAGTTCATAATATGCACGCAAACACTTTTTTGGAAGACAGCTTAGTTTAAGCGTGGTGGGCTATTTTTTTACACATAGGAAGGGATAACAAGACCAGAGCCGGCCTATCAGTTGGCGATGGTGTATGCACAATTTGACTAATTTTTAAAGAATGTGTTAATATAAATAGAAGCTTGTGGCCCCAGATTGCTTGAAAATCGTTGACATCGATCCACAATGAATGTGGGGAAGTCTTCCAAACCTATGGACAAAATATTGAAAAACTCTTAAAGAAAGAAGAACCTTAAGCTATATCTGTTATTAATGTGCAGAATTTGAGCTTTTTGAGAAAATTAAGGATTGCCAACATCAAGTGTTGGTTTTCAGCACACAGGAAGCAGTTTACTCTTTTAGAACTTTAAACTGCCTGCGTTTATATATCAAGCAGATGTTCACATATGTCTTTTATTCACACTAATTTTGGGTATAGAGAGAGCAAATACTGAATTGCGGAGTAAATTAAAAGAGGACGTGACTGTCAGCCTGAATGGAAGGAAACGAAAATTTAGTGTTAGTGATAACAAAGAAACAATAAAGCTAGAAATAGATATCTTGTGACAGTCTACACCAAAAGTGCTCGTGTAGCGTAACACCGAAGTTTCTGTGTCTCCATTTTTATTCAGAAACGACACAACCTCTTTTTATTTTCCTTGGGGTGTATTAAAAAACAAAATTCAAACTTTTTTTGCAAATTTATATAAGCAATAATTACTTGAGAAAATCCGGAGTAGTTTTCCTAATCGTGAATTTAAATTACAAAAGAGTCTGTGTCGATTAATTCGACCATCTGCTTTTTGTCTTGGCAACTGATTCTGGATAATATTCCACCTAAACTGAATGTTCCGTCTACCAGTTGTCGTTGTCAGTAACAAGGATATTTTCACCAAACGAAACGTCCGAAATGCATAGAAAATTTTAAGACGCTTTCCCTTCATTTTGTTCCTTGTTAACGAGTGTGGAAGTGTGGAATAAATGGAATAACGACCTCTTTCCTTTTTTCTCAACAGGTTGAGAAGCCTTGGGAACGGTGCTCTTTTAATTTAAATTTGCGATTAAAAATACTGCGGAGTTTTTTCATAAGTACTTTAAAATTTATAAATTTGAGAAAATTTATTGAATTTGGTATCATGTAGAAACCAAATGCTCCAAAACCAAAAGATAAAGAATAATTTGAAGTTTAAGAGTTTCTAGCAATAAAAGGACACCGAATTTTTCGTGTTACTCTACATGCAGCACATAATGTCGACTGTCACGAGATCGTTTATTTTCTCGATCATAGGATGACTTCTGATTTATTTCCTCCTTCTTCCAGAAAGAGGAAAACTAATCTTCTTTAATAGCGGCGTTTGGGCCTCGTAAACAATTGGGTTAAGTCTGGGTTCGAGCCTAGTGGCCTTATCGGCCGGCTTCAGCAGCATGAAGCGACTATAGATACATTCCATTCACGCAGTCTTTTAAGAAAATAACAGAATACACCTCAAGCTGCTCCGTTTTTCAAATGTTTGTTATCAGCATCACTATTTGTTTAACATCTTTCAGAAACTGACAGTTTACTCTGGGTTGAGGAATAAATTAATTACGGAAAATCAGTTGTTTCCAGAATTTATGAAATATCTCCTGAAATTGCCGAAGACACATGCTTCAAAACCAATGGTTCGCCTAAATTGTATCTTTGTCCTCATCAAATGAAAAAGTACAGAATGTGTAGGAGGAAAAAAAAAACAGTCTGTCTGTCAACCAACTGCTCGGTTAATTAACTTGTTTTTCCCTGAATTAATAATTCATGATTTTGACATGCTTGGCACAATAAAAAACAGTATCTTTGAAGTTGCTGGAAGCTTCGCTAATTGTTAATGAATTTTGATCAAAATATTTCAGTCTTCGGTTAAACTATACAGCTGTGGCAGAGTAATGGCGCCAGCAAACTTTACTCAGGACGAAAAGCAGAAAACATTTGAAAAACTGTTGTGCTCGGCAGGTTTAACTGCTGGAATACACGGCCATGTGACATTTCTTTCAGTCTTAAACATTTTTTTGTCCATTACTGCATTTCTTGGAAATGTTCTGATCCTAGCTGCGTTTCGCAAGGAGTCTTCACTTCATCCGCCGTCCAAGCTCATGCTTCGTAGCCTTGCAACAACTGATCTCTGTGTTGGTCTTATTTCAGAGCCTCTGTTTGTTACATATTTGATGTCTGTATTGAATGAAAATTGGAATATTTGTCGCTACTTCACACTCGCAGTTTTTACAACCACCATTATTTTGTGTGGAGTGTCGCTGTTCACACTGACTGCAATAAGCGTGGACAGACTTCTCGCCCTGTTGCTGGGACTGAGATACAGACAAGTTGTAACTTTGAATCGGACCTATGTGCTAGTTATTACCTTTTGGCTTGTGTCGATCGTATTTTCAACACTGATGCACTTTTCGAATTTCCTTATAACCATGTGGTTTATAATTATAAATAAATTACTGAGTATAGTAACCTCGATCTTCTCTTACACAAAAGTCTTCCTAACTCTCCGTCATTGGCAAATTCAAGTACAAGACCAATCTCAACAGCAGAACGAACTGAACATAGCTCGATACAGAAAGGCAGTGTCCACTGCACTGTGGTTGCAACTGACGTTAGTCGCTTGTTATTTGCCTGAAGGTATAGTGGAGACTTTGGTTGGTATCAGTGGACTATCTTCATCTGTTTACCTCGCCTGGGGTTATACAGTCACCTTAGTTTACTTAAACTCGTCATTAAACCCGATTCTTTACTGTTGGAAGATAGACGAAGTGAGACAAGCAGTGAAGGACACAATTAGACAAGTACTTTGTTATTCATCCAGTTAGCTCTTAGAGCGGTTTTCACTTGAGTGTCGAAAGAAAATTGCGTTTGCTTTGGTTTTGCATTACTACGATTAGTGATTGGCTTAAAAATCTCGCGCCACTTTCTCAGCGAATCAGAAGTAAAACCAAAACCAATCGCTACATGTATTTGCTTCGAGTTTTGATTGGTTCACTGGATTGTCCGTGTCCTTTGTGATTGGCCAGAGTAATTACTTTGGTTTTGGTTTTACGACACTCAATTGAAAACTGCTCTATCTAGACCGATTTATATCATCCCTCACAGTTAAGAAAACTACTGAAACAATAGTTAACAGTTACTCCCAAAGCCAACTGAAAGTTCTATCAGCTGGCTCTCTAACATAATATATATGAGTGTGACCTTCTCAGTTTTATACCGTTATTTCCCGTGTTTTTGTAGCAGTAAAAGTAAAATTTTGTTTTGAATTAAAATTTTATTTTGCAGGCATGTAATTTTAAATAAAGAGATGAAAAAATAGCGTTCATATCAATTCTGATATCAATTCTGATATTGTGTGCTGTCCACAAGGACAGCACACGATCGTTTTATCAAGTGAGCGAAAAGGAAACCTCTTCGTTCAAACTCACAGGCAAAACCGGCCGGAAGTTTCTTATAGTTGGCTGCAGGTGGCGAAAGTTTGGAAATCATGCTGCTATGCTTCACAAAATGCACATATAATAAACGCGGCCGACAAAAAAGCGAAGCGCGCGAGGTCTAAAAATAGAATGCCAATGAATATAACCGCCACAAGGCTAAAAAAACATTAGGGTGTTCTGAGGGAAATAGAAGGAATCTAGGCGAAGTTCTCGTTTTATGAAAGTGTTTTAGGAATAACGGCTTCATAGGAAAGTGTTTTAGGAAAATCGTCCGCAATTTCGGTTTGTTTGTCTGAGTCTTGTCTGAGTCGTGACGTCACTCGCGCGCTTCGCTATTGGCGTACGCGCTTTTTTGACTCAAGTTTACTTAAATGATAATTTGCTCGCACTGAAAACATATCGATAATACTCGATGCATGGTGAAAATTTTTATCGCCATATTAATAAATTGTGCCCTTTAAGTTCCGAAGAAACATTAAGTGTGAAAATCGACACGAACGAAAATCGTGCCGGGACGCATGTCAAAATGCCAATCACGCGCAAGACCACAGGAAGCCTAAGCTAATGGGTGCTTTCTATTTTTAAAGTCCGACCGGTGGAACCAACATAAACTCACCGTTGTAAAATAGAAAGCCATTTTCCGATTTATCCGGGCCAACCGAGTGGAAGGGTCCTTTCCATTTTGCATTCCTTACCTCCAGTTCTTCGCATCTGTGAGAAGCGACTGAACTTAAGTAAGACAACTGATCAGTTTGTCAAAATGGAACGGTAATTTTCGGTCCGACTGGTCCGACCGGTCAAAGTGGCCAACCTCCAGAGCTGGTCCCGAATATTCCCTTTCGGTCACTCCTAATCGAAACGGACCTTTCCATTTGACTTTCCACCGAAATTTCCGAGCACCCAATGATAAGCCAAGTGCCACAGCACTCTCAAAAGAGGGCAAACAAATTGACGCAGGCTTCTTTGTTTAATCTGGTTTACTAAAATGAAAATTTGCTTGCACTGAAAAAACTTAACAAGAAATACTCCGCGCATCGTGAAAATTTTTATCGCTATAATTTGTGCCTAGTTTCGAAGATACATGTAATGGTAAAATCATCGCGACGACTGACTTTATGAAGTCATTGCGTTACGCATTGCCAAACTGGTTTCATTATAGCGAGTGAACGCAAATTTTTACGGCCGTTGCTTCTCTCCGACGATATCGAATTTGCTTTACTCTTAAAAAAACTTAGATTTCCAGTACAGTTCAATGCAAACCGAGTGCCTTCTAACATTTCATTCTTGGTGGACGTCCAAAGGAATGCGCTAGAATCTGGCCACATACGAGCTGTGCATGCGTAACAGCAACCTTGAGATTGGAATTGCGGCTCCTCCAATCTTGTCCCAGGGGCCTGCGATCTTTCTGGTCTGCGCAAGGGATTGGGACCTCTGGGCTAATCCCAATCTCGAGCCCAGAGTCCATCTAGTCGGTCAGCGGTATGGGATGGACTCTGGGAAATTAAACTGGAATCGATCAGATCAATTTCAGGTCGATTTCAGGAAGAACCTTGGTCTTCCGTTTTTTATTGCGCATGCTCGTAGTTCCAAGCGGAAATAAATTTCCCAGAACGGAAGTAAATCGAGAAAGTTGAACTACAGTATTACTGGTGTTTATTGATTCAACAAAAGTAACAATAACGTCCTGCAGTTAACAAAAGAGAGAGTTAACAAAAATGCGTCTGGTGTTTTGATTTCCTTTAGTCTCTTTCTTGAGCATTCTGCTATGTTTGTTTAAAATCAAAGGTGTTGTTAGCCTTCCAGGATTTCGTCCGTAAAGACTGCGTGCGTGTTTCCGTTGTTGTTTTGCCGAGGACAGCTAAGAAATTTACATAATACACAGCGCACAGACAAGCTATTGTTCTGTTCATAAAAAAAAATTTTGTTTGGCGACTTTCGCATACTTTTGTTTGGAGACTTTTGTATATTGGAAAGGCTTCTCGCTGACAGCGCATCTTTTCAGGATAGGTTGCATGTTTTCGAGCAAACAATTTTTTCCTCGTTGAATGGCGGTGATATTAATAAAGACGTTGAAGGCCACACGCACACAGGTCAACGCTATTCAAAAGGCGTAATTAGCATTTTGGCGACTTAGCACGTGCACACGTGTGTTATAATTTTTGTACAATTCATTTTCTTCAGCAAAACAACAACGCGTTTTGTTCAAATTCTGCGTCATTAGTAATAATTTTGAATCGTGCACTGTCTGCCATATTCAGTTTTTCAACCGGAACGGAGATTTGAATGAAAACAGTAGTTCTAGCGAGATTTGTAAGTCAACTATAAAATGAGTTTTCAATCGACCTTGTCCTTGGTGACGCCGTCGTTTGTTGTTTAAAAACTCCGTTCAGAATCGACGTTTAAAGGAAGTCCTTTTTTATTCATGGTATCTTTTACGTTCAAAGAGAAGGGAAGAATTAGAACATACTTCATTTATTTAGAGCCATATCACGATTTCTTAGGTGTTTTTACAAAATTAAGCTGATACTTCTGAACAATTGACCATGGAAAACAAAAAAATGTTTTTTCAGGGTTTCCGGTTTGGTTTACTTCCGGGAAGATTTTCAGACTTCCGTGTTGATTTCTATTGTTCTGTGAGGGCCAATAGAGAAAGAGAAATACATTTCAGTTTCCCAGAGTGTGTACCGGCGACCGGTAAGTACGTAGTGTAGTCATCATATAGCGGTTTGACTAAATTCTATATAGGGGTATTAATAGAGGGGATACAGAGCCCTACGTAGCTATACACGGCTATATATAGCTATATACGGTTATAAATAGCCCTACATAGCCCTACATAGCCCTACATAGCCGTACATAGCCCTACATAACCGTACATAGCCCTACATAACCGTACATAGCCCTACATAGACGTACATAGCCCTACATAGCCCTACATAACCCTACATAGCCCTACATAGCCCTACATAGCCGTACATAGCCGTACATAGCCCTACATAACCGTACATAGCCCTACATAACCGTACATAGCCCTACATAGACGTACATAGCCCTACATAGCCCTACATAACCCTACATAGCCCTACATAGCCCTACATAGCCGTACATAGCCCTACATAGCCCTACATAGCCCTACATAGCCCTACATAGCCCTACATAGCCCTACATAGCCCTACATAGCCCTACATAACCGTACATAGCCCTACATAGCCCTACATAGCCCTACAAAGCCCTACATAGCCCTACATAGCCCTACATAACCGTACATAGCCCTACATAGCCCTATATAGCCCTACATAGCCCTACATAGCCCTACATAGCCCTACATAGCCCTACATAGCCATACATAGCCCTACATAGCCCTACATAGCCCTACATAGCCCTACATAACCGTACATAGCCCTACATAGCCCTACATAGCCCTACATAGCCCTACATAGCCCTACATAGCCCTACATAACCGTACATAGCCCTACATAGCCCTACATAGCCCTACATAGCCCTACATAGCCCTACATAGCCCTACATAGCCCTACATAGCCCTACATAGCCCTACATAGCCCTACATAGCCCTACATAACCGTACATAGCCCTACATAGCCCTACATAGCCCTACATAGCCGTACATAGCCCTACATAGCCGTACATAGCCCTACATAGCCCTACATAGCCCTATATAACCGTACATAGCCCTACATAGCCCTACATAGCCCTACATAGCCGTACATAGCCTTACATAGCCCTACATAACCGTACATAGCCCTACATAACCCTACATAGCCCTACATAGCCCTACATAGCCGTACATAGCCCTACATAGCCCTACATAGCCGTACATAGCCGTACATAGCCCTACATAGCCCTACATAACCGTACATAGCCCTACATAGCCCTACATAGCCGTACATAGCCGTACATAGCCGTACATAGCCCTACATAGCCGTACATAGCCCTACATAACCCTACATAGCCCTACATAGCCCTACATAGCCCTACATAGCCCTACATAGCCCTATATAACCGTACATAGCCCTACATAGCCCTACATAGCCCTACATAGCCCTACATAGCCCTACATAGCCCTACATAGCCGTACATAGCCCTACATAGCCGTACATAGCCCTACATAGCCGTACATAGCCGTACATAGCCCTACATAACCGTACATAGCCCTACATAGCCATACATAACCGTACATAGCCCTACATAGCCCTACATAGCCCTACATAGCCCTACATAGCCCTACATAGCCCTACATAGCCCTACATAGCCCTTCATAACGGTACATAGCCCTACATAGCCCTACATAGCCGTACATAGCCGTACATAGCCCTACATAACCGTACATAGCCCTACATAGCCCTACATAGCCCTACATAGCCCTACATAGCCCTACATACCCCTACATAGCCCTACATAGCCCTACATAGCCCTACATAACCGTACATAGCCCTACATAGCCCTACATAGCCCTACATAGCCCTACATAGCCCTACATAGCCCTACATAACCGTACATAGCCCTACATAGCCCTACATAGCCCTACATAGCCGTACATAGCCCTACATAGCCGTACATAGCCCTACATAGCCCTACATAGCCCTATATAACCGTACATAGCCCTACATAGCCCTACATAGCCCTACATAGCCGTACATAGCCCTACATAGCCCTACATAACCGTACATAGCCCTACATAACCCTACATAGCCCTACATAGCCCTACATAGCCGTACATAGCCCTACATAGCCCTACATAGCCCTACATAGCCCTACATAGCCCTACATAGCCCTACATAGCCCTACATAGCCCTACATAGCCCTACATAGCCCTACATAGCACTACATAGCCCTACATAGCCCTTAATAGCCCTACATAGCCGTACATAGCCCTACATAGCCGTACATAGCTGTACATAGCCCTACATAACCGTACATAGCCCTACATAGCCATACATAACCGTACATAGCCCTACATAGCCCTACATAGCCCTACATAGCCCTACATAGCCCTACATAGCCCTTCATAACGGTACATAGCCCTACATAGCCCTACATAGCCGTACATAGCCGTACATAGCCCTACATAACCGTACATAGCCCTACATAGCCCTACATAGCCCTACATAGCCCTACATAGCCCTACATAGCCCTACATAGCCCTACATAGCCCTACATAGCCCTACATAGCCCTACATAGCCCTACATAGCCCTACATCGCCCTACATAGCCCTACATAGCCCTACATAGCCCTACATAGCCCTACATAGCCCTATATAACCGTAAATAGCCCTACATAACCGTACATAGCCCTACATAGCCCTACATAGCCGTACATAGCCGTACATAGCCGTACATAGCCCTACATAGCCGTACATAGCCCTACATAACCCTACATAGCCCTACATAGCCCTACATAGCCCTACATAGCCCTACATAGCCCTATATAACCGTACATAGCCCTACATAGCCCTACATAGCCCTACATAGCCCTACATAGCCCTACATAGCCCTACATAGCCCTACATAGCCGTACATAGCCCTACATAGCCGTACATAGCCCTACATAGCCGTACATAGCCGTACATAGCCCTACATAACCGTACATAGCCCTACATAGCCATACATAACCGTACATAGCCCTACATAGCCCTACATAGCCCTACATAGCCCTACATAGCCCTACATAGCCCTACATAGCCCTTCATAACGGTACATAGCCCTACATAGCCCTACATAGCCGTACATAGCCGTACATAGCCCTACATAACCGTACATAGCCCTACATAGCCCTACATAGCCCTACATAGCCCTACATAGCCCTACATAGCCCTACATAACCGTACATAGCCCTACATAGCCCTACATAGCCCTACATAGCCCTACATAGCCGTACATAGCCCTACATAACCGTACATAGCCCTACATAGCCCTACATAGCCGTACATAGCCCTACATAGCCGTACATAGCCCTACATAGCCCTACATAGCCCTATATAACCGTACATAGCCCTACATAGCCCTACATAGCCCTACATAGCCGTACATAGCCCTACATAGCCCTACATAACCGTACATAGCCCTACATAACCCTACATAGCCCTACATAGCCCTACATAGCCGTACATAGCCCTACATAGCCCTACATAGCCGTACATAGCCCTACATAGCCCTACATAGCCCTATATAACCGTAAATAGCCCTACATAACCGTACATAGCCCTACATAGCCCTACATAGCCGTACATAGCCGTACATAGTCCTACATAGCCCTACATAGCCGTACATAGCCCTACATAACCCTACATAGCCCTACATAGCCCTACATAGCCGTACATAGCCCTACATAGCCCTACATAGCCCTATATAACCGTACATAGCCCTACATAGCCCTACATAGCCCTACATAGCCCTACATAGCCCTACATAGCCCTACATAGCCCTACATAGCCCTACATAGCCCTACATAGCCCTACATAGCCCTACATAGCCCTACATAGCCCTACATAGCCCTACATAGCCCTACATAGCCCTACATAGCCCTACATAGCCCTACATAGCCCTATATAACCGTACATAGCCCTACATAGCCCTACATAGCCCTACATAGCCCTACATAGCCCTACATAGCCCTACATAGCCCTACATAGCCCTACATAGCCCTACATAGCTATAAATAGCCCTACATAGCCCCACATAGCCGTACATAGCCTTACATACCCGTACATAGCCCTACATAGCCCTACATAGTCCTACATAGCAATACATAGCCGTACATAGCCCTACATAGCTATACATAGCCCTACATAGCCCTACACAGCTATACATAGCCTTACATAGCTGATGACTGGGTGGTGCATGTAACAGTCTGTCACTTGA
The DNA here is from genome assembly GCF_052425735.1 of Oculina patagonica. Lineage (NCBI taxonomy): Eukaryota > Metazoa > Cnidaria > Anthozoa > Scleractinia > Oculinidae > Oculina > Oculina patagonica. The sequence continues at coordinate 36,368,038 of NC_135763.1, forward strand.
TCTCACTGAGTATCTTAGAGTGATTTTATTTAACCCGTGAAACAACATCTAACAATTAGTGCTAAATAGTTAAAACTAAACAAAAGATGGAATGAGTGTCTAATAGTATCTATTTGAGTAGTAACTATGCGAGTTTGGAAGACATAGCTTTAGGCTAAGCAGAGTATATATTGTAAACAAATTAGTCAATAACAGTCCCATGTAACTTTCAGCGAAAACAGCTCACGTTGTTTTTTAGAAAAGCAAAATAAAGGAAGTAAGCCAGTTTGAGTATTGCTGTTGACAGCCCGTTCCTCTGTAAAGACTGTGTAGTTGTACAGTGAGCAGAAAGATGTGTTGTACAATGGGAGGCTCTACATAGATTGATAACTATATTTTACATGGATAGAAGCTATACACAGCTACACAGCTACACATAGCCGTAACGATAGCAGCACTCAGCTGTACATCATGATACATGGCCATAGCGGCGAGCGAAAGATAAAGGAAAGGAACCACTGGTCATTTTTTTTTCCTCTCGCCGTTCTTTGCGTTGATTCACAACAGGCTACGCAATGTACGGCTATGTGTAGCTATGTGTAGTTGTGTACAACTACACATAGCTACACATATTGCGTAGCCTGTTAGATGCCAAGTTTTTTGGCTGGTATGGAGTGAGAAATTGAAGGAGCATTAGTGAGACCCAGAGGAGTAACTTCTAGAGGTGTCTGGGGGTATATTCCTTCCCCCCCCCCCCCAAAAAAAAAAGAAAGAAATAATATTAAAAATGTAAGTTTGCAGAGAAGCAATTTCCTTCATTATGGGCAAGCGTTTGTTGTTTTCTGCAACTCTTCCCTACTCGAATAGCGTTCATCTCTACCAAAGCACAGCTGAAAGAATAAGTTTATTTAAATTAATAAGACTTTTTCATCAAGTTGTAGTATTTAAAAAAAGCGTGATTTTTTGTCTGAATGGCGTGGTTGCGTGAGATTTGGTCAAAAAAAAGAGCGAGTCTCACGCCAACAGCGTTAGACCTGGCATCTACCTACTAATTTTAGCTATTTTTTATGAGCAAGATTTTGCGACTATTAAATTTAGCGATTTTCCGAAAACTAAAATAAAACAATTTTAATATATAGCTAAGATGGAAATATATGTTCAGTAATAGAACAAAGTCTCTTAAAATTGAACGAACATTACCACTGTCAGAAAGAACAAAGTGAATTGCAAATGTTAGAAAGTCGTCCTCGTCATATTTTCTATGATGCTGGCGTTCCCAGCTCTCTCCCAACCCTTCTTAATTGTTGCCCTACCTTCTGACGTTGTTATATAGTTGAAAAGGGCCAGTGTATTTAATTTTGTGTTCCTCCCGCGGGCGGGGGTATTAAATAAACGCTTATTAAATTAGATTGAGACAAATTTTAGCGAGTACTAAATTTAGCGATTTTGGACCAATTGGTTACCGTATTTATTCGATTTACCGCCCTGGGCGCTTATTAAATTTTTGGACCTTTAGGGTGGGCGCTTATTCGAGGTGGGCGCTTATTCGAGGCTGGGCGCTTATTAAATTTTCACCATTTTAAGCAAGTAGCACGTTTATTTTGCAAGAAAACAACAATTATAATAACTAAATGTGAAGGTGTACGAAAGCTGAAATTAAATATTCATTAAAAGTTTCAGTAAAAAAGCTAAAAAAACTCGGTTTTCGGGATAGTCATTTAATAGTAGTTAGTCAATTTTAATCTCAACTTCAACAATAATCATCCTTCCTTTTGTGCCCTCAATTTAGAGGGGTGGGGGTGTGTACTGTCGTGAATTGTAATAACGTCGTGAATTGTAATACCTGTCGTAAATTGTAATAACAGTTGTCGTGAATTGTAATACCTGTCGTAAATTGTAATAACAGTTGTCATAAATTGTAATAATGCACCTATCGCAAATTGTAATAACATGCTGTCGTAATTTGTAATACTCCGAGCTGTCGTAAATTGTAATAGCACATTGTCGTGTTTTGTAATAACCAGTAATAGTATCAAAAAGTGTAACAAATATTACACGGGTTTAGTGAAATCACTCTATTTTAATTAAAGAAGGAAAAACAAAACAGAATTCCGGTTCACCCATAGTTTTTTTCCTTATTAACAGGGTAAAAACGGAATTCGTTTTATTACTTTATTTCTTATTGCATTGCCCAGCCACTCAATCTCAGGTCGGGGAGGGGGTATTCCCCCAAAATACCTATACGGGTATGTGCTGCCTAACAAGGTCGTGGTTTTGAGCTCCCGATCAAGAACGGGGTATCCATTGTAGAGACAATTTCTAGAACGGGGTATGATATTTTGAACACACGCAAGTTCCAGATCTTATCAGCAGCATTTGATTATTTTATAGAAAATGCGCAATATAAATATTAAATATTATTATTATTATTAAAAGGGGGTGTTAAAAAAATTAAACTATTTCTATAACGGGGTATCATTTTGGATGGAAATTCTTTCTAAAACGGGGTGCTACTTTGGAGTCCCGGGCTGCACATACTAACCCAAAACATACCTGAGTACACCCCCCTGGATTTCGGGAGGTTAACACGGTGTGGTAAGGGTAAATATGACCGTTAATTAATAGTTTTTGCCTTCAACCTTTCTCCGCTGATAAAATTATAAAAGGAAATGTTCATCGGACAATTCTTGCAGCCACAATAAAATAAAATAAAAATCCAACCAAAACTTTTGCTGTTAAATGCATACTGGTATGTCTACATCAGATAAGCGGCAATGTTTCGACCAATGAGAAGAAGCGTTTCCCACGACACCAAAAGGACGACTAGGAAATGTTTACACACTTAAAAGTATCAAGATGGCATACGAATGGAAGTGTTTAGCTTTGACATTTTGTGTAATCGTTTTCGTTAGTCTTTTTTGCAATTGCAAAGCAGCGAGGCCTAGAAATGGAGAGAAACGGGAAGCGTATATTCATCAGGTTAATGATGAAGTTTATGACACCTTATTGCTACTTGTTCAAGGGAAGTTCAATGTACCGGTGAACGAGCGCTCGCGGATTCAAAGAAATACAGTAGTTCGATTTTGGAGAAGGAGAGATCAGTTTCATCTTGGAACAGAAAGTACGCCTACTTTGTATTTCGCTGGCAAAAAAGTTGTAAAGAAGTCCTTAATACCAGTTGTCGTTGGAAAAACCTTCGATAAGGCGAAATCTGGTGGGTGCAAAAAGCTTCGAAATCGAGCTGCAAGTAGTTATGCGGGTGTAAGTGAAAAAAACATTCTCCAAGTAACCAGCAGTGATTTGAAGTATCGGGTTCACAACGCTAGATTTACGAACAAGGCGATCCCCAAACCAGTTACAGCAAACCATGTGCAGTCACAACACCAGATTGACCTAGTTGATCTCAGCAAAGATCCTGTTAGGCACAATGGAAAAGTATACAAGTACGTCTTATCAGTAATTGACGTGTTCAGCAGGTTCTTGTGGTTAGTTCCCATGGAAAGTAAGTCAAGCAGTCGTGTTGCTAAACTGCTTCAACAAATTTATGACAAACACGGTCCACCTGACCGCCTTCAGAGTGACCGCGGCCCAGAATTTGAAGGCCAGTTACGGTCCCTGTGCAAACAATTTAAGATCAAAATGATAAAATCAAGGCCTTATCACCCGCAATCACAAGGCAAGGTGGAAAGATCTCACAGGCGATTAAGAAAAAAAAATTATGTACGATTTCATAAACCTGGGAAAGAAGGGCGTGAATTGGGCTTCTAATCTGGATGCGTACAATCGTATTCTTAACGAAGAAAGTAAAGAGGAACTGGGTTGGAAAAGTCCTTTCGAGGTGTACTTTGGTCGAAAGTCAAACATTCTAGTAAAGGAATCGTTAGATGAAGCAGAAGTTGACATGGACAACTGCATCGTCAAGACTCCGAAAAGAAAGGACTATAACCGCCATTTTGGAAATGTGAAGAAATTGAGAAAAAGAGCATTGCGTTACAGCAGAAGAATGAATGAAAGAATGGTTAAACGCTACGCACGTCTTTGCAAAACTCCAGCATACAAACGCGGTGATGAGGTTTTAGTGCGCTATCGGCCGGACAGGAGGGGGAACATTCCTCCTAAACGACGTGTTGTCCTGAAAGGAACAATTGTAAAGAAAGGTAAAACGAATGCCATGTACAAGGTTCGCATTGTACCACCTAAATCAGAAAAAGAGATTGAAAAATGGGTATCTATCGAAGATATCGCTAATCTACAAAGTGAGACCGAGAAGAAAAAGAGAGTTAAACAGGAAAAAAAAGCGAAAGCTAGAAGAGCTCCGGAAAAAGCTTTACATTCCAATGACACAGGACGATCATCTTGAGACATTTTCAGCCATGGGTTATTCAGTGGTTCATAATCCAAGAGGTGATGGAAACTGTCAGTTTGAGGCGTTACGATTCTGGCTTCAACGACTAGGTTTTTACCGCTCGGAGGAATCTATTCGTGAGGAAATAGTCCGATACCTCACTCAAAACCCCTTTAATGCAGATGGCATTCCTTTAGAAAATTTTGCTGCCATGCCATGGGATCGCTATCTTACCGCAATGTCACAGGACGGCGAATATGGGGACCACCTGACATTGCAGGCTGCAGCTGATATTTTTAACATTGAAATTGTTGTTGTCTCGTCCCTTGGTCCAGACGCAACGGTTGTAATTTCTCCAACATCAAGTATCCCAGTGGCAACGATTCAACTTGGCCACTTTGCCGAGGGAGACGGGGAGCACTACGTATGTGTTGAAGGAGAAGAGGAACAGGAAGACCTCGAAGAAAGTAGAGAATTTTCTAGACAATATGAGTCCAGTAATGCAAGTGTGGAACAAGAACAGGGACAGAGCGTCTTTAAGACTGACAATAATGTTCAAGTTCGTTTTGTATCGGATAGCATGTTGGTAATGAACAACCTGAACGATAACAACAGCAACAACTCTCAAGAAGTGACAGGTATTCGGCAAATTCTTCCAACGGAGGTAATAGATATGATTATTAAAATGGCGCTAATTTCCTCCGGTTTCTCGTGGCCAAATCACGTGTGCTCCATTTACAACAAGTTCCGCAATGTTAACAGACTGTTCCGGGACTGTGTCAAGAAATGGCGCCACAGGCTCCCGCGGATATACTTTCCGTTAGGTGAAATTGGCTACGTCAGTGTTGCGAAATTGATACGGCAATACGGATCGCACAGTGGGCTTCTTCTTGAAATCAAAAGAATTATCTCCCATCCGCGTTGGAACAGCGCATGGTTGAAGCTTCTCGCAGACGGAAATGGGTGGTTTATCATTGTAAATATCATATGGCGAAAAAAAGATCCAACGTAAATAAAGCGGAACAGTGTATCTTGCTTTTAATGACACTGAATGATAAATTAGTTGTGTTTGATTTTTTTAACTCCGGTTATTAGTTGCAGTTCAACGGTAACGATAAATTATCGGCCGATAACCCCTGTAATGCAACGTCAGTGCCTGTAAGGCTTTTTTTGACGCTCATACATTGTTGAGTTGTTTATCAAGAAAGATCTTTAAAACTTATAGTTTGTTTGAATTTCAATATTGTTATTATAATGATTTATTGGCTTTAATTCTCTCGATTGCTGGAAGTAGGCCAATACACTATAGTTAAATAAAAAGATAACCTGTTATTGAAAAATTCTGGTTTATACCAGTCGCTTGTGTCAGTTGTTTAGGTCATCCTCCACTTTTTTTTTCGTTTAGCGTCAAAAGCTTTTCGTGATTTTGGGTCTTTCAATCGGATTGAAAGAAGAGTGGAGTGACTTTACACTAGACAATCATTCAAAAAAGAAGATATATTTGAAAGAAGACCCATTATTCACCTTAAAAAAAATATAACCAATGACTTGTTAGGGACAGGCTAGAGAAATCACAATGAAAACTCGCGTTTTCCCTTATGTGCTTTGCCGCAAATTTGTTCTGGTGAAAATTGATCAATAATGTTGTATAGCCCTCATGACGATATTAAGCAGTAAAATAAATTTATGCCACACGATCTTTAACTGTTATTCCTAATAGATAACGAAAATTACAAAACACGACAATGTGCTATTACAATTTACGACAGCTCGGAGTATTACAAATTACGACAGCATGTTATTACAATTTGCGATAGGTGCATTATTACAATTTACGACAACTGTTATTACAATTTACGACAGGTATTACAATTCACGACAACTGTTATTACAATTTACGACAGGTATTACAATTCACGACGTTTATTACAATTCACGACAGTACAGCCCACCCCTGTACTGTCGTGAATTGTAATAAACGTCGTGAATTGTAATACCTGTCGTAAATTGTAATAACAGTTGTCGTGAATTGTAATACCTGTCGTAAATTGTAATAACAGTTGTCGTAAATTGTAATAATGCACCTATCGCAAATTGTAATAACATGCTGTCGTAATTTGTAATACTCCGAGCTGTCGTAAATTGTAATAGCACATTGTCGTGTTTTGTAATTTTCGTTATCTATTAGGAATAACAATTAAAGATCGTGTGGCATAAATTTATTTTACTGCTTAATATCGTCATGAGGGCTATACAACATTATTGATCAATTTTCACCAGAACAAATTTGCGGCAAAGCACATAAGGGAAAACGCGAGTTTTCATTGTGATTTCTCTAGCCTGTCCCTAACAAGTCATTGGTTATATTTTTTTTAAGGTGAATAATGGGTCTTCTTTCAAATATATCTTCTTTTTTTGAATGATTGTCTAGTGTAAAGTCACTCCACTCTTCTTTCAATCCGATTGAAAGACCCAAAATCACGAAAAGCTTTTGACGCTAAACGAAAAAAAAAAGTGGAGGATGACCTAAACAACTGACACAAGCGACTGGTATAAACCAGAATTTTTCAATAACAGGTTATCTTTTTATTTAACTATAGTGTATTGGCCTACTTCCAGCAATCGAGAGAATTAAAGCCAATAAATCATTATAATAACAATATTGAAATTCAAACAAACTATAAGTTTTAAAGATCTTTCTTGATAAACAACTCAACAATGTATGAGCGTCAAAAAAAGCCTTACAGGCACTGACGTTGCATTACAGGGGTTATCGGCCGATAATTTATCGTTACCGTTGAACTGCAACTAATAACCGGAGTTAAAAAAATCAAACACAACTAATTTATCATTCAGTGTCATTAAAAGCAAGATACACTGTTCCGCTTTATTTACGTTGGATCTTTTTTTCGCCATATGATATTTACAATGATAAACCACCCATTTCCGTCTGCGAGAAGCTTCAACCATGCGCTGTTCCAACGCGGATGGGAGATAATTCTTTTGATTTCAAGAAGAAGCCCACTGTGCGATCCGTATTGCCGTATCAATTTCGCAACACTGACGTAGCCAATTTCACCTAACGGAAAGTATATCCGCGGGAGCCTGTGGCGCCATTTCTTGACACAGTCCCGGAACAGTCTGTTAACATTGCGGAACTTGTTGTAAATGGAGCACACGTGATTTGGCCACGAGAAACCGGAGGAAATTAGCGCCATTTTAATAATCATATCTATTACCTCCGTTGGAAGAATTTGCCGAATACCTGTCACTTCTTGAGAGTTGTTGCTGTTGTTATCGTTCAGGTTGTTCATTACCAACATGCTATCCGATACAAAACGAACTTGAACATTATTGTCAGTCTTAAAGACGCTCTGTCCCTGTTCTTGTTCCACACTTGCATTACTGGACTCATATTGTCTAGAAAATTCTCTACTTTCTTCGAGGTCTTCCTGTTCCTCTTCTCCTTCAACACATACGTAGTGCTCCCCGTCTCCCTCGGCAAAGTGGCCAAGTTGAATCGTTGCCACTGGGATACTTGATGTTGGAGAAATTACAACCGTTGCGTCTGGACCAAGGGACGAGACAACAACAATTTCAATGTTAAAAATATCAGCTGCAGCCTGCAATGTCAGGTGGTCCCCATATTCGCCGTCCTGTGACATTGCGGTAAGATAGCGATCCCATGGCATGGCAGCAAAATTTTCTAAAGGAATGCCATCTGCATTAAAGGGGTTTTGAGTGAGGTATCGGACTATTTCCTCACGAATAGATTCCTCCGAGCGGTAAAAACCTAGTCGTTGAAGCCAGAATCGTAACGCCTCAAACTGACAGTTTCCATCACCTCTTGGATTATGAACCACTGAATAACCCATGGCTGAAAATGTCTCAAGATGATCGTCCTGTGTCATTGGAATGTAAAGCTTTTTCCGGAGCTCTTCTAGCTTTCGCTTTTTTTTCCTGTTTAACTCTCTTTTTCTTCTCGGTCTCACTTTGTAGATTAGCGATATCTTCGATAGATACCCATTTTTCAATCTCTTTTTCTGATTTAGGTGGTACAATGCGAACCTTGTACATGGCATTCGTTTTACCTTTCTTTACAATTGTTCCTTTCAGGACAACACGTCGTTTAGGAGGAATGTTCCCCCTCCTGTCCGGCCGATAGCGCACTAAAACCTCATCACCGCGTTTGTATGCTGGAGTTTTGCAAAGACGTGCGTAGCGTTTAACCATTCTTTCATTCATTCTTCTGCTGTAACGCAATGCTCTTTTTCTCAATTTCTTCACATTTCCAAAATGGCGGTTATAGTCCTTTCTTTTCGGAGTCTTGACGATGCAGTTGTCCATGTCAACTTCTGCTTCATCTAACGATTCCTTTACTAGAATGTTTGACTTTCGACCAAAGTACACCTCGAAAGGACTTTTCCAACCCAGTTCCTCTTTACTTTCTTCGTTAAGAATACGATTGTACGCATCCAGATTAGAAGCCCAATTCACGCCCTTCTTTCCCAGGTTTATGAAATCGTACATAATTTTTTTTTCTTAATCGCCTGTGAGATCTTTCCACCTTGCCTTGTGATTGCGGGTGATAAGGCCTTGATTTTATCATTTTGATCTTAAATTGTTTGCACAGGGACCGTAACTGGCCTTCAAATTCTGGGCCGCGGTCACTCTGAAGGCGGTCAGGTGGACCGTGTTTGTCATAAATTTGTTGAAGCAGTTTAGCAACACGACTGCTTGACTTACTTTCCATGGGAACTAACCACAAGAACCTGCTGAACACGTCAATTACTGATAAGACGTACTTGTATACTTTTCCATTGTGCCTAACAGGATCTTTGCTGAGATCAACTAGGTCAATCTGGTGTTGTGACTGCACATGGTTTGCTGTAACTGGTTTGGGGATCGCCTTGTTCGTAAATCTAGCGTTGTGAACCCGATACTTCAAATCACTGCTGGTTACTTGGAGAATGTTTTTTTCACTTACACCCGCATAACTACTTGCAGCTCGATTTCGAAGCTTTTTGCACCCACCAGATTTCGCCTTATCGAAGGTTTTTCCAACGACAACTGGTATTAAGGACTTCTTTACAACTTTTTTGCCAGCGAAATACAAAGTAGGCGTACTTTCTGTTCCAAGATGAAACTGATCTCTCCTTCTCCAAAATCGAACTACTGTATTTCTTTGAATCCGCGAGCGCTCGTTCACCGGTACATTGAACTTCCCTTGAACAAGTAGCAATAAGGTGTCATAAACTTCATCATTAACCTGATGAATATACGCTTCCCGTTTCTCTCCATTTCTAGGCCTCGCTGCTTTGCAATTGCAAAAAAGACTAACGAAAACGATTACACATAATGTCAAAGCTAAACACTTCCATTCGTATGCCATCTTGATACTTTTAAGTGTGTAAACATTTCCTAGTCGTCCTTTTGGTGTCGTGGGAAACGCTTCTTCTCATTGGTCGAAACATTGCCGCTTATCTGATGTAGACATACCAGTATGCATTTAACAGCAAAAGTTTTGGTTGGATTTTTATTTTATTTTATTGTGGCTGCAAGAATTGTCCGATGAACATTTCCTTTTATAATTTTATCAGCGGAGAAAGGTTGAAGGCAAAAACTATTAATTAACGGTCATATTTACCCTTACCACACCGTGTTAACCTCCCGAAATCCAGGGGGGTGTACTCAGGTATGTTTTGGGTTAGTATGTGCAGCCCGGGACTCCAAAGTAGCACCCCGTTTTAGAAAGAATTTCCATCCAAAATGATACCCCGTTATAGAAATAGTTTAATTTTTTTAACACCCCCTTTTAATAATAATAATAATATTTAATATTTATATTGCGCATTTTCTATAAAATAATCAAATGCTGCTGATAAGATCTGGAACTTGCGTGTGTTCAAAATATCATACCCCGTTCTAGAAATTGTCTCTACAATGGATACCCCGTTCTTGATCGGGAGCTCAAAACCACGACCTTGTTAGGCAGCACATACCCGTATAGGTATTTTGGGGGAATACCCCCTCCCCGACCTGAGATTGAGTGGCTGGGCAATGCAATAAGAAATAAAGTAATAAAACGAATTCCGTTTTTACCCTGTTAATAAGGAAAAAAACTATGGGTGAACCGGAATTCTGTTTTGTTTTTCCTTCTTTAATTAAAATAGAGTGATTTCACTAAACCCGTGTAATATTTGTTACACTTTTTGATACTATTACTGGTTATTACAAAACACGACAATGTGCTATTACAATTTACGACAGCTCGGAGTATTACAAATTACGACAGCATGTTATTACAATTTGCGATAGGTGCATTATTACAATTTATGACAACTGTTATTACAATTTACGACAGGTATTACAATTCACGACAACTGTTATTACAATTTACGACAGGTATTACAATTCACGACGTTATTACAATTCACGACAGTACATGGGCGGTTATTCGAGGCTGGGCGCTTATTAACTTTTTCTACCTTCAGGGTGGGCGCTTATTCGAGGTGGGCGCTTATTCGAGGTTGGGCGCTTAATCGAATACTTTCCTTTATCTTTCGCTCGTCGCAAGGGAGATCAAGTACTTTTTAATTGACGTGTCCCCGCCTCGAAATCTTAGGAATTTCCTGCCCGCTCAGGCCTACTGGATTATGTTCCCGATATATGAATCTGGACGTACAAGACTGTCAAGATTTTTTGATGAGCAGATTTCGACTGGCCTTCTTTCAATTTTCCTAGTGATTCCGCCGTAACCGTTGGAACCAATTTGTACTGCTCGTGGGAATATCCCCACAGTCTCTGGTATTTAATATTTTCTGCTTAATATCTGTCAATGTAGCTGTCATATTAGTTCAAGTTTTTGACAAGTTTTCATCAAACACGTGTACGATCTGGACTGACTGCTAGTTGCATTTCTCTCTGTTAAAATCGCTTTCTCGCGAAGATGTCGCAAGGATCACAAGGTTCAGAATCGTTGTCTTCCCAAGAAAAAAAGGAAGCGGAAATCGATGCGGGCCTTATTGAAAAGGATGGCGCGATTGGTTATTACAAAAATCGTAATTTTCAGGCCTTGACAAATTTTAGTATTGCCTGTAAAGGCTTCGTTTCGTCCGGTAGTGCTGTTGAGGGATACCTGATTGAAGTCATTCCCGCTAGCTACCAGTGTCTTGACGGAAGCTCCTCTCAAAGGTATGGGCTGAGCTGAGTTATTCACTGATTTCTACCTTATTATATTCACTGGTTCTGGCATAGTTATTTGCTGTTACCTTTTTGCTAATTCGTGTCTGTGCTTAACCATCAGCTCCACTCATTACATAACCTTAAGAGAGATGTCCTCCCAGCTTTCAATTTTATCAAAGATCCCCGGCAAAGGGTTTTGGACGCACCCAAGCAGAGATCAATACCTTCCTGCATTCTTCAAGGAAGTGTGCGATAGCTACCTACGCGATCCAGACGCTCGCGAGCTTATTCCCGTTAAGGTAAGGATGTCAACGTTTTGACTTATTCTCCTAGAAAGAAGACTCATGATTCAAATGCACTTCTAAGACCATCATGGATAAAAATCGATAACTTAATGAAAGGCTGCTAAAGTTGTTCCAGAAAAGCGGACCAAAAGTAGGCCAGTGTAAAATCTTGTGTCCTTGGTGTCTATCGCCCACGTGCTTGTTCCACTTGATAATACGTTTTCGTATGAACAAACGTATTGCAGAAAACGCAACATTACTTTGAATTGCTCAAAACAGACTTCGCAATGTTGAATATTAATCTTCTGGGGTTGCGTCCATTGGCGAGTTCATTCTATCTAGCTTTTTGATAAAGGACCCATAAAGCTAAATTAAATATTTCTTTCTGCGTTAGTTTTCTTCTTATCAAAACGAATTGCAAATATCCGAATCTGTATTTTGAGCAATTCCCGAAACATCCTTTTGTTTCTCAGCTGCATTTTTGATAATGAAATTGAAAAAAGCTGTTTTAAATACTCGTGTATTAACCATTAATTTAACGACTTGAACTCAAATCGTATTCTGTCAGCAACGAGGATTAAACGAGGGTCTCAGAACAAGGATTAATTCTCGTTTTGTATTTTACCATATACAGCTATTTCAATAAACGTTGTCCGGATCAAAGCTTAAAGACAAGACTGAAAGGCAGTATGGATAGAAGAAGAGAGCATTTGCACGTGCTAAATATTAAAATATATAGTGACATGACAAACACGAATTTGCACGTTTTCTCTTTCTTCAGACATGTGAAACAGGGTGCTTTACGCCACACTGAATTTTAGACGAATTTCCGAAACTCAGAGCCTAGCGACAGTGAAAGTAAAGCTACTGAAAGTCGTCCTGAGAGGAAAAACAAACCCGTGAATTCTCCACGTGCGAAATACAAATTTGTATATTTAATGAAGCTTATATGCAAACTTGTAGTGAATACCCAGAACGCCATGCCGTCTTGCCTTTTAGCTTTAAGCTTTGACCCGACAACGTTTATTGAAATAGCTGTATAATCGGAGTACAGTAGAACCCCGTTAATACGGACACCAAGGGGACAGGCCAAATTGTCCGTATTAACGGGGCTGTCCGTATTAAGCGGGGTCTCAGGAAAAAGTCACGGATACATGTTTTATCGACACAAAGACGAAGCCAAACCATCATGCGTTTTTACAGCAACAAAACGTTGTTTAATTGTACTGTTACCGTAACAGATGCAAACTGTGAACCCTGACAGAAATGAATAGTTTTTACGAAAACCTTACGATCTAGTCATACTTCGAACTAAACTTTATTAAACTCAACAATTGAATTATTTGAAAATGTCGCAACTTTACTATATACAAGAAAAAAACGCATCAAAGCAACCGAACGTTTTCTATAAAGTTTCCTTTGTAACTTAAACTCCAGATCTGACCGTAACCGTTATTAAACTGAACAAACTCAAGTCGGTAACGTTACTTTAAAAGGAAGCTTTCAGCTTGAGGCACAACCAGGCCGACTAAAACCTTTGCAAGTCACACTATTAGGTTACTGATAGTCTTAAAATCGTTTTAACTCATCGCATTCTGTCATTTTTTGACCAGGGTAAAGTAAGAAAATAATTGCGACAATGAAAATTGACAGTTCATAGATAAACAGTGTCCGCAAAGCGGGGTTGACAATGTATGACAAGTATGACAAGTGTCCGTGTGTCCGTATTAAGCGGGTTAATTTTAAGAAAATGTATTAGGTTTTCGTCGGGACCAACGAAACTGTCCATAATACCGAGGTGCACCGTATTAAGCGGGTGTCCGTAAAGCGGGGTTCCACTGTACAAATAAATTGAATGCTCAAGAAGTTTCCCCTTGCAACTATCCAGTCATTATTGGAGTAATACGTTAGCGACTACCACATGTAAGCTTCAGCCTGTTCACAATTTGCCGCCAGGTTTGTTTTGATCATATGATCATATTTGTGCAGTTTCAAGATCACATTGATGGCTAGATGTAAATCAAAGACTGCTGGTCAATGATCCGGGTCGTGCTATTTTTGAGACAATTAATGTACTTGGTCTACTATCCCTGACAGCGAAGAAGACAAAGAGGCAGCCTTAAATGACTCCATCTTGCAGAATTGCTGCCAGTCAGCGCTCCTTTAAATATCGTGGTGTAAAAATAGGGGCGTATCTGCCTACATGCAAAGTACGCAACTGCTTATCAGAATTTCCCAGATTTTTTTACATTAAAGAAGAAATGCAAAGGGTTTAAAAGTAGTGTAATTTTTCTACGCGTTATGGTGTTTTTTCTCTAAACTTTTTCTGACCGATGATTTGGTAGGAACTTTACGAGCGCGCAAAGGGAATGGCAGCCGAATGTGGATAAAACAAAAAATGCCGTGTCAATGGGGGAGTATCAGCAGACACGCCCAAGCAGTACTGGCGCAGAGCTGTTTTACCACTTGTGGACCGTATGGAATAATTTAAACAAGGATATGAAGAAAATGAGAGACACAATTTGTACTTTCTCTTAGCATTTTTTATTACATATATTATGTTTTATTTTGTTATTTTAATATTGATGCTGAGAAACACTTACCAGGGATGCTCATAAGCCAAGGACTCTTGGTTTTAGGCCATCGTAACTTCATTAAAAATATGAAACAAACAGCGGTAAACAGCGGATGCTCAATCAAGTGAATGTATGTTAAGTCAAAACGTATTATGAAAATTAAAGTTAAAATTTGGGTCGTAACTTTAATGGAACGGTTAGCTATGTATAGCTATGTACGGCTATGTACGGCTATGTATAGCTATGTAGGGCTATGTAAGGCTATGTAGGGCTATGTACGGCTATGTACGGCTATGTATGGCTATGTAGGGTTACGTAAGGGCTATGTAGGGCTATGTACGGCTAAGTAAGGCTATGTACAGCTATGTAGGGTTATGTAGGGTTATGTAGGACTATATACAGCCATGTAAGGCTATGTAGGGCTATGTATAGCTATGTAGGGCTATGTAGGGCTATGCCAGGCTATGTAGGGCTATGTAGGGCTATGTAGGGTTATGTAGGACCATGTAGGGCTATGTAGGGCTATGTATAGCTATGTAAGCCTATGTAGGGCTATGTTTAGCTATGTAGGGCTATGTAGGGCTATGTACGGCTATGTACGGCTATTTAGGGCTATGTAGGGCAATGTAGGGCTATGTAGGGCTATGTACGGCTATGTACGGTTATGTAGGGCTATGTACGGCTATGTACGGCTATGTAGGGCTATGTAGGGCTATGTAGGGCTATGTAGGGCTATGTAGGGCTATGTAGGGCTATGTAGGGCTATGTAGGGTTATGTACGGCTATGTACGGCTATGTACGGCTATGTAGGGCTATGTAGGGCTATGTACGGCTATGTATGGCTATGTAGGGTTACGTAAGGGCTGTGTAGGGCTATGTACGGCTATGTAGGGCTATGTAGGGCTATGTAGGGCTATGTACGGCTATGTAGGGCTATGTACGGTTATGTAGGGCTATGTAGGGCTATTTAGGGCCATGTAGGGTTATGTATGGCTATGTACGGCTATGTAGGGCTATGTAGGGCTGTGTAGGGCTATGTACGGCTATGTAGGGCTATGTCGGGCTATGTAGGGTTATGTACGGTTATGTAGAGCTATGTAGGGCTATGTAGGGCTATGTAGGACTATGTAGGGCTATGTAGGGCTATGTAGGGCTATGTAGGGCTGTGTAGGGCTATGTACGGCTATGTAGGGCTATGTAGGGCTATGTAGGGTTATGTACGGCTATGTAGGGCTATGTACGGCTATGTAGGGCTATGTACGGTTATGTAGGGCTATGTAGGGCTATTTAGGGCCATGTAGGGTTATGTATGGCTATGTACGGCTATGTAGGGCTATGTAGGGCTGTGTAGGGCTATGTACGGCTATGTAGGGCTATGTCGGGCTATGTAGGGTTATGTACGGCTATGTACGGCTATGTAGGGTTATGTACGGCTATGTACGGCTATGTAGGGCTATGTAGGGCTATGTACGGCTATGTAGGGTTATGTACGGCTATGTAGGGCTATGTAGGGCTGTGTAGAGCTATGTAGGGCTATGTAGAACTATTTACGGCCTTGTATAGCGGTGTATAGATATGTACGGCTAGGTAGGGACATGTATAGCTTTTGTATGGCCATGTACAGCTGTTTAGTGCTATGTATCCTCTCCTATGTATTCCTTATATGGGATTTAGTCAAACCACTATATGTTAACTACATGACGTATCTACGCGCGGCGACCCTACCGCTGACCAACCGCTGACGGACCGCGGAGCCGGGAAACACTCTGGGCTCGAGATTGGGCTAATCCGGAAAGCCCGCCAAAAAGACAAACGAATCTGATTCAGATTGGTTGTTGAAAACTGGTTCGTTTCATCACGATCTCCAGCGCACGCGCAGAATCAAACCGGGACCAGAAAATCCTGGTTCCGGTTTTGGATTAGCCCAGAGGAGGCTGCTCCTCTGGTAGCCCGCAATAACTGGCATACCAAAATTACGGAAATTGACAGATATATGGAGTTTGCCGCCTTTAATCACAGGCTTACCACCCTAAGTTTGTGAGGTCACAGCATGCTCATATGAATATTCAAATTAATTAACTAATTGCTATTGTAAATATTAAAGCTTTCTAAAGTCAGCTTTTACGACTAGTATTTTTAATAAAATGAAGTAGACATATTTTTGCAATGTTAAGCCTTGCGCATCCTGGTAATACGGCAACATTTATGTTCAACTTGTCTCGCAAAAAATTTCGGTGTTGCAAGTTGAAAAAAAGTGTTGCAAGAGTTTTACTTTTTGCAACACTTTTTTTTCAACTTGCAACACCGAAATTTGTTGCGAGACAAGTTGAGCGCGCGGTACTAATACGGGCAACAACTCGTTCAACTTGCAATTCAACAATGTTGCGAGACAAGTTGAACAAAAATGTTGCCCGTATTACCGGGCCTTCTGCGCTGAATTTTACGCGTAATTAGCGCGCGCACATAAACAATATGGCGGCTTTTTTCTTTGCAGTTTGGCTCGCGAGAGAGAGAAATCATCGTTTTCTCGTAAACGAGTTCGGTGACCTATCTTTTTATTCTCTCTTAGTTCGAAAGTAGCGATCAAATTCTTTCTATAAAATGAATACAGATCAATTTCTATGGCAGAATAATACATTATCACCGAAAACGTGTACTTTGCCAGTACTCGCAAAGGAAATATAAGGAAGTACATGGTAAATACAAGGTCTTCTCGCTCCTAAGCGAATGCGGTAACCCACCTTTTTATTTCAAAATTGAACTTCCATTTAGGTAAACAACCAACTGGCAAATTTTGGTTGGAAATCTATTTTAAGCAGTTCTATTTCAAGGGAATTTCCTTAACATGCTCTCCCTTTTGCAAAAAGATTTTTGAAATGTTCCAAAAAAAAATAGTCACCTTTTCTCTATTAACCTTGATCAAAACCAAGGAAATTCTTTATTTTCGTGTCAGAATTGCACACTTTATATATCCTCATCCAACTATAAAAACCTTCCGTCTTCCTGACTGCCGTTTGAACGAAAAGGTTATCTCAACTGATCGTATGCAGTCCGCGTGGACAAGAATTCAAAATAATTGACATAAACACCATTTTTCATCTCTTTATTTGAAATTACATGCCTACAATTTAAAACAAATTTTATTACCACTGCTACATTAAGATAAATCTCCTTATATAACCGTTAACAAAATAAGTCGACAAGAGCTAACTGGATGAACAGCAAATTACTTGTCTGATTGTGTCCTTCACTGCTTGTCTCACTTCGTCTATCTTCCAACAGTAAAGAATTGGGTTTAATGACGAGTTTAAGAAAACTAAAGTGGCTGTGAAACGACCAGCGAGAAAACCAGATTTAGATAGTTGCTTATTAGCCGACAAAGCCTTCACTACAACAAAAGGTAGATAACAAGCGACTAATGTCAGTTGCAGCCACAGTGCACTGGACACTGCCTTTCTGTATCGCGCTAAGTTCAGTTGATTTGCTTGGTTCGGTTGTTGTAGGTCTTGCACTTGATTTTGATGATGACGGAGTTTGAGAAAAATCTTTGTGTAAGAGAAGATCGAGGTTACTAGACATAGTAATACAAGTATTATGCTATACAGCATATTTATTAGGACATTCCAAAAGTACATTGCTGAAAAAACAGCGGACACGACCCAAAAGGTAATAATGATCACGTAGGTTCGCTTCAAAGTTACAGCTTGTCTGTATCTCAGCCCTAACAACAGGGCGAGAAGTCTGTCCACGCTTATTGCAGTCACTGTCAACAGAGACACTCCACACAAAATAGGGTCTATTATAAAACGTGCTGTTAATATGTAGAGACAGATATTCCAATGTTCCTTCACTATAGACATCAAAAAGGTAATTGCGAGAGGCTCTGCAATAAGACCAACACAGAGATCAGTTGTTGCAAGGCTACGAAGCAGGAGCTTGGACGGCGGATGAAGTGAAGACTCCTTGCGAAGAGCAGCTAGGATAAGAACATTTCCAAGAAATGCAGTAATGGACAGGAAAATGTTTAAAACGGAAAAAATTGCCAACTGGCCTTGTATTCCAGTAGTTAATCCTGGCGAGCACGCCAGTTGTACATGCTGCTTTCCATCCCCAGTAAAGTTTGCTGTCGCCATTACTCTGCAATGTGATAACTATCTGTAGTTTAATCGCAAGCTGGAATGTTTTGATCAAAATACATTACATGTAACTGTCACTGACTCTTCTATCAGCTCAGCAATAACGAACAATCTAAGCGCCTTTTATAATGCTTATATTGCGTCAAACATGTCAAACCATGAATTGGTAATTTTGAGAAACTATATAAACTATGGCTAATTTTTTTTCCAAGTGAGAAGTCTGTACCCGCTTTTTTACATTTGAGAATAAACATTAAAATAAGGACAAAACTACAAATTCATACTTCAACTATTGGGTCCGAGCTGGGCTTAATATGTTTTCAATTTCTGGCAATGTTTCATAAATTCCGGAATCTACTGGTTATTCTTAATTAATTTACTCCTCAGCCCAAAGTTAAATGTCATTTTGTTGAGGAAGATGATGTTTAACTAAGCAAATAGCGTCAGTGGTAATTAATATTTCGAGAACAGATCAGCCAGTGTGAAGATTGCATTTTTTTTAATTTTCTTCAAATCTGCGTAACAGGAAATGTATCTACAGTTGTTTTATTCCAGAAACCGGATAAAGATAGCCAGACTGATAGGGCACTAGACTTGAATGCAGACTTAACCTAGCTTTTTACGAGCTCAACATAGCGCTAAGATCAGTTTTCCTCTTTCTGGGTTCCGCGAGGGAAAAATAGACCTGAAATTATTAACAATTCAAGAAATAATAGCTCGTGACAGTATACATTATTAACGTGGGGTTAACGGTGACACGGAAAATTCGGTATTCATTTGTTTTTAGAACTCCACGGCTTCGATGTTTTTTCTTTTATCCTTTCGTCTTGAGAAATCTGTTATTTATGTGCATGTGATAGTTAAATTCCTGGAATATTCTCAAATTTATAAATTTTAAGTATCTGTAAAACACACAGTGATATCAGTGATATGTTCCTTTGCGTAATTTTATTAAAAAATTTTTTTAGGCTAATCCGCCTGTTGTGCAGAAAAGAAAGAGTTTTTAGCACTTTACTTTCAACACTTTATCATCAACAAGGGACAAAATGCAGTCTTAGATTTTTGAACGGGAAAACGTCTTAAAATTTTCTTTGTTTCGTGGACGTTTCTTCCGGTGAAGTAAATATCCTTGTTACTATCAATGGCATTGGGAGACGGAACGTAAATATTGTGTTCATGTGGAATATTAATTTATAATTTATTACTTACCTAAACAAAACGTAGATGGTTAAAATGGTCGACAAGACTCTCTTTTTAAATTTTAATCCACGAATAAGAATACTACTTAGGATTATTTATTTTACAAATTTGCAAATATTTATTGAATTTTGTTATTTAACGCGTTCTAAGGAAAGGAAAAGAGGTGGCCGGTGGCGTTCCTGACCGTAATTTAAAGTTCGAAGTGAGCCCGTTTCTGTAAAGCCGTGAGTGGAAACGAAAATTGTCATTCAGTTTATACAAAATACAGTTTTAAATTTTTGAGCAAGAACTTGTTTTTGAACCAAGCACTTTTTTGCAGAGAACTTGCAATTGTAGACGGAAATTTGCGTCTGGGCGGAATATAATCGCCCAGACAAAGAGAGAGAAAATGTGGGGAATTTTCAATGTGTCGCAGTGTTTCCGAATAAAAATTACGTATCCGAATTTTCCGTGTTAGGCTTCATCCCCCTGTCATGAGATTTATTCCCGAAATGTAGAATGACTTCAGATCTATTTCATTTCATATTAAACATAACAATTTATAAAGACCAAAATACAAATTTAAGGTTGAACTGTTGGTTTCAAAGCCTATGTTTTCGGCAAAAAAATTGATGCAAATTTAATAAATCATAAATACGCCACAATGAACGTAGATTGTCAAGAGATCTCACTGGTCTCTCGAATCGTGACAATATATCTTTGCTTAGAGCGAGGATCGGAAAGAGGTCAAAGAGCTGGAACACATTTTCTCCCTTCTCATTTTAGCAGCGCTTTGTCGCTCACTGTTGACTTCCGCAGTCTCGAGACTTCCCGCCCACAAACATCTTTAGAAAAAAGAAAGAAAGAAGCAGTCTTAAGTTACCACTGATTAGAAGAAGTAAGTTGTTTTACACATCAAAACACATGAAGAAGAGTTGAAATAAGTTGCAGTGTTTTAATCTAGTTTATTGGACATTCTGACAAATCTACAAAACGAAAATTGATGTTTCAGTTTCTATTGTACTCGTAGAAACATGTTGTTGTTTTTGGACTCGATGATGTGAACTTAAGGGATGAACGTTTTACATTTTCTCTTTAAAATAAACAATTTCGCTTTGACAGAAATAGGAATAAATACTGTTTCCGCCAAACATTCATTTTCAGTGATATTTCATAACATGCTAGGACTGACTTTTCAATCTCACGTAATTTAACACTGAAATTTCCAAAATCGAAGTGATATCAGTCACAGCAGATGATTTATAGTTTGTATTAGTTTTCTACAAAAAGCGAGTCGCAATTTCTGCCGCGTCGACTGTCATTTTTTCCGAATTACACAAGGCCATTAAATCTACTCTTTGATCACGGAAGAGAAGCCTAATGGTTTTTTTTTTTTTCGTGTTGACCAGAATTGCTTACCGTTCTACACCTAAATATGAGATCTTTTGGGTTCATGGTTGCCTGTGTTTTGACAAAAAAAAACCCGAAATATCACCATTAATAACATAACCTGCTCATTGCCAGTGTAGGTATATCCTCGCGGAGAAGCCAGAAATTAAAATAATTACAATTTTTTCGTATCTTCATTTAAAAATACAAACAAGAATTGAAATTGGAATGTTTTGATGAAAATTAATTAACCTTTGCGGAAGCTTCTAACAAGTTCGCAATAACGAACTGTTTAAACACCTTTTTTTAACTGAAATACTGCTATTTATTTTATCAAGCACGTCAAAAGCACGAATCATTTATTTGGAAAAACAATTTAATTAACCGAGCAGGTGATTTAACTACTAAGGACGGAATGTTGTTTTTCCTTCTTTACCTTCTACAGAGAAGACATATCTGTATTTTTTCTTTTCATATTAAAAAAAGATACAATTTATTAAGCGAATCATTGGTTTGGAAGCTTGCGTCTTCGACAATTTCAGGAAATATTAGTTTCATAAATTCGTGAATTACCCGTTATCTATGGTTATTTTATTCATCAGCAAAAAGCTAGGCTAGCATAAGGTAAACTGTCACTTTTTTGAAAGACGATGTTTAAACAAATTGTGATGGTGATAACAAATAAAACTTTTAAAAACGGAAAAGCTAGTTTGAAGTTAATTTGTATTCAGGAAGTATTTTCATTGTTAATATCTGCGTGAATATAAATGTCGCTGAAGCGCTGAATGTCGCTGAATCCAGAGATAAGGCCACTAGACTCAAACACAGACGTAACTTAGTTGTTTACGAGGCTCACGTATCGCTCAGCTCAATTTTCCTCCTCTTGACACGGAAAATTCAATGTCCTCTTGTTGTTAGAAACTCCACAAACTCTACTCTTTTTCTTTTATCTTTTGGTTTTGGAGATATGGTTTTTACATGATAACATATTTATGGCATTTTCTCTATTTTCTCCCGTTTTTCCTAAGTTAATTAAATAGAGCATGAATTTAAAATAGAAGAGTGTCATTCTATAGGGCTTCTCAATTCAACTTGTTGGATAGAAAAGAAAGAGGTCGATATTTTTTTATTCGACACATTAAAACGTCGTTGACAGTGAAAGGACAAAATGAAGTTCTAAATTTTTAAACGGGAAAACGTCTAAAAATTGTGCTTCAGAAAGTTCTTTCGTCAAAGCGATAAAAGAATTAGATAAACCTCGGTAGTTTCTTGACATTCTCTGTCTTTGCTATTCTTTGAACGCACGATTTTGGAATTTAAATATTAAAAATATCTTTGTTTACTGCTATAAATTTCGCTGAAATCTCAGCCTCGTCAGGCATGTTCCGCCATCTTGGATTCTAGATGTTTTGGTACTCAGTGTATGATACACCAAGTGTCTTGGACAGTCCACCGACTTCATGTAAGACCTCACACAGAGTGCCACATCACAATTCTCCTTCGTCAAGCACTACTCTGGGGAGTTTTACATAATTCCACTCCTTCTTCGTGTTGATGAGGGATCCCTTTTCCGCTCGGTTGATTTTCACGCTCTCTGCGATTTGTCTTAACATGGCATCATTACCATACAACCCAGTCACGGACATTTTGAATTCTTGGCGTTCCTTCTCATGTTTTTCTACGCAATGTCTCCATAATGCTGATTTCTCGTCTTGGTTCTCTAAACCCCCTGTGTGCTCTATGCCTCTTGTATAGGCATTTCTGGCTGTCTCACCAATGTACTTATCTTTGCATCCCTGACATTCAATCTCGTACGTTACGCCGTGTGCATTACATGGGCCTTTCCCAGCTTGTTTGCAAACCAGGCAGTCTTCTCTCCCACACCTTTGCCGTTTGAACGGGTCGGACTTCTGTAGAACTCCCTTCAGTGTCGTACCTGTCTTTTCTACCACCTTTATCCTATAACCCTGGTCTCTGATTTCTCTCTGGTACTCCTTCTGCAGCTGCGATCCAGGTCTCGCAGGCACGAATATAACCGCTTCGTTTCCACCTTTCTTGTACCAGTCCTCTCTCTTTTTTGATTTCTCTGTTTCTCTCTCGTTTCTCCTCCATCCTTTTGGTCGATGTATTGGTCTCTCTCCTTTCAGTTCGGCCTCCTGCCTTGCTCTGTAAGCCTTGATAGCAGAGTCAACTACTTCGTACCTGAACTTCTGGTTGTATCCCGAATACTGCATTCGAAGAACCATCTCCACTACTTTCTCCACTACATTCGCCCAAGGCAGAAGCGGACTGCAATTCAATAGCACACATAGCACTGCTTGAGACAGCACTGTTCTCTTCACGCTCGCAGACATGGCGGATCTTGCGTTAACCAATGCTTTAGACGCTATTTCTTTTGTGTGGAATTCATACATCATCACAGACACCATCTGGTTTGATCCTTGAACCTCCTTCTCTCTGTGCTCGACCCAGACCTTCAAGTCTAAGATTGGCAAGTTCAGGTACGAAGTAGTTGACTCTGCTGTCAGTGCTGTCTCAAGCAGTGCTACGTGTGCTATTGAATTGCAGACACTGCACTGTCACTTTTTTGAAAAATGACAATTAGTGACTAAACAAACATTTCAAAAACGGAACACCTAGTTTGAAACTAATTTGTATTCTGCAAGTACTGATTTTGTTAACGGAAAATGTGCGTGAATGAAAATTTATCTATAGTCGCTTCATGCTATTTAGTGAAGCCGGAGATAAATGCCGGCCCGAGGGGCCACTAGGCCATACCATTGCTTGTTTTTAATAATAAGAGACATAACTTTAATGCTAACTAAAGCTCTTACTTGAGACTTTTTTATGTACTTTGTCCAAAGGTGTGTGCGAATCTTTGCATTAACTTGTGTGATGTACACAAGCTGCGGCCGTGAGACGCTTATTAGAAATCCAAAAGTACATATTTACGTCGACAAGAGCTGACTCAAAGAACAGCAAAGTACTTGTCTGATTGTATCCTTCACTGCTTGTCTCACTTCGGCTATCTTCCAACAGTAAAGAATCGGGTTTAATGATGAGTTGAAAAAAAGTAAAGTTGATGAATATTGGGCAGTGAGATAAACATGTATAGAAAGTTCACTTTGGCTCAAAAAAGCTGACACTAGACCACGGGGTAGGTAACAAGCGACTAATGTCAGTTGCAGCCACAGTGTACTGGACACTGCCTTTCTGTATCGCGCTATGTTCAATTGATTTGTTTGGTTCGGTTGTTGCAGATCTTGTACTTGACTTTGATGATGACGGAGAGTATAAAAAATTTTTGTGTAAGAGAAGACCGAGGTTACTAGACACAGTAATATAAGTAAAATGCTATACAACATAGTTATTCGGACATTCCAAAAATACATTGCTGAAAAAACAGCGGACACGACCCAAAAGGTAATAACGATCACGTAGGTTCGCTTCAGAGTTACAACTTGTCTGTATCTCAGCCCCAACAACAAGGCGAGAAGTCTGTCCACGCTTATTGCAGTCAGTGTCAACAGAGACACTCCACACAAAATAGGGTCTGTTATATAACGTGCTGTTAATACGTAGCGACAGATATTCCAATGTTCGTTCACTGCAGACATCAAATAGGTAATTGCGAGAGGCTCTGAAATAAGACCAACACAGAGATCAGTTGTTGCAAGGCTACGAAGCAGGAGCTTGGACGTTGGATGAAGTGTAGACTCCTTGCGAAGAGCGGCTAGGATTAGAGCATTTCCAAGAAATGCAGTAATGGACAGGAAAATATTTAAAACTGCAATAAATGTCAACTTGCCGTGTATTCCAGTAGTTAAACCTGGCGAGCAAATCAGTTGTACATATGTTTGCTGCTTTCCATCTCCAGTAAAGTTTGTTGTCGCCATTCTCTTCAATATGATCGACTATCTGTAGTTTAACCGCAAACTGGATCAAAATTCATTCACTGTCACTGACACTTCCAGCGGCTTCCCAATAACGAACAATTTAATCGCCTTTTATATAATGCGTCAAACATGTCAAGCCATGAATTGCTAATTTGGAAAAACAATATAGCACGGCAGATGGTTCTGTTTCCAAAGTATGGCTGTATTTTTTTTTCCAAAAGAGAAGTCTGTACTTTTCTCATTTGACAATAAATATCAAAATAAGGGCAAAACTACAAATTCATACTCCAACTTTTGGGTCCGAGCTGGGCTTATGTTTTCAATTTCAGGCAATGTTTCATAATTTCCGGAATCTATTGTTTATCCTTAATTAAGTTACTCCTCAGCACAAAGTTAAATGTCATTTTCTTTAGGAAGATGATTTTTAACTGAGCAAATAGTGTTAGTGGTAATAAACATTTCGAGAACAGATCAGCCAGTGTGAAGTAAATTTGCACTTTTTAATTTTCTTAAAATCTGCGCAAAAGGAAATGTATCTACAGTTGCTTCATGCTCATGAAACCGGAAAAAGATAGCCGGACTGATAGGGCACTAGGCTTGAATGCAGACTTTACCTAGCTTTTTACGAGCTCAACATAGCGCTTAGATCAGAGTTCCTCTTTCTGGGTTCCGCGAGGGAAAAATAGATCTGAAGTCAGTTATTAACAATTCAAGAAAAATGATCTCGTGACAGTATACATATTGTGGGTTTATTAACGGAGACACGAAATGTGACCTCGGTCCGTCCAATCTTTCAAAATTTTCCGGGGAGGCATGCCCCTGGACCCCCAGTGGCTTACACCTTCGGCGTTCAAACGATGGCATCTTTCAGATCTTTGGCGCTCTGAAGAACCGTCGTTTAAAATCCTGCCTACAGGCTTGCTAAAAACTTGAAAAGTAACATGCATCTAAAGGAAGTTTAATCATTTTAAGGCGATGATGTCAGTCCATCGCCTTATATCATTAGGCGGTCGGCGGAATTTGTTCGTCATCGCTTCTGCATGCATTGCGTGCCGTTTATGATACTCTGGTGGGCAAATACTTGCGAGAATTTCAGAGGATTTCAGGAATATATCCCCGGCGACTGCTTCAAGTCCAAGTGCGAACTGACAGTGTCAATAGTAGGGTGACTGACAATCTACGTTCATTGTGGCGTATTTATGAATGAATAAATGTACATCAATTTTTTTTACCAAAAACATAGGCTTTGAAACCAACAGTTCGACCTTCAATTTGTATTTTTTAGTTATAAATTGTTATGTTTTATATAAAATAAATAGATCTGAAGTCATTCTACATTACGGGAAAAAAATTTCATGACAGTCTACATACATTGTGTTGGGTGAAGCCTAACACGGAAAATTCGGATACCTAATTTTTATTCAGAAACACTGCGACACATTGAAAATTTTCCAAATTTTGGCTCTTCCAGTTGTCTAGGTGATTTATATAGTTTAAAGCATTCGGCCCAGACTCAAATTTCCGTCTACAAGTTGTCGTTCTTAGCAAAAATGTGCTTGGTTCAAAGATGCAAAGTTTTAAGGCTAAGATAAAGTCTATCAAATAAAGACAACAACAAGTTTTCGATGTTAGCACATAAGAAGAAAATTTCTTTTTTTTAGCAAATTTTAACTGCCCCCGAATGTCAAGCAGATGCTCACTTATGTTTGTGTGTTTGTTTGTTTTGCACTAATGTTGGGTATATATTCATAAAGAGGATCTGTTTCTCAGCCTTAATGTAAGGAAAGGAAAGTTGTCAGTGATAACAAAGAAACAAGAAAGCGGGAAAAGACATCTTGTGAGAGTCTACATACAAAGTGGTGGTGCAGCGTAACACGAAAAAAAATCTCACTAATTGAACCGCCTGCCTTTTGTCTCAAAATATCATCAGTTATAGGCTATTAACGATTTCAGTGTGGTATTTTTTTTAGAGGGAGTCTTTTTTAATATGTAGGGAGAACCTCTAGACTTTCATGTTTTTATGAATTCGAATAAAAGGTTTATGTATGCAAAAAAATTAATACTCCACCTAATCTAACTTTTCCGTCTGCCAGTTGTCATTGTCAGTAATATTTTTTTGGCAGGAGAAACGAATTTGGGGCGAAGAAAATAAAATTTTGAGTCGTTTTCCCGTTTAAAAGTTTAAAACTTTATTTTGTCCTTTCAATGTTAACGACTACTAAATGTGTGGAATAGAAAAAAAGACCACTCTCCTTTCTACCCAACGAGTTGATTTGAGACGCCTTGAAGAATGACACTCTTTTATTTTTAATTATTTAACTTATACTCTTTTTAATTTAATTAAGAAGAACGCGAAAAAATAGAGAAAATGCCATGAATATGCTATTACGCAAAAACCAAATCTCCAAAACCAAAAGATAAAAGAAAAGAGTAGAGTTTGTAGGGTTTCAACAAGAGGACATCAAATTTTCCGTGTAAAGAACAGGAAAATTGAGCTGAGCGGTATGTGGGCCTGTGGGCCTGAGGTACGTCTGTGTTTAAGCCTAGTGGTCTTATCTCCGGCTTCAGCGACATTCAGTACTTCAGCGACATTTATATTCACGCAAATATTAACAATGAAAATACTTGCAGAAAAAAAATTAACTTCAAACTAGCTCTAACTGTTCCGTTTTTGAAATGTTTAATTTGTTATCATCATCACTATTTGTTTAAACATCTTCTTTCAAAAAGTGACAGTTTACCTTGTGTTGATGAATTAAATAATCATGGATAACGGGTAATTTACGAATTTATGAAACTAATAAGTCCTGAAATTGTCGCAGATGCAAGCTTCGAAACCAATGGTTCGCATAAAAAATTGTATCTTTGTGTACATCAAAAGAAAACAAGTACACGTATGTCTTCTTTGTAGAGGGTATAGAAGGAAAAAAACAACATTCTGTCCTTGTTTGTTAAACCACCTGCTCGGTTAGTTAAGTTGTTTTTCCAAATTAAAAATGCGTTCTTTTGACATATGCTTATTGAAATAAAAAGCAGTATTTTTAAAAAGGTGTTCAAATTGTTCGTTATTGCGAAGCTGTTAGAAGATTTGGCGGAAGTTAATAAATTTTGTTCAAAACATTCCAATTTCTGGTTGAACTACGAATATTACAGAGAAATGGCAACAGTAAACTTCACTGAAGGTGGAAAGCAGAAAACATTTCTACAAATGATGTGCTCGGCAGGTTTAAATGCTGGAATACACGATCAGTTGACATTTTTTGCAGTTTTAAACATTTCTCTGTCCATTACTGCATTTCTTGGAAATGCGCTGATCCTAGTTGCACTTCGCAAGAAGTCTTCACTTCATCTGCCGTCCAAGCTCCTGCTTCGTAGCCTTGTAACAACTGATCTCTGTGTTGGTCTTATTTTAGAGCCTGTCTACGTTATCTTTTTGATGTCAGTGGTCAATCAACATTGGAATATTTGTAACTATACATTCGTCGCAGCTTTTACAATAGGCAATGTTTTGTGTGGAGTGTCTCTGTTGACAGTGACTGCAATAAGCGTGGACAGACTTCTCGCGCTGTTGCTGGGGCTGAGATACAGACAAGTTGTAACTTTGAAGCGAACCTACGTGATCGTTATTACTTTTTGGGCTGTGTGCGCTGCTTTTGCAACAATGCATTTTTGGAATTTCCTTATAACTATGTGTTTTGGAACTATAATTATATCGCTGTGTCTAGTAACCTCGATCTTCTCCTTCACAAAGATTTTTCTCAAACTCCGTCATCTTCAAAGTCAAGTACAAGGCATGCAACAACCAAACCAAACATATCAACTGAACATAGCGCGATACAGAAAGGCAGTGTCCAGTGCACTGTGGTTGCAGCTGACGTTAGTCGCTTGTTATCTACCCAATGGTATAGCGGCGACTTTGGTGGCTGTCGACGGACTATCTTCTACTCTATATCTCGCTTGGGGCTTTACAGTCACTTTAATTTTCTTAAACTCGTCATTAAACCCGATTCTTTATTGTTGGAAGATAGACGAAGTTAGACAAGCAGTGAAGGACACAATGAGACAAGTACTTTGCTGTTCATCGAGTTAGTTCTTGTCGACTTACATCGTCCCCTACTGAATGAAAGATAAAACGTTACGATAGACCAGTTAACAAGATTTTCCAAAGTCGTCTTCACACGTTGCTTTTCCAATTTATTTGTTATGACATGTTTATGTAGCAGTAAAAGGTTTATAAATGTTAATATTAAAAACTTGTTTTCAATTCTTGTTGTATTTTTAAATAAAGATATGAAAAAGTTGCATTTTCTCCATGTCTAGCTCAGTTCTTATCGAGGATTGCATTGTTTAGACACGATCGTTTTGCCTATATATATTGGCAATGAGCAGCTCACGCGCTATTAAAGTAACATTTCATTCCTTGGTTCAAAACACAGCCAACCACACAGAGCGGTAAGCAATTCTGGTCAACAAGAAAATAAGAAAATTCCCAAGATTTCGATTCACCTCCGTGATCAAAGAGATTTGATGGCCTTGTGTAATTTGGAAAAAAAAAATGACGTCATTCGCGGCAGAAATTGTGGCTGCCGTTTTGCAGAAAACTTATACGAGCTATACATCATCTGCTCTGGCTGATCATTTCGATTTTGGAAATTTCAATGTTAAATTACGTGAGATTTGTGCGCCGTTTTTAAAAATCAGTCCCATCACGTCATGAATAGCATAACTCAAAATGGATGTTTGGCGGAAACAGGTATCATTCCTATTTCTATCAAAGCAAAATTATTTTAAAAATTAACGCAGAGGAAAATGTAAAACGTTCATCCTTTTTCACATCATCGAGTCCATTAACAAAATCATCATGATGTCCAACATGTTTCTACGAGTGCAATAGAAACTGAAACATTCGTCTTGTAGCTAGATTTGTCAGAATTTTCAATTAATTACTTAAAAAACACTGCAACTTATCAGTGACTTATTTCAACTCTTCTTCACGTGTTTTAAAGTGTAAGTTCTAATCAGTGGTAACTTTTAATTCCAATATACGTGCAATTGCAAGAAGACTGCTTCTTTCTTTCTATTTTCCAAAAGATGTTTGTGGGCGGGAAGCCTCGAGACTGCGGAAGTCAACAGTGAGCGACAAAGCGATGCCAAAAGAAGGGAGAAAATGTGTTCCAGCTCTTTGACCTCTTTCTGATCCTCGCTCTTTCGGGAGACCAGTGAGATCTCATGACAATCTTCGTTCATTGTGGCGTATTTATGAATTAATAAATTTTCATCAAATTTAAACGAAAACATGGGCTTTGAAACCAACAGTTCGACCTTAAATTTGTATTTTTGTCTTTATAAATTGTTCTGTTTTATATCAAATAAAATAGATCTGAAGTCATTCTATATAGCTACATCACGGGCGGAAAAACATGTATCCGTGACTTTTTTTCTGAGACCCCGCTTAATACGGACAACCCGTTAATACGGACAATTTGGCCTGTCCCTTGGTGTCCGTATTAACGGGGTTCCAATTTTTATAATTAACACTTCGACACATTGAAAATTCCCCAAATTTTGGCTCTTTCAGTTGTCTAGGCGATTTATATAGTTTAAAGTATTCCGCCCAGACGCAAATTTCCGTCTACAAGTTGTCGTTCGATTCAGATAATGTGCTTGGTTGAAAGATGCAAAGAGAAATTAAAAAAAAAAAAAATTCGTGCTCAAAAATTAAAACCTATATTTTTATAAACTGAATGACAATTCATGTTTCCACTCAACAGCTTTATAGAAACGGGCTCCCTCCTAACGTTAAATTACGGTCAAGAACGCCGCCACCTCTTTTCCTTTCTTTTGGGCGCGTTAAATACAGAATTCAAGAAATATTTGCAAATTTATAAAAGCAATATAATCCTCATTAGTATTCTTAGTCGTGTAGACCATTTCAACCATCTGCAGTTTGTCTGAGTAAATAATAAATTTTAAATTAATGTTCCACCTGAACGCAATGTTTACGTTCCGTCTCCCAATGTCACTGTTAGTAACATGGATATTTCCTTCACCGGAAGAAAGTCCACGAAACAAAGATAATTTTAAAACATTCTCCCGTTCAAAAATCTAAAACTGCATTTTGTTTCTTGTTAATGATAAAGTGTTAAAAACTCGTTCTTTTCTGCTCAAGAGATTAACTAGCCTTGATTCCTCAAAACGAAAGGATAAAAAAAAAAATATATATATATTGTGGGTTTTATAAAAAAAAAAAAAAACAAATTTTTTCTCCCCCCCCAAAAAAACCCATATGTCGACTGTCACGAGATCTTTTTTTTCTCGAATTGTTAATAACTTCAGATCTATTTTCCCTCGCGGAACCCAGAAAGAGGAAAAGTGATCTTAGCCGTATG
This sequence comes from Oculina patagonica, assembly GCF_052425735.1. Classification (NCBI taxonomy): domain Eukaryota; kingdom Metazoa; phylum Cnidaria; class Anthozoa; order Scleractinia; family Oculinidae; genus Oculina; species Oculina patagonica. Next base: position 36,399,396 of record NC_135763.1, read on the forward strand.
TAGGCCTCGACAGCAAGGTAAAGTCTGCATTCAAGCCTAGTATAGTGGTCCATCAGTCTAGCTATCGTTTTCCGGTTTCAGTAGTATGAAGCAACTGTTGACACATTTCCTTCAGGCAAACTGTAATTCGATGACTGGACTGGACTTGTAAAACGCGGACTTGTTAAAACGCGGACTTGCAAAACGTGGACTTGTAAAACGCGGACTAGTAAAACGCGGACTTGTAAAACACGGACTAGCAAAACGAGAAATTGTAAAACGCGGACTAGTAAAACGCGGACTTGTATAACGCTGACTTGTAAAACAAACGAGGGACTTGTAAAACGTGGACTTGTAAATCGCGGACTTGTAAAACGAGGCCGCAAAACGCGGACTTGTAAAACGAGGACTTGTATAACGCTGACTTGTAAAAGACTTGTAAAACGCGGACTAGCAAAACGAGGACTTGTAAAACGTCGACTAGTAAAACGCGGACTTGAAAACGCGGACTGAAAACGAGGACTTTACAAGTTCGCGTTTTACTAGTCCAGTCCAGTCTAGTCCTCGAAATACAGTATGCCTTTCCTTCACGAAGATTTTAAGGAAATTAAAAAAATGCAAATTTACTTCACACTGGCTGATCTGTTATCGAAATGTTTATTACCACTAACACTATTTGCTCAGTTAAACATCATCTTCCTCAATAAACAAATATCACTTTTTGTGTTGAGGAGTAAATTAATTAGTAAATAAAACCCTTCAGGCGACTGGTATATTGGAGGATAATGCCCGAGGCTGAAAGATTGTCCGAAAAATGAACAGTTGGCCAAGAAGCGAAGCTTCGGTCGAGGGCAACTGTGAAATTTTGAGGACAATCTTTCAGCCAAGGGCACTCCAATATACCAACAAGATATGAATTTGTAGTTTTTGAATTTGTAGAATTTGCAGTTTTGTATTTATTTCGACGTTTATTCAGTGTCAAATGAAAAAAAGGTCCAAAATTTTTTCCTTGGGTAAAAAATAAAGCCATACTTTGGGAACTAAGCCATCTGTCGTGCTAAAATGTTTTCCAAATTAATTTTACATGGACTGATATGTTTGACGCAATATAAAGCATTGCAAATACGCTTAGATTGTTATTGCGGAGCTGCTAGAAGTGTCAGTGACAGTGAATGATGTATTTTGATCAAAACTTTCCAGCTTGCCGCATTTAAACTCGCTACCGCGGAAAGTCGATCATATTGCAGAGTAATGGCGACAGCAAACTTTACTGGGGATGGAAAGCAGCAAAGATATGTACAACTGGTGTGCTCGCCGGGTTTAACTACTAGAATACAAGGCCAGTTGACAATTTTTTCAGTTTTAAACATTTTCCTGTCCATTACTGCATTTCTTGGGAATGCTCTGATCCTAGCTGCGCTTCGCAAGGAGTCTTCACTTCATCCGCCGTCCAAGCTGTTGCTTCGTAGCCTTGCAACAACTGATCTCTGTGTTGGTCTTATTTCAGAGCCTTTCGCAATTACTTATTTGATGTCTATAGTGAAGGAACATTGGAATATATGTCGCTACGTATTAACAGCACGTTTTATAATAGACCCTACTTTATGTGGAGTTTCTCTGTTGACCGTGAGCGCAATAAGCGTGGACAGACTTCTCGCCCTGTTGTTGGGGCTGAGATACAGACAAGTTAACGTTGTAACTTTGAAGCGAACCTACGTAATCGTTGTTACCTTTTGGGTTGTGTCCACTGCGTTTTCAGCAATGTACTTTTGGAATTTCCTAATAAATATGTCGTATAACATTTTACTTTTATTACTGTGTCTAGCAACCTCGACCTTCTCTTACACGAAGATTTTTCTCAACCTCCGTCACCATCAAAATCAAGTGCAAGACCTGCAACAACCAAATCGAACCAAACCAAACAAATCAACTGAACATAGCGCGATACAGAAAGGCAGTGTCCAGTGCATTGTGGTTGCAACTGACATTAGTCGCTTGTTATTTACCAGGTAGCATAGCGTTGGCTTTGTCGGCTGATAAGGAACTATCTAAATCTGTTTTTCTCGCTAGTCGTTTCACATACACTTTTGTTTACTTAAACTCGTCATTAAACCCAATTCTTTACTGTTGGAAGATAGCCGAAGTGAGACAAGCAGTGAAGGTCACAATTAGACAAGTACTTTGTTGTTCATCCAGTTAACTCTTGTCGACTAATTTTGTTAACGGTTATATAAGGAGATTTACCCAATGCTGTCAGCTGTAGCAGTAGTAATAAAAATTTGTTTTAAATTGTAGGCATGTATGTTCAAATAAAGAGATGAAAAATGGCGTTTATCAGTGTCAATTCTTTCGAATTCTTGTCCACGCGGACTGCATAACGATCAATTGAGTCAGTCAGGAAGACGGGAGTTCTTATAGTTGGGTGGAGATATATAAAGTGAGCAATTCTGACAAGAAAATAAAAAATTCCTTGGTTTTGATCAAGGTTTTAAATAGAGAAAAGGTGACTAATTTTTTTTTGGAACATTAGTCAAAATTTTCAAAAATCTTTTTGCCAAGGGGGTGCATGTTAAGGTAATTCCCTTAAAATAGAACGGCTCATAGATCAATTTCTAACTAAACTTTGCCAGTTGGTAGTTCACCTTAAGGGATTTTGAAATAAAAAAAGGGGGGGGGGGTCACCGTATTCGCTTAGGAGCAGGAAGACCTTGTATTTACCATATACTTCCTTAGATTTCCTTTGCGAGTACTGGCAAAGTACACGTTTTCGGTGATAATGTATTATTCTGCCATAGAAATTGATCTGTATTCATTTTATAGAAAGAATTTGATCGCTTCTTTCGAACCAAGAGAAAAAAAATAATAGGTCACCGAACTCGTTTACGAGAAAACGATAATTCCTCTCTCGCAAGCCAAGCCGTAAAAAAAAAGCCGTCATTTTGTTTATGTGCGCGCACTAATTACGCGTAAAATTCAGCGCAGAATATACAGTATAAAGGATGTGCAATGCAATACTAGGTAATCACCTTAAATTATGCAACAGCGAGGGTAAAATGTCATTAATTAATAGCATACCAAAACAAGAGCCCATTACCCAAAATTAATATTGACAGACAGGTGGAGTTTCCGCCTTTAATTATGTGGAGTTTAATTTATGTTGAAAAATCTACCTTTTATCATTTATCATGTCGGATTTTCGATATAAAATCAAAAACTTCAGTTGAGGCTTCGCTTCTAAGGAAACCTTCCTTTATCTGCGTAGAATTCGGAAAATTGAATTTGTAAAAGAAAAATCGTTTGAGGTATGCAAAGCGGAAACCACTGTTTTAAGATTGCCAAACCAAACTATATTAAAACCAAATTATAAACAAAGGCACCTGATAAAAACAACCCTGTAAAAAAGGCTAAAAAGCTCGTCAGTCAGTTTAATTGTTTGTCACACAAGGGAGATTAAATGAAGCTCCACTTTAGACCGACAGGAAACTTATAATACGCCGTAGTTTAGATTGCTAAGACTAACATCATATTGTAGAAAAAAGCGATTAAAAACACTTTTAGTTTCTGACTAGAAATGAAAAATAGGAACTGAATATGCGCGACATTAACAGTCAACGCTCAAATGAAAAGGTATGTGGATTTTCAAAAATTCAAATATTTGAGGGTCGTGAAAAGCCGTTTCTGGCAGCCAATTATCGGAAAACAAACCAAACAACTTATGATAAGACTTATAACACAAATCCCAACTGATTAAGACGTCTTTGTGAGCATAACCTGTAAGCAGGTTCTGTTGCGAGTTTGGGGCAAAAAGAAAGCGAGAAGTAAAAGAAGCTAGAGTGAAGGGCGGGGCGGGAATGAATGTGGCGGAGATGGTCCTTGACCATAATACTGAAATAAAAAATGAATAATTTTACAAGAGGAGGCTCCCGTCACATGAAGTGGTTTTCAGGGAGGTCCTCAAATAAAACTAATTACAAGGTTGAAAATCAAGTTAAAAAGGTAAAAATATAAAATTACAAGTATAATGTTCTAAAAATTAAGAACCATACCACCCCCATCTCCAGTTCATGTTCCGGGAAGCGTGGTAACCTCGAGGTGTCTATTTATTTTTACATTTTTTTTTTTTTTTTTCCTTTAAATTTTGAAAAACGTCAAACCTCCGTTCACTAGCAGCCAGTTCATTAGCGTCCCTTAATTAAAGCCGGAGGCTGTTCACGGGCTACTGTTAGCAAGTTTCATCATTTTGCAGATATGTTTATTTCATTTTTTGGTAGCGATCGCCATCTCTCGTTACGCCCTCCTTTATAACAGCCCTCTGTAACACACGTGGATGCATATGTTCGACAGGAATTCAACAAACTTTTTACCAGAGAATACAAAAAATATCTTCTAGTGTGCATGTTTAACAAGCCCCTGGCCTCCGAAAAAAGGCCGATCAAAGAATCCTGATAAATAGGCAAAAATGGCCGGAAAAATATACACTTTTTAAAGTGTATATACGCTTTTTTAAAGCGTAAGTTAAAACTTACGTATGTAGCGAGGGGAACCTGTTCATCTACTTTGGGAAGGAAAGAAATTGGGTTCTGTAAGTTGTAGACAAAAGGGCAAGGTCACGGTATTTTAGATAATTTTATTTATCTTAACTTCACTGAATTGGCAGAGCAAGTCTTTTTTTGGCAAAATTAGTCCAGTCAATATAAGCCATTTCGTTGTCCAACCCAAAACAAATTGCAACAAAAATTAAACATGCCTTATTCGACTTTGCATATATTGAGGAATAATATAGAAAGCATGGTTCCTGTGCAGTTGAACACGAAGTCACTTAAAGCGTACTTGTTAAAAGCAAAACGGGTGCAGTGTATTAGCTTACTTTGCCCAGGTGTTGTTGTAGAAAGTTGCACTGAGGATCTGTGAGACGTGAAAGTTCGAGCTCATTTCAGCTTATGTATTTGTTAATTAAGAAATGATCTTTTCCGTAAAAGCCACTGCAACAGCGTTAGGGCGGGCGGTTTTGTCTGTTCAGAACATTTCGATAATATTGGACCTTAAATCCTAATGTAGAGTGGATATAGAGTGATACCAAACTTGTCACTGTGGTTTAAATCAATTTTGAATTCATGTTTATAAATAATTTCAAGTCATTTGCAGGTTGTTACCAAAATTTTTCCACATTTTTAACCCTTTTTCTTTTGTCCAAAATCATTCTGCTACTCCTGAAAGAATTTGTTCATCCTTTTGTAAAAGAATTAAGTGCAGAGATGGAGGCGTGCCCATAGTTACGCCGGGGTTGTGTTCCCGGCGTCTGTGACGGCTCAGTCACTCGGGGGACTTTTGCAAAGATCAATCAGTGTTGATTCTTGTAATTATAGGCACCTTCCAATAAGCAGAAAGGGTTTTGGGGCAGCAAATTTACGCATTTCGTTTTCTGACAGATTATGGTAAGGGTTTCATCCAAGACTCCCGCCATAAGTGTTTGCCGCAATTCTAGTTATCAGACGGTAACATTTTTGACCAGCGTTTATTCTTTCATCAAAAAGGTATAATTATACTTTATCAGTTTTCAGTATCTTTAATGTTTGAAGAAATCTCAGCTTTTTTAATGAAATATCCGATTAGCGAACGTTGTTCAGTTACTATACTTGCATCTATGCCAGAATCCGGCCGCTGGTAGTACGTTCTCTAAGGTACCAAAAAGGGCAGAATAGTAATGTCATTTCACGCAATAAATAGGATAAGTAATAACTGCTACATTTTTTGTAAACTGATTTGTTGGCTTGTCGTTGTTTGGTTTTGCTAGCTTGATTATTTCTGTCGATAAGGACCCTTCAATGTTACTTGTAAAAATCACATTATTTATGCATAAATTAAATTTCTCATCTTTCATTGTAGTTCAAATATCGCAAAAAAGACGAGGTTCCAATACTCCGATTCACGGTGACTTTTAGTATGTTATTCCTAAATATTTAAATACTACTTATTAACCGAGAGTGAGGTCATTACAGGGGAATCTCAGACCGAGGCCTTGATGTATTGACCGAGCGATAGCGAGGTCAATACATCAAGGCCGAGGTCTGAGATTGCCCTGTAATGACCGAACGTACGAGGTTAATAAGTTATTTATTATATGGCCTTTTAGCGCTATTCTAAACTGAAATATCTAAAAAAACACCGAGGTGAAACTCGCTCTCGCTCTCTGTGGCTCTCTTCGTCGCTCATACTAAAGAAGTATCGGTATGGTAATATTTTTCTTTCAGTTGTTGAAAAGATAGTTACATTTTGTCGGTATTTATTGTCGTTCTCGCAATTGCGCTAGTAGCTTTTACTCACAACTCTTTTACATGGTTTGAAACCATGTAAAAACCGCCGAGCCGAGAAAATTTTCATAATGCCCGGTCATTACAAGAAAATAATGCCCACTCAGCAGCCAATCAGAGCGTGCGTACTATTGTAGCCATATAATAAAGTCGAATAAGGCATGTTTAATTTTTGTTGCAATTTGTTTTGGGTGTAATACTAAGTTGACTGGACTAAATCACGGCCACATAACAAAGGATGATTTTCGAGCAGTGTAAATGACACTTTCATACAAATAGATATAAATTTGAAAAAAGTCGGGCCGCCATTTTTCAAGTTTACCTGAACGCAATCCGTTTTAATCCTATCGGATTTTGCTCATCCATGCCCCTTTTTGCCTTTTCGGTGTTTCTTTTGAGTTCTTCTACAGTTTTGCGCCGTTATTGTGATATTTCAGTTAATTCTATGACCAGTTGGTCAGTGCCGAAACTGCCTCAAATTGCGTGACATAGCCCCTTTGATACAACCATACAATAAGAGAAAAACAAAAGTGCACAAATCAAGAAGACAGAAGAGTTTAATGCAGTTATATCTTGGATATATCTCCGGCAACCAATACAATTGTACTTCGCAGTTTGACACAGAATTTAAACGCTACATCACAGCTCTGACTTCAGAAAATGTTCTAGTTTTTGTTCCTAATAATTTTATCAACGACGTTAGACGCACAAACACCACAGACAATAAGTTTCTCTACTACGAAAAGGCCTACTGCAGGCAAGCATTGCATTGCCACCAAGCTAAAATCAATCCATGTTTTCCAGAAATAGAGGTGTTTATGTTTCTGCTGGCTGTTTTAGCCTGATAGTAAATGACGATGCTGCTACAGGTCCCAGTTCACAGTGTTTTTATTCCTTGGAAGCGATGTACTTGATCAAGTCCACAACTCGGTGACTGTAGCCATACTCATTATCATACCTGAAAAACAGATTGGGAAATGTAAACAAATACTCATTAACTGCATGCTTATCTATGTGTTGATATTACAGTGGAACTCCGATATAACGATATGCCAACGGAGCAGTAAAATAATATCTTTATATCGAAGAATCGTTATATCGAAACCCCCGATATAACGATATGGCCGTAAAATAACCAAAAATATCGTTATATCGGGGTAAACCTAAGAGGAGGATAAAGAGATTAATTTTGATAAGAAGGCTTAGAACACAGTATCATTTTCGTATATCATCGTGCAAAGCTGTTTTTAGAAACGTCAGAGATGCCTCGACTACCATAATGTTATTGCATTAAATTCGATGTTTTGCAAATAAAATGTGACAGTGTACTGATAATATCGTTATATCGGGAGGATTTTACGTTCGGTCCGCTAAATTCTCACCGTTATATCGGGAATATCGTTATATCAAAGATCGTTATATCGGGGTTCCGTCCATACATTTCACTGTAACTTTTGCCGGGACATCGAATATTCATCGTTATATCGGGAATATCGTTATATCGAGAATCGTTATATCGGGGTTCCACTGTATTAGGAAAAAGTACAAGCTGGTAAAAAATAATTTTAACTCTGCATTTACAAAATATCAAGGAGATTGTACAAGAAGATTGTTGACATTAAGGGGTGTGTCCCACACCCAGGTTCAGTAGGGAAATTTAAGAGAATGTAGGGGAACGCACATCAAGCAGAGGTCCACGAAGAGGGTTTTACTTAAGTCTTAATATCCATGTGAAATGGAAATAAAGGTTAAGTCTGCATCAGGCGAATTGTGTCCTTTCTAGCTGGAGCTTAACCCAGTTCTGTAGCATTTAGTGACTAGGGATATTTTTACTTCTCCCTGGGTAGGATGCTAGTCCATCGCAGGGTTACGGTATATCCCCCATACCCATTTATGCACCTGGGAAGAGAGAGGCACTGCGGGAGCAAAGTCTCTTGCCAAACAACAAAATGCAGTAGCCCTGGGCAGGGCTCACAATCGTATTACTCAAGCCAGAGTCTAGCATTGCCAACCTTCAGGCCACTGCGCCTCCCACATTTAAAACAGAGAACACTGCAAAAGCTACACTATAAATTCAGTTATGAATGTGTTGCCATGCATGCAACTTTAGTAATGAGGGTCAGACAGTACGAATACAAACACTTCCACGACAATAGAATGTCTTTCAAGGTTTGAATTTATCAGTTTCTTCATTCCCTCCAGTTAGAACGTGGCCATAAAAATCAAACATTAGCATTCCTATTTTCTAACAGCAATCTGAATGCCACAGACAACAATATAATTCTCCTAATCTCATATTCCCCATGCCAAGAAAAAAATTACTCTGAAGGGCTTACCATGCAACAATCTTGACAAAAGTAGGACTAAGTTGAATTCCAGCAGCGGCATCAAAAATGCTGGAGTGCGTGTCTCCAATAAAGTCACTAGACACGACCTGTTCATCTGTGTATCCCAGGTACCTGCCTTGCGAAGGGTCTTCAGAGGTTTTCTTCATAACAGCTTTGATTTCATCATATGTTGCCTACAAATAAACGTTATCACTAGTTATTAAAGTAGAACCCCAGTAACTCGAACTTGGATAACTTGAACAACCCCGCTAACTCGAACTAACTTTAATTTCCCTTGGATTTTGAACCCACTTTTCAGTTATTTTTACCCGGTTAACTCGAACTCGGATAACTCGAAAACCCCGCTTACTCGAACTACCGGTAAATTTTGTTTCCCTTGATCAAAATTTGGGTCAAATTTACCGCGATAACTCAAATTTCGGTTCTTGCAACTCGCCACGGATGCCCATTGATTAGAGCAACGAACAGATCACGTATTTGACAGCCTATTTCCATTCTTATCATAAGAATTTATGATCGTGTTAGAGTTTCTGACGAGATACAAGTTTAATTTGCACTGTACTGTATACTGAAATGCTGAAAAATCAGTAAACTATCAATTATTAACTTGGCAAATTAAATATTTAATCGACCCCGATAACTCGAAAACCCGCTAACTCGAACTGTTTTTCGTTTCACTTCAGACTTCGAGTTACCGGGGTTCTACTGTAGTTTGTAGTAACTCAAGGTGGAGCTTAGATAGATGGGAGCATTTGAAATAGCTATGCAAAACATCTTGCCATTATAACACTCATAAGAGAAAGTGATGATGATGATGATAATGATGATAATGATGACAATGATAATAATAATAACACAGGAGGTGGAGTTTGGATAGATGGGAGCATTTGAAATAGCCATGCAAAACATCTTGCCATTATAACACTCATAAGAGAAAGTGATGATGATGATGATGATAATAATAATAACACAGGAGGTGGAGTTTGGATAGAGGGGAGCATTTGAAATAGTAATGCAAAACATCTTGCCATTATAACACTCATAAGAGAAAGTGATGATGATGATGATAATAATAATAACACAGGAGGTGGAGTTTGGATAGATGGGAGCATTTGAAATAGCCATGCAAAACATCTTGCCATTATAACACTCATAAGAGAAAGTGATGATGATGATGATGATGACAATGATGACAATGATAATAATAATAACACAGGAGGTGGAGTTTGGATAGAGGGGAGCATTTGAAATAGCTATGCAAAACATCTTGCCATTATAACACTCATAAGAGAAAGTGATGATGATGATGATAATAATAATAATAACACAGGAGGTGGAGTTTGGATAGATGGGAGCATTTGAAATAGCTATGCAAAACATCTTGCCATTATAACACTCATAAGAGAAAGTGATGATGATGATGATAATAATAATAACACAGGAGGTGGAGTTTGGATAGATGGGAGCATTTGAAATAGCTATGCAAAACATCTTGCCATTATAACACTCATAAGAGAAAGTGATGATGATGATGATAATAATAATAACACAGGAGGTGGAGTTTGGATAGATGGGAGCATTTGAAATAGTAATGCAAAACATCTTGCCATTATAACACTCATAAGAGAAAGTGATGATGATGATGATGATGATGACAATGATGACAATGATAATAATAATAACACAGGAGGTGGAGTTTGGATAGATGGGAGCATTTGAAATAGCCATGCAAAACATCTTGCCATTATAACACTCATAAGAGAAAGTGATGATGATGATGATGATGATGACAATGATGACAATGATAATAATAATAACACAGGAGGTGGAGTTTGGATAGAGGGGAGCATTTGAAATAGTCATGCAAAACATCTTGCCATTATAACACTCATAAGAGAAAGTGATGATGATGATGATGATAATAATAATAACACAGGAGGTGGAGTTTGGATAGATGGGAGCATTTGAAATAGCTATGCAAAACATCTTGCCATTATAACACTCATAAGAGAAAGTGATAATGATGATGATGATGACAATGATGACAATGATAATAATAATAACACAGGAGGTGGAGTTTGGATAGATGGGAGCATTTGAAATAGCTATGCAAAACATCTTGCCATTATAACACTCATAAGAGAAAGTGATGATGATGATGATAATAATAATAACACAGGAGGTGGAGTTTGGATAGATGGGAGCATTTGAAATAGCTATGCAAAACATCTTGCCATTATAACACTCATAAGAGAAAGTGATGATGATGATGATAATAATAATAACACAGGAGGTGGAGTTTGGATAGATGGGAGCATTTGAAATAGTAATGCAAAACATCTTGCCATTATAACACTCATAAGAGAAAGTGATGATGATGATGATGATAATAATAATAACACAGGAGGTGGAGTTTGGATAGAGGGGAGCATTTGAAATAGTAATGCAAAACATCTTGCCATTATAACACTCATAAGAGAAAGTGATGATGATGATGATAATGATGATAATGATGACAATGATAATAATAATAACACAGGAGGTGGAGTTTGGATAGATGGGAGCATTTGAAATAGCCATGCAAAACATCTTGCCATTATAACACTCATAAGAGAAAGTGATGATGATGATGATGATGATAATGATGACAATGATAATAATAATAACACAGGAGGTGGAGTTTGGATAGATGGGAGCATTTGAAATAGCTATGCAAAACATCTTGCCATTATAACACTCATAAGAGAAAGTGATTATATGGATTGTGGATTTTGCGCCTTTGTTTGTGGACTTGACGACTAAAAAATGTGGACTTAACAACCTTCTGTTGACTAAGCGACTTGGCCAAGTTGACTTAACGACCCTTGTGTGGACTGAGCGACTCAGCCAAGTTGACTTAACGACCCTCATGTGGACTGAGCGACTTTTTGTGTGGGCTAAACGACTTTTGTGTGGGCTTCACGACTTGCGGATTTGGAGACCAAACTATTCCCTGCGTTTGCTCTAGATTTGTCCTTTGTGATGTTAAGACAACTAAGCAAGTGATTTTGAAGCATTTAGTTTTAGCGTACTGATCCCGTGTCAAATCCTGAATAGTTTTCATGTTTGAACTCTGTCAACCTTTCTTTGCAGTTCCAGCTCTCTATCGATGGAATATTCAAGACAAAGTTTGATGCAATACTTTTAGACAAAAGTTGTATATATAGAAATAAACTCAGCATAGTATTTTTATGTTTTTATTTCATAACAACAACATCTAGGGAAAAAACATTTCAAAACAATTAGTTAATGATAATGCCTGTTACTTGTTCAGATTTGTTTGAGCAACAGAAATAACTGAACGTAGCCTTTTTATCATCAGGAAAAGCGTTCCTGGAAAAATAGCCTAATATGGCCTTAATAAACGTGGCCGCACGTAACTGTAATATTAACATGATATATCAAGTAATTGACTGATCTACAATAATGCAAACTTAACCTTTTGGTTCAACTGCTTCCCAGAGTTCCATGTGGCGACAACTACTTCCCTGCCTAAATAAGTGTCAAACTAACTGGTATTAGTTACTTTCCGATTCTGTACTTTTCACAAATTTTTCTACGGACAATTTACTTAGTACTAATGTTACTTTACAAAATCAGTATCTTGAGAATTTAGAAACAAAATTCATCTTTAACTTATTTTTCTATCGCATAGAAATCCTAAAAAAAGCATCGAATACACTAGTCAAGAAAGAAATGAACAGGTCCTTAAGAACGTCAAAGTGGCCTAAATGTCAAACACCTCACAGTTTCCGCGCCACCGCAACTAACTATAATATCAACGTATCAAGTAATTATTCAACAATAAATAAAAATAAAGGTCTTTGTTCGAATGTTTCTCGATGCTTGATGATTACTGTCTCCATTGCCTGATGTTTGTCAAACGTAGACCTCTAATTTTATCGGTCACTTTTTGCTTGGTGTATTTTTCATAAATTTGTCCGTGGCCATTCTCTTTCAATCGCTGTACCACAACCTTTTGCTCTATCTTCTCACCCCTTTGAATCATGTCCTTGAAAAGCTCTTTGAACAAGGTGACCTCTTCCTCTTCAAAAACTCTTGTTTTACTTTGATTTGTAGACGGACCTATTATTGAGTTGCCATCGCTATCCTGAACAGCATCATCACTTCTCTGCTTGTCTTCCAGACATTCACCATCAGTTTTCTTGTACCGATATAATCCTCTTATTTTATCAAGCAGTCTTTTGTTTTCGGAATTTTTGAGCAGTGGATGGGTCTCCTTTAGTGCCAATACTTCTCGCATAGTAATTGACTGGTGGCTTATCTGGTCTGCAAAAACTTCCTGGACTGCTTTTTCTTCTTCTTCTGTCCAGCTCTGCCGTGTAAGTGGCGTAGGTGTTAGGTCTTGCTCATCAATAGACTCAGGATCATCTTTTCTTTCATGTGATGATACAGCAGGAGACGAACTACCATGCATAATGGTAGTTAACTGCTTGGCTGCAAAGGCAGAGTTGGTACGCTTCTGAAGTAGATGATAATGCTTGTCTGCCGTACGCTCACTGTGTGCCATGTGAGCGGCAACACTCCCCTTGACCTCTTTATTGTGGTTACGAACGGCAGTTGTGCAGGACTTCCTCATAAGAGTCCCAGATATGCGTGTGTCGTTCCCAATCATACCAGACTTTCTCCATGCACTGGTTAATGCTGGTGAAAGATCACTGCTTGACATCTTCCCTCCTTTCCAATTTAAAAACAGAGCATCGCTTTCTTTGCCTGCGTCAACTTGATTTCTTGCACATTTCACATAAATGTCCACCCATGCCTTTAGACTTTCGTCAAAACAAAGGTTGGCTTGACCATGGTGTGAAAAGGTCTTGTGATCTTTGACTGCAACCATATAGGTGCCATCTACACGGGTCATTTTCTCGTACTCTGCAAGGGTACTGTTCGTTAAAACACCACTTCTGTGCCCATTCTGGCTTAAGATGTGAATAAACAGAAAGTTTCTTAAATCACAGTACTCCTGTTGGCCCAGTGCTGGGGGCTTCTCCCTGTTGTCAATCAACTGACCTAACGTTTTTACTTGATTCCTTGCAAACTCTGTTTTAGTGAACTCTTGAATTTTTTCTGGTGTTATGAGGCGAGCGAGATCTTCCTCTTGTTTTTCCCAGAATCTTCGTTTCACATCTTTGCTTAAACTTTTGCACCACTCGCCACATTTCTTGTACAGGGCATCTGCCACTTTTCGACATTCTTGAGAAATACCCACGTCATCTTCAGTCATGGCGAAAGTATAAAACTTCCTCAACGAATGCAAGTAACTGATTGTGGTTCCAGCCTTGACAGTAGCTCTCGATTCTGGATAGAACTTGTCGCGAATTAGCGCCTTGTCAAACAGACTTTCAATGTTCTCTGTTCCTAGCATGATAAGTACTTTCTGCACTTGTCGTACTACCAGTGAAGCTGGCTTGGGATCCTTTTCACCTCCGTCAGGACTTAGAATCCACTTCTCAAACTTGTCCAACATTACTCTACTGTCCTGGTTCAATTCCAAAGCTGTCGTGTTGAACTCTGCTCCACCACTTTCATCTTCATCATAGTCGAGATATTCTGCATCTTCAGCCTCGGTTTCTTCTAACTCTTGAACATCTTCCATTGTGGAGTTTTTGTCATCTTCAGCCGAGGAAATGCTTGCTATTTCAATCCCTTTCCAACCAGCTAAGCTTGTCTTAAGAGATGTGCTGTTTTGCCTCTTCTTCTCTTTACCTTTCGTGTTAGTTGTCTTAACAGCGGTCTCATCAAACTCACTTACAGTGTCACTCTCAACGTCTACAACCTGCGATTTGAGCGAATCTTTCCAGAGATAAACAGGTCTAGATTCCTTTAATGCCCTCCGGTACTGTTTGGTCCCTTTCATAAAACCGTGTTGTTTCCGTAAGTGTTTGGAGAGATACCGTTGTTTGCGCCCACATTCATTGCAGTATTTCTGCTTCCGCTTTTCACGTACGGCTTTAGATTTTTTGGAATTTCTCTGATCGTGACGCATGTCAAAGCGGTTAACAGCATTTCTAGCACGTTCTGCTTTCCATCCATGGACACTTCTCAAATGTCGTGGGAGCTGATACACTTTTGCACCACAACGAAGAGGGCATTCAAACTTGTTTCTTTCTTGTGACTTTATCTCTTTGACAACTTGAACTTTATCCTCACCACTTCCAGATTCTGAGGGACTGCTATCTTCCTCTTCATGTTCGTCCTCACCACTTTCGGAATCTGACTCAGCACTACAGGACTGGTCTTCTTTCTCACTTTGGCCAACAACTTTTCTTACTTTTGCTTCTTTTGAATAGCATTTAGCAGATGTTGCTTTTCTTTTGTTTGACAAGACTATCTTGACTTTCTTCTCGCGCACTTTTTCTTTAGTCTTCTTCGTAAATACTCTTGCTGCCTCTGCATTACTTTCTTCTGTTTCATTTTCCATTTCAGTCAAGGAACTGTCACTTTCTGTTGCAGGAGGATCTCTTTTTGTTACAGATTTGAATAGCCCTTTTAGGGCCCAGATGTGTCTTTCAGCCTAAAACAAATTGCGGCAATTAGTTTTTATAATAGTACCTCATTAAAATATTGTTTAAAAACCATTTTGAAATGAGACGTGATAATGACAAAATTAAGGGAAGTTAATATGAAACTTAAAAAAAATATATAATAAGTTAAAATTAAGGGAAGTTAATATGAAACTTAAAAAAATATATATAATAAGTTAATATTCTTCTTGGATTTACAGTGTTGTGTGGCACAACAGCTTATGACAGTTTTCAACAGATCTCGTATGGGCTTTTCTCAACACAAGATAACAACATTTTGACAAAAACAACCCCTTAAGAAATATTGCTATAATGACCTGTAAAGCAAAAGTAAAACTACACATCCACCAAATGACCTTTAGAAGTCGATTTGAACAGTTGTTGAAAACATTCAATATGTCTTCATATTATTTCCCCAGATATGCTAGCTTATTATACTCGAGTATGAAAAAGAATGACCAAATGCCCCTTTATTTTTTTTTAAAAATAATTTAAGATCAGAGGTCTGCCTTCGATGTAAGATAGGGAAAAGGAAGCCAAGCACTGGAAAAAAGACCTAAATCATTGATGTACTGCTCTTTATGACTTATTTGGGAGCAAGAGGTTAAATCAGAGTTAGCTGTTCCTTTGCTTCGTCTTTCAATATCTTTATTGATAAAAGATTATGTATGTGACGAGCCAAAAGTACATCTGGGTCGGACGTTTTGAGTAAGAGAGGTTGGCAGTGTATTCTCTGCCAGAATAATAAATTGCATTCTGCCTTTAATTTGAAAATGGGGTTTAATAAACCATAAACAACTATAGTCTGCAGCAGTAATTGATATACCAATGCAACACTTTTCATACCACCCCAAAAAAATCTATAGCCCTGTTCTTATACCAACCCCACCCTAGTAAGTAATACCTCTCACATCAACACCCACCCTGTAGTAAACACTGTCTCTAATTACAACCCCACCATAGTAAGCCAGACCTCTCATACCAACACCCACCCTGTAGTAAACCCTGTCTCTTATTACAACCCCACCATAGTAAGCCAGACCTCTCATACCAACACCCACCCTGTAGTAAGCCCTGTCTCTTATTGCAACCCCACCATAGTAAGCCACACCTCTCATACCAACACCCACCCTGTAGTAAGTCCTGTCTCTAATTACAATCCCACCATAGTAAGCCACACCTTTCATACCAACACCCACCCTGTAGTAAACCCTGTTTCTAATTACAATCCCACCCTAGTAAGTCACACCTCTCATACCAACACCCACCCTGTAGTAAACCCTGTCTCTAATTACAATCCCACCCTAGTAAGTCACACCTCTCATACCAACACCCACCCTGTAGTAAACCCTGTTTCTTATTACAACCCCACCATAGTAAGCCACACCTCTCATACCAACCCCATACTTACTAGTAAGCCCTGCCTGTTATAACAACCCTACTTAAGTAAGTCGCAGATCTCATACAAGCCCACTACTCTTTACTTAACCCTGTCTCTTACCAGCCCCACTGCTCTGTAGCAAGCCCTGTTTCTCATAGCAACCTACCCCCCCCCCCCCACCCAAGTCGAGTATGGTCCACTATGTTGGCCATATCCAGAACTCTCAAGGTAATATTTTTTCCCCTTCGATTCCTTACCAAAGAATACAAAGATAAAATTATTAAGAATATTTGAATTTTGAGCACGGCTTACTATTTTGTTGAATAAGTTTACTTTTTGTCTATTTTTCCTCGAAATCATTTTATGACAAAACAATTTTTTCGTTTACCGAATTTACAATTTAGGTTCAATTTCTCAAAACTGTTTTTCAAAGTTTGCATTATTACAGTGTAACTGATTACCTGAAAATGACATTTCACAAAGCAATATTTTTTTACTATTTATCCAGCTTAACCCAGGCAATTAACCGCACACGATGTAATTTCACTCATAAACAACATTGGGATATTTACACATCGCTCTTCCGAAGCTTTTCACATTCAGAAATGTACCCGTGATGAGAGGCTGGGTTCTTCGTGATTTCGCTTCGTTTCTAATTTTTTTGTATTTGTAAACACATGCGATGAATTTTAAGTTTTGTATTTGGCATAGAATTAAATCACTATATTTCAACATGGCAATTTGCGGCTCGTCTCTTTCGATTGAACTCGGTATTTATCATAAACGACTACAAATGGAATGAGGCCTATTTAAACAGATAATTTTTAATTAAAGCCCAATCAAGTATTTGTATTGCTTTCACAAGTATAAGACAATAGTATAAGCGAGCGCTTTATGTTCACTAACCTGAGATTTCTTGACTTGATGTCCTTCATCGGAAGCTTGTCGAAGATTCACACGGGCCTGTTTCAGTTCGAGCAGGATATTTGCCTCTTCATATCTGCTGTTCGGATTCATTGCTCAGTAATAAGGTGACCGAGCTACAAAGTCAGCAGCTAGGAGAAACTTCCAGATTTACTTTCAGTTTTAACCGGCCGTGTGTCAACATGTCAAAATTCTGTTTATATAAGCTTAAGCGAATTATTTGAAAACAGATCGATAAGAATTCAACTCTGTACTTTTCACAGATGCGTTTCTTCGAATTCTCTAGCTACTCCACACCTGTACCATAACGAATGACTGCATATAAAGGAAAGTAAGGGTATTAAGATGACAAACGAAGAAGACTTACCTTCCAAGACAACTGCCGAGCGGGTCGAGCACATGCGAAGCAACCACCTCAAAGAACCATGGGTAAACGTCATAGTACGCGAGGGTGGGATTTTTTTTTTAATTTTCTCGCAAACTTTACAACTTTGAGGTCATTCGAAAACCCCACTTTAGAATACGTTTTAGCCTGCAAGTCGAGAAGCGACTAACGTGCGTGGGAAAGTAAGGAGATGACTGAGATTGGAATCTTTTCCGTGATCGACTGTGGATAAAGACCCAAGAACGGACGCATCTAGATTTTTTTAATAAAAGATGCAACATTTTAGGATTTCAATTGTGTGAAAATATTTGAAAATAGCAGAAGCTCGTTTGTTCTCTTAACATGGATCATGGTATAGTTTAAGATGTGAGCGTAATAAAAAGCTGACGATAAGTGCGGAATCGGCATCGTAAACATACTAGTATCTCACTTGACTTTTGAGTTATTCTTGGACGTTATGCTTCATACTTCACAAAGGGGGTAGGGGGTAGGAAGGAAAAAAAGAAATAGCGTTAAACACTGATCTGCTTATATGGCGAGATATCTTTTCCCCAATTCTTGATTATTATAAGCATCTCGATCTGACACAAAGCAGTATTAACTGCGATTCGGACGCTCCGAAATGGCGTTGTAACGGGTCGAAAACTTGGGTAGGGCAAATGAGTAAACGTTCGGTGCGTCATACTTTTAATCGTTCAGCAACGTATTGTATGACACAATTTTATGCTTGGAGTTGAAATTTGGACTTTATTTTTTTGAAAATCTGACGGAGACTCATGTGGAATATACGACCTCATAACTCCTAAAATGCATCTTTGTAGCTGATGGTTTTGGTAAAACGGCACCAAATAATAGCTGAAAGACCGCTTCGAAGTAGGGTTTATGCCGTTAAAATCTTAGTTATTCTTGTTAAAAGCTATTTCAGATATTTCCTTTTTTTTCGACTTCCGCACATCTAAAGGAGTTGTCGTGTGGAAGATACGACCTCGCAACTCCTAAAATGTATCTCTGTGGCTAATGGTTTTGACAGAATAGCACCAAACAATAGCTTAAAGACTGCTTTAGAGTAGCGTGTATGCCATTAAAATCTTAGTTATTCTTATTAAAATCTATTCCAAATATTTCCATTTTTCGACCTCCGCGCATTAAGTGGACTTTGTGACCGGTACATACAGGAGGGTCCCGTTCATCGAAGCTTCGAAAAAAATATAAAACAAAAGTGTTATCAGTTCTAATTTTGCAGACAGTTAGATATCACTTACCTTTATCTCTGGTAAAAATTTGAAGGAAAACGGAGCAATACACTGTTTCTTATTTTCATTTGACTTCGAAAACGCTCTTTTCAAATTCGTCCGAAAATTTTTACTTCGCATTGATCGTCCGATGTAACACATTTCGTCCCGTTTGCCAAGATCGAAGAAAAACGTGACTAAAAAAGGTTTGTGGTAACTGATGAGCTCCCGAAAGGTTAAATGGTATCTAGATAACTCACATAATTTGTCAAAATCATAGTTTACCACTTAATTTTAGTGCTTACCACAACTTTTGTTGACAAAGCGACCCCATCGACTTTTGAAACGGCTTAATGAAGACCGGTTTTATTCATTTCTTGTCATATTTATACATAAGATAGTCTTCTCATTTACGTTAACAGCCACGCAGTTAGAATTTAAAAAGATTAAAATTTGGCTTTTAGAGAAGTGTTTTAAGAAAAAGTCGCAAAGTCCGAAAACCATCCTTCTAATGACGATGATGATGATGATGATGATGACAATGATGACAATGATAATAATAATAACACAGGAGGTGGAGTTTGGATAGATGGGAGCATTTGAAATAGCTATGCAAAACATCTTGCCATTATAACACTCATAAGAGAAAGTGATGATGATGATGATAATAATAATAACACAGGAGGTGGAGTTTGGATAGATGGGAGCATTTGAAATAGCTATGCAAAACATCTTGCCATTATAACACTCATAAGAGAAAGTGATAATGATGATGATGATGATAATGATGACAATGATAATAATAATAACACAGGAGGTGGAGTTTGGATAGAGGGGAGCATTTGAAATAGTCATGCAAAACATCTTGCCATTATAACACTCATAAGAGAAAGTGATGATGATGATGATGATGATAATGATGACAATGATAATAATAATAACACAGGAGGTGGAGTTTGGATAGATGGGAGCATTTGAAATAGCTATGCAAAACATCTTGCCATTATAACACTCATAAGAGAAAGTGATGATGATGATGATGATGATAATGATGACAATGATAATAATAATAACACAGGAGGTGGAGTTTGGATAGATGGGAGCATTTGAAATAGCTATGCAAAACATCTTGCCATTATAACACTCATAAGAGAAAGTGATGATGATGATGATGATAATAATAATAACACAGGAGGTGGAGTTTGGATAGATGGGAGCATTTAAAATAGCTATGCAAAACATCTTGCCATTATAACACTCATAAGAGAAAGTGATGATGATGATGATAATAATAATAACACAGGAGGTGGAGTTTGGATAGATGGGAGCATTTGAAATAGCTATGCAAAACATCTTGCCATTATAACACTCATAAGAGAAAGTGATGATGATGATGATGATGATAATGATGACAATGATAATAATAATAACACAGGAGGTGGAGTTTGGATAGAGGGGAGCATTTGAAATAGCTATGCAAAACATCTTGCCATTATAACACTCATAAGAGAAAGTGATAATGATGACAATGATAATAATAATAACACAGGAGGTGGAGTTTGGATAGAGGGGAGCATTTGAAATAGTAATGCAAAACATCTTGCCATTATAACACTCATAAGAGAAAGTGATGATGATGATGATGATAATAATAATAACACAGGAGGTGGAGTTTGGATAGAGGGGAGCATTTGAAATAGCTATGCAAAACATCTTGCCATTATAACACTCATAAGAGAAAGTGATGATGATGATGATGATGATAATAATAATAACACAGGAGGTGGAGTTTGGATAGAGGGGAGCATTTGAAATAGTAATGCAAAACATCTTGCCATTATAACACTCATAAGAGAAAGTGATGATGATGATGATGATGATAATGATGACAATGATAATAATAATAACACAGGAGGTGGAGTTTGGATAGATGGGAGCATTTGAAATAGCTATGCAAAACATCTTGCCATTATAACACTCATAAGAGAAAGTGATGATGATGATGATGATGATGACAATGATGACAATGATAATAATAATAACACAGGAGGTGGCGTTTGGATAGAGGGGAGCATTTGAAATAGTCATGCAAAACATCTTGCCATTATAACACTCATAAGAGAAAGTGATGATGATGATGATGATAATAATAATAACACAGGAGGTGGAGTTTGGATAGAGGGGAGCATTTGAAATAGCTATGCAAAACATCTTGCCATTATAACACTCATAAGAGAAAGTGATGATGATGATGATGATAATAATAATAACACAGGAGGTGGAGTTTGGATAGATGGGAGCATTTGAAATAGCTATGCAAAACATCTTGCCATTATAACACTCATAAGAGAAAGTGATGATGATGGTGATGATGATAATGATGACAATGATAATAATAATAACACAGGAGGTGGAGTTTGGATAGATGGGAGCATTTGAAATAGTAATGCAAAACATCTTGCCATTATAACACTCATAAGAGAAAGTGATGATGATGATGATGATGATAATGATGACAATGATAATAATAATAACACAGGAGGTGGAGTTTGGATAGAGGGGAGCATTTGAAATAGCTATGCAAAACATCTTGCCATTATAACACTCATAAGAGAAAGTGATGATGATGATGGTGATGATGACAATGATGACAATGATAATAATAATAACACAGGAGGTGGAGTTTGGATAGAGGGGAGCATTTGAAATAGTCATGCAAAACATCTTGCCATTATAACACTCATAAGAGAAAGTGATGATGATGATGATGATAATAATAATAACACAGGAGGTGGAGTTTGGATAGAGGGGAGCATTTGAAATAGTCATGCAAAACATCTTGCCATTATAACACTCATAAGAGAAAGTGATGATGATGGTGATGATGATAATGATGACAATGATAATAATAATAACACAGGAGGTGGAGTTTGGATAGAGGGGAGCATTTGAAATAGCTATGCAAAACATCTTGCAATTATAACACTCATAAGAGAAAGTGATGATGATGATGATGATAATAATAATAACACAGGAGGTGGAGTTTGGATAGATGGGAGCATTTGAAATAGCTATGCAAAACATCTTGCCATTATAACACTCATAAGAGAAAGTGATGATGATGGTGATGATGATAATGATGACAATGATAATAATAATAACACAGGAGGTGGAGTTTGGATAGAGGGGAGCATTTGAAATAGTAATGCAAAACATCTTGCCATTATAACACTCATAAGAGAAAGTGATGATGATGATGATGATGATAATGATGACAATGATAATAATAATAACACAGGAGGTGGAGTTTGGATAGAGGGGAGCATTTGAAATAGTCATGCAAAACATCTTGCCATTATAACACTCATAAGAGAAAGTGATGATGATGATGATGATGATAATGATGACAATGATAATAATAATAACACAGGAGGTGGAGTTTGGATAGAGGGGAGCATTTGAAATAGTCATGCAAAACATCTTGCCATTATAACACTCATAAGAGAAAGTGATGATGATGATGATGATGATAATGATGACAATGATAATAATAATAACACAGGAGGTGGAGTTTGGATAGATGGGAGCATTTGAAATAGCTATGCAAAACATCTTGCCATTATAACACTCATAAGAGAAAGTGATGATGATGATGATGATAATAATAATAACACAGGAGGTGGAGTTTGGATAGATGGGAGCACTTGAAATAGTAATGCAAAACATCTTGCCATTATAACACTCATAAGAGAAAGTGATAATGATGATGATGATGATAATGATGACAATGATAATAATAATAACACAGGAGGTGGAGTTTGGATAGATGGGAGCATTTGAAATAGCTATGCAAAACATCTTGCCATTATAACACTCATAAGAGAAAGTGATAATGATGATGATGATGATAATGATGACAATGATAATAATAATAACACAGGAGGTGGAGTTTGGATAGAGGGGAGCATTTGAAATAGCTATGCAAAACATCTTGCCATTATAACACTCATAAGAGAAAGTGATGATGATGATGATGATGATAATGATGACAATGATAATAATAATAACACAGGAGGTGGAGTTTGGATAGAGGGGAGCATTTGAAATAGCTATGCAAAACATCTTGCCATTATAACACTCATAAGAGAAAGTGATAATGATGACAATGATAATAATAATAACACAGGAGGTGGAGTTTGGATAGAGGGGAGCATTTGAAATAATAATAATAAAAAAATAATAAAAAGTATTTTTATAGCGCCAAAATCCACTAATTGCTCATGGCGCTTTACAATAAAAGAATATTAATAAAATGATGTTAAAAAGTTAAAAACTCTAAAAATTTTAAAAACGGATATTTACAAATATAAGTTCAAATGTACCTAAAAAAAAAAATAATAATTAAAAAGCCTGTTTAAAAAGGTACGTTTTTAAATGTCTCTTAAAAATGTCAATAGAAGGACTTAATCTAAGTTCAAGTGGGATTGTGTTCCACAGCCTTGGGGCTGCCACGGCAAACGCTCTCTCTCCATATGTTTTTAATTTTGCTTTGGGGGTCGCCAGAAGGTGCTGTGTAGATGATCTTAAAAATCTCCGAGAGGTGTGATAGTAAAGTAACTCTTGCATGTAGCAAGGCGCTGCCCCATGGAGATCTTTGTAGACTAGTAAGAGAATTTTGTAAATTATACGATAGCGGACAGGTAGCCAGTGTAGCTTCTTAAGCACAGGGGTAATATGATCGAATTTCCTAGTATGTGTAATAATTCGAGCTGCCGTATTTTGAACGGATTGTAATCTTGAAAGTAGATGCTGTGGAAGACCATATAGCAGTGAGTTGCAGTTATCCAACTTCGAAGTAATAAAGGCATGAACAACAGTTTTGGCACTCTCTTCATCAATGTACTTTCTAATTTTGGCTAGATTCCTTATATGGTAATGAGAAGACTTGCAGATTGATTTGATGTGTTCCTCAAGGTTAAAACACTGATAAAAAATAGCGCCCAGATTTCGAGCTGAGGATGTTGGTACAACGTTCACATTGCCAATTTGAAGAGACTCTAAAGGAGGCCTAGGGCGATACCTTGAGCTGAGAACAACTTCAGTCTTTTCTTGATTTAATTTGAGCTTGTTGACAGCCATCCAGTTGTCAATATCACAGACACACTGCTCAATCGAAGTTTTACACTGTGCCATTCTATCAAGACTGTCAGTTTTAAACGCCGCATAAAGCTGTGTGTCGTCAGCATAGAAATGGTACTCTAAGTTGTGACGCTTAATAATGTCGGCAAGAGGTGATGTATACAGTAAGTATAAGAGAGGACCAAGGACCAAGGAAATAGCCATGCAAAACATCTTGCCATTATAACACTCATAAGAGAAAGTGATGATTATGATAACAATGATGATAACGATGGAAATAACACAGTTATGTGTTATGTGTTAATAATAAATGCAAAGTGGCATTTATATTATGAGGGTCAGACAGTACGAATACAAACACTTCCACGACACTAGAGTGTCTTTCAAGCTTTGAATGTATCAGTTTCTTCATTCCCTTCACTCAGAACATGGCCATAATATTTAAACATCGACATTCCTATTTATTTTCTAACAGCTTTCTAAATGTGGCATTTATATTAATGTAATGTGTTAATAATAAACGCAAAGTGGCATTAATAATATTATTGTAGTGCCAAAATCCGTAAGTCCAATGAAGCTTTACAATAATTATTGGTTAAATAAAGCTAAAATCATGAAAACTAAAAATTTAATTAATTATAATTTGTTATACAAAGTGGTTTATTTATATAAGGTGGGCACAGGGTTGCTATCGAGTAACAGTGGCAGAGAGAAGTGATTGATGAATCAGCATGGCCGGTGAAGGAAACTATCAATAACTTACTGCTTTCTTGAGTCGACATGTAAGGTCCACCACAGACACATCAGGCACAGGAACACGGAATGCCATACCAGTCAACTTGCCATTCAGATCAGGGATGACCTTACCAACAGCCTTAGCAGCTCCAGTAGAGGCTGGGATCACATTCTGGAGAGCTCCACGGCCATCACGCCATTTCTAAAGAGAGAGAGAGACAGGCAAAAAAAAAAAAAAATGAAATCACGCCTAACTCAGTTAGGGGAACAAGTGTCATTTAATGGCGACATCACTTCTCCAAGAAGTGACTGAGCGGCAGTTTTTGTCCCAGAAGTTGCCAAGCAACATGACATATTTATAGGATCGATTGCTTTTGGAGCACTTGTGAGCGCTTATGCTAGTTTCTGATTGGATGAAATAAATTGGAAATTATTTGAGTGCTTCAATGAAGATTTACCAAAACTGGCACTGATTCCCCAGACTGAACTGTGATTTGGTTTCTTTCCCTTTTTATTTCAAATGCTGCACAAGGTAACTAATGGAATTTTGAGTGCAAGATTGAAATGTTTGCTCGACTTTGTGGTAAAAGTCATGCAACATAGTGACAATATTGGCCACGGCCTAGCCAGGTTCATTTCAAACCAACTGGCTCTATTGTCCTTGTAACCTCCCTACTGCAAGTAACTTGTGATGGGAAGTGAGAATGACATACCTTGCCACTTGGTCCATCTACGGTCTTCTGCGTAGCCGTTATTGCATGGATGGTTGTCATCAGTCCTTCTTCTATTCCAAATGTGTCATTTAAGACTTTAGCCACAGGAGCAAGGCAGTTGGTGGTACAAGATGCATTGCTGCAAAAAAGTCCAAAGATCCATAAGTTCAAGATAACTCAAGGAAAGAAGTGGAACCTTCCAAGACCACGCACAGGCCTATTCTGATCATGAAGTTAAGTGTTTATGATGCAACTTGGTCAATAGTATGGCCACTTTCAAAGAAACTGTTTTATGTTTAGATTTGCAGAGATTCACTTTGAATACCTTTCCAGGCTTATTTCCCTTAGTTACTGTTAATAAAGTAGATGATCTGCTTCAGATACTTCAGGTTAGGGGGGGGGGGGCAAATTAGATGACAGTAGGCTGCCAGTACCCATGACATTCACACACTATTTATTATCAAAATCTAAACCAACTATAAAATAAAATTCACTGAATCTTCTGTGTTTTTAACCAGAAATAATTTAGACTATCATTGGCCAAAATACTGCAAAAATAGTTTGAACTTTTCCTTGACCTAGAATTTCTCTTTTAAGAACAAGTCTAACAGAACCAGACTCTGTTTCTAGCATAGTTAGCAACAAAATAATGCTTACTGCATTAAACACATTTAGCTGTAAAGGCCTAGGGGGTAAGAAAATTAATTCTAGCAATGTGTCATAAAAAGAATGATTATTACCTAATAACTTTCATGCTCTTGTCGTACTTGTCTTCATTAACTCCCATCACAAACATAGGTGCGTCAGCAGAGGGGGCAGAGATTATCACCCTCTTGGCACCCCCCTTTATGTGTGCACTAGCCTTTTCTGTAGTAGTAAAAACACCAGTCGACTCAACAACATAATCAGCACCATTGTCACCCCATGGGATCGTGCTTGGGTCTTTCTGTGCATAAACAGAGATTGTGTGGCCATTGATCACCAGTTTGCCACCCTCTGATTTTACATCTCCCTTGAATCTACCATGGGTTGAGTCATACTTGAACATGTAAACCTGGGGGGTGGAAGAAGAGTAATAAGTCAGTATACAATCTATTTCCTTGTTGTTCAGACATTTCTTTCATGGAGAATAGTTTGAGTAGTGAAAGACTATCTGCTTTATTAGGCTAAAAGAAGGTCACCTGCAATAATTCATGCATTGACATCACTCGTCTTCCTTTTTGTCTGCATCGAGATAGAATGTTTAAGGGCTTAATTCTACAAAGTAAAGTTGCCAGTGGTAAAAGGATACCTTCTCCCCTATGCCATCTTTTACTGAACATTTATAAAAGAAAAGTTGCCCCTGTTGACCAAACTAAAAATTGGCCATCCCAGTTTTGCACATCGATGCGATTTGCAGGAAAAATTATAAACAAATTGTATGGAACATTATAAACGTTACTAAACGCTTTCTAGCCCAGCTGCATCCTTCAAACTTGGTGAATAAAAAATTTTGCCTTGTATCTTAACTTTACAATTCATAAGTTGCCCAGAATTCAATTTTTTTAAAAGATATTTGCCTTCGGATTCCCATACAAACACTGTGATTTCAACACGCTTTGCCTCCTCGGCAAGATGGCTTCGAAAACCGTTGTAAGGCCTATTGTGCTTCCATAATCAGAACAAGCCGTCTGGTTGGTTGGAAGCAAGGTGGTAAAGAACCAGAGAGTATTGTGTGAATATACCAACTCCCACTACTACGCCTCCTGATTTGAGACAAGGGCAAATAAAATAGTTTGGGTACATATGTTGCGTGGGAGATGCCCTTCTCTTTGCCTGGTGTGAAGAATGGCTGGTACCATACTGTTTAGTGATGGCAATCAAACCTCCAAGGAAATAATAAATATTTTCCCAAAAAGTTCAGTTCTTAATGGGGTTATTCACCTATCAATGTTAAGCCCGAGGGGGAGGGGGTCGGGCATGGGGTGGGGATTTTGACATTTTCTATAAAAAAATGGCAAATTCCCCACCCTCGGGACAAAATAATTGGTCAAAATCCCCACTCTGGAGCAATGAAAGATGGTCAGATGTCCTTCAAACCTTGTTGCAGGGGATCATATATGACCAAAATCCCTACCCTGGGGACATCATGTACGATCAAAATCCCTACCCTGGGGACTGACCTCACGATCAAATTCCCGTGGTTAGCCCGACCCCCCCCCCCCCCCCCCCCCCCCCCTCGGGCTTAACATTGATAGGTGCATTATTAGAACTGAACATGTATGGGAAAATGTGCATTGCGTTACTCACAAACCAAAAGACAAAACGGACCCAAGGCTATAAGCAAAGAAATCTCGGCTAGACAAAACTCAATTATAACAATTTAACTGCAAAATAGACATGTAATAATCGCGCAATAATTACGCTTATTTCTTTGACAGCTCGATATTGAAATCAAACCAAATAAATCGAAGAATTTTAAACAAATAAAATTTCCTCTTACCAAAAAACCGCAACAAAGATCCGACTTTGCCGATATTTGAAAGCTATCCAGCTGCATAATTTACGACTGGAACAAAGCGATTATGCACTGCATATGTTTAAATACACGCAAACTAGCTGACTATATTGCTCACCATGTAATCGAGATCGATAAAAGGGTCGTTCACAGCGACAACTTGTACCTCCTTGTGCTCGAGCGAAGCTCGCATAACAAGTCTTCCAATACGTCCAAATCTACAAGGGCGACACAGAAAAGTCATTCATGCTGCTTAGGACAAGCAGGCGAAGCCAGCAAGCTGAGAAAACGAAGACAGGCTAAAACAGTTTCGCAATTCGCTCACCCATTAATCCCGATCTTGACCATGTTGAATAAGGTTTCACTCGTGTTTTTCTGATAGAAGAAAATAAATAATTCGGGATCAGCTCGAAGATAGTTAAATTTAGCAAGAAACGCAACAATCCTGAGTGAATTTTAGCGAAAAAAGGGTTGTAAAAATGACAATTTACCTACTACCTTCCACAGAGTATGGCTGCCACGTTCACCAACAGAATGCAAGGAGGGAAGACCCGTCTGCAGAGCGTAAGCTCAAGTGCAGCTGGTGCTGGCTTGTGATTGGTCGAGACGCAGATCGTGTGGTCATGTGACCAAGGGTCGTGAAGACCCGCACGGAATAAAATTCTGTACTTTTGTTCAAACAAAGTGAACACGTCACTAATGTTGTTCACTCGCGCGATGACACGGGGAATTATTTTACGAGGCTGGATAAGCGTGGATGTCGCGTTTTGAGATGCTTGCACCCGCGCAAAATCCGACCGCCTGAGGCGAACCTTGATAAAATTGTCTCGCATGCGATCTTATTTTGTTTTTCACTAAAATTCTAAGTTTTTCCCAAACCTGCTCTTTCACTTTAAGTCTTGATCTTGGAAAAAGCAATGTTTTTAAAAAATTCATTTATATTAAATATCCCCCTACAACCCTATTAACTCTATTAATAAAATGTCCAAAATTGGATAACGTTTAGACAAAAGGCTTTTTTGTGGGTTTTTGGTTTCTTTAATTATTTTGGTTTCTCTGTTTATGTATTTTCATTTTAATTTAATTAAATTTATTTTTTGAGCCTGCCACGGTTATGGGAGGGAGGTGTGTTCACCAAAAGCTAAGTGCACTGGATTTTGAATCAAGCTGCCTGGGTTCAAGCCCTGGTTGCAGTCATTATGTTGGGTTTTTGGTTAAAGCCTGGGCCAAACGAGGATAAGAGTTTATGAGAGTTGACTCTCATGAGAGTTTTTGTCAACTCTCATTGACTATCATCAACTTGAGCCACAAGAGAAAACTCTTATCCACTCTCATGAAAAATTTTTGCATGTTCAAAGTCGATGAGAGCGCATGAGAGTCGATAAGAGTGCACCAGAGTCGATGAGATTGCACAAGAGTTTCAGACCAAACAAGAGCGAGTTTAAACTCTCGTCATCTCTCATCCTCATTTGGCTGGGCTTAAGACACCTTACTGACCAAGATGTGCCTCCTTCACCCCAACACCTTTACTTTCCCCTTACCTTTAATATTTGCATTGCTCTTCATCTAATGGAATGTCTGGAATATGGTATTTTGCTTCAGCAATTTGGTGACACAATTCTGCATTTCACTACATTATATTTCAGAAAGGATAAACAACTGCAAAGAAACTAGAAATACAGCAATAATATTGTTTATTTTTTCTTTAACAAAGGATGCTATTTACATTTGAATGTACACAGATTGTCTTTTTTCTTCATACACAGAAACATTTTTGCAGTGACTAAAATTTAAGGGTAAATCCTACAACAGCTGCTGACCCCTTCTGGGAGGTTGGCATGCGGAAACCTTGACTTCCATTTCCACTGTCACCCTCATCTGCCTGCAAAAAAAATAATAATCACAATGGGTGAAAGATTGGTCGCTAGATGGCCTCCGCTATTGGCCTGGTGGTTTCTTGGAGGTCTCCTTACCCTACCTTACTGTTAGATTTGTATTAATATTAATTTTGAAGTGGCTAACAAATGATGGTGATGATGATGACATCTGATGATGATGAACTCTCTCCTCTTACAGTCGGTCTGGGGGAGTGGTTTCAAGCAGGTAGATATCAGGGTTGTCACCCAGGCAAAATATTAGCAAGGCCCAATCCTCTTTGGTACACTGAAGTCAGTTCAGATGTTGAAAACAGCTGGACAAAGTTGTGTTCACAGCCAGTCAATTTACCCTGTGCCTGGCCCTTAATGAAACCCCTGGACAGTCTTTGCCACAGAGCATTTCTAGACAGCAGTAGTGGTATTCCTTTAAAGCTATGTTAAGTGAAATATGTATAATTTATACAAAATCACTAGAAAAGTCTGTTTCCAAACTTTGTTTTTGTCCGAGATGGAAACACTCTCTCCAAACAGAAACATTTAATCTGTCATAATAATAATTATTTATAACTGATCCGGATTTTACAAACCCCTCCCTTCTCATTCTACTTACCAGCTTAGCAAACATAGCCCCACCCTCTGGGGCTTGGGGACTGTGCTCCACATCTTTTTTCTTTGGTCTCTTTGCCATCTCGCTCTTGGCAGGCCATGTGGGAAACATGGAGGGCTCCACAGGCTGAGGCGACTCCTAACAGGGGTACGATATGGTAAACAAATTAGCATGTAGATCCAGTCAAGGGCACTTATGTCCAGGATTGTACGCAAGTATTGTTTAATTGGTACTTCATGTTTGACTGTGTTATTTGACATTTACATATTGCTTCATATTTGACAGAATTTGGTGTGTTTTGGTGAATTTTTATTAATGAGGACACTTTGTGATGCCTGTTATGAGGAACGCGCATCTCATTAGCGTTCAATCCTGGACATATCTGGTCAAGGGTGTCCTGGTCCCCCACATTTTGGCAACAAGCCAAGCCCAAGGTTAGAAGGTGCAGTGGGTTACACCTTTCTGTAGCATTCATGAAGTGACTGACAGTATTGCTACTCCCCCGGATAGGACGCTTGTCCATCACATGACAAGTTACTTTTATTGTCAAACAAGGCACCGCAACAGTACAACACAGAACAACAGTACCTCATGTGAAACTCCAATTTCAAAGGTCTTCTAAAACAATAATGCTTATAGTCTTTCTAAAGGGATAGGGGTATTGTTCGTGCCCTTCATCCTATTGTTCCCATGGCTAATCATGCAAGACATTCACTTAGGTGCTGTTGGACCCCATAGCAAGAGTTAAGTGCCTTGCATGAATCGTGGCATGTCAGATATCGGCGATTTTATTCACTGATCGCTAGCAATTAAATTTGCCGCAATCAGCGAATAAAATTGCCCAGTGTGTCACTGGCTTGAGGTACTATTTTTTAAGGCTCAAGTTGTGCCACTCTCTTGAGCCTGGTCTTTGCTCCTGTTCAGGGAAGGAGGGCAGGCCCCTTTTTTCCCAAACGACAGGCGTAAATCCAGCCTACTATTTTTTTTATTCTGGGCCTCACACGTAATCCACCATATGTGATAATATAGGTCTTCTTTTAAAATATATTTTGGATTATGCTTTTCAAGTACACTTACAGCAAAATAGTCATGTTGCAGAGCATCATCTGCAGTTATTCTTCTGCTGGGATCATAAGTCAGGAACCTGCAGAAAGAAAAGATAAAGATATGTTAAAGTTTAAAGTTAAAATTGGTGCAAGGAAAATCAGCTCCCTTCCTGCTTCTTCTGACAACCCTTGTTTTATCATAAACTAAAATAATTGCATACTGTATTACATAATAACGATCTTGATTTGGTCCAAGACTCACCTGTTTAACAAATCAAAGCCTTTGTCTGTTAAATGAGCACCAAACTTGTTCCTCAAGTTGTTGAAGGGATAGTCAGTAAACGTCATCTGAAAGAAAAGAGGTCAAGCTACATGTAAGAGTTCAGAAGAACTGTACATCTTTCTTTAGTCTTATGAATGCTACTTGTGCTGTAGTTGTCCATGCTATATGCCTTATTGTTCTTCAACTATTTTCACTAGCTACTACAGGTGTAGTACATGTCAGCATAAACCCTTCAATTTTATTTGTAACAACAATTTAGGGTGCTCCAACTTTTAATAGCAGTGGATCTAGGACCATGTCCATGACAACTATAAACATTTATTATTATACAGGGAAATGAAGGAACAGTGGGTGTGTCTAAAGTACTTGCTCCTCAATAACACAGCATCCTTAAGTCAGTTCACTTGACATTAAAAAAACTTGCACACTGACTAATGGGTCAGACAGTCTTACCTTTTTAACTGCCGGTAGTTCAGAATAGGAAGGAGGTCCCGGCCAAATCTTGTCACTTGGTGTACCAAGGTCCTGAAACAACAAAACAAAGTAATGCTTTTATAATTTGTCCCTCTGTCTGGGGCTTGACAAATGGAGTAAAGAAGCGGAGGGGAAACTTTCCACTGGTGTGACAAGAGAGAAGGGGCATAGGTACAGCTGTATAGAGTAACTGTGCATCAATTATTATACAGTATAATTATATTAAATCATTACTAATTATTACACTATGAAGTACAGTTAAGTGTAAATTTGTAATCCTTTACTAATTGACTTTGTGACACGCATTTGTCTGGTGATATTACCGGTAATATGTATGATTTGCGCAGCAGAAATATAATCATCATCATCATCATATACGGTATACAGTATTTCAGTGTAAAGAGCCTTACTTTGAATATTCTGTTGATCTGGTCTATTTCTGACTTGCCAGGAAACAGGGGCTTCATGGTCAACAGCTCAGCAAATATGCATCCGACTGACCACAGATCAATAGGGGTGGAGTACTCCTAAAACAATTACATAATATTGTACAGCTTGATAAATGAGGTTTTTATTGATTCAATACATGCATATTAAGGGAGTCTTTACACTTGAAGCCAAAAAATTCCTGATGACTGCCAGGACTGAATGGACCTTTTAAACAGTCTCCACATAATATATCAAACATGAGAGGCAGTGTTTCATCGGGATATCCAAACACCAAGAAGAAAGTTGAAAAAACGACATACAACAGAGTATTTTTGATAAAAAAGGTGTGTGGATAACCAATGAAACACTGTCTTGAGTGTTTGATATACATGTATCTTCTCAATCAAAACAAAAACAAAGGAGTAAATGGAGAAATAAAAAATCATAAAAATCTATGCTAATTAAGATCAAGTATCCAAACCGCTGTCACGGTTCTTTGTTTTAACTTGTTGACTTATTAATGAGTTTGAGAAAGTATAATACAGTATTATCCAGTCGCCAAACAACACACAAACATACCTTGGTGCCTAGCAACAGCTCAGGGGCTCTGTACCATAACGTCACAACAATAGGGGTGTAGTTCTTAAGTGGAGAACCATACTCTCTTGCAAGCCCAAAATCACCAACCTATGACCAAGATAATCATTATTTAATATAATATTAATATTAAAGAATTAATTAATGATTGCAAGTTTTATTTTGTACTGCACAGCATTTGCTGTGGAGGAGCAGTTGATAAAAACCTTTCAATTTCGAGAGTCCAGAGGAACTAGACGTGTTGCGTATAATGCACTGCCACGCACATCATATGTTCTAGATGTACATGCCTTGTCCTACTACTTTTGCAGATCTTCCACTAGTTAATTCCTCATTAATTTTATAAGTTACTTCATTTTATTCTTCACAATCCAGTGTGAAATTTTTCCATGTGAACCAACCTTAAGTATCCCATTGTTGCTAAGGAGTAGGTTTGACGCCTTCAGATCCCTGTGTAAGATCCAGTTGTCATGAAGATGAGCCACTGCTCTTAGAAGTTGAATCATCAGTGTTTTAATTTCACCTGTAAAACAGATGTGAGACGTAACATGTAACATGTACTACTTTCCCGGCACACAAACTTTACATCCGATAGAATCTTGCATGACTGCCCCATAAATTATCAAAGTTACCTTCCCCAAGCTCATCTATTGATGATGAGTTTAACTTCTATCATTTCAATTCACACATTATTATGGTATAAGGAGGATGAGGATGATCAGTAAAGAAAGACCTTGAATCTCATATAATAAGTTACAAAAAGTAAACACACGTTTGAAGAGATACATGTACAGTGGAACCCCAATATAACGATCCTTGATATAACGATATTCTCGATATAACGATGAATATTCTATGTCCCGGCAAAAGTTACAGTCAAATGTATGGGACAGAACCTCAATATAACGATCTTCGATATAACGATATTCCCGATATAATGATGAGAATTAAGCGGATCGAACGTAAAATCTTCGCCGATATAACAATATTATCAGTACTCAGTCACAATTTAAGCAAAATATTGTATATAACATAATGACACTACGTTTCGGTCAACAGCTTGGTACGATTATATACAAAAATGATACTGTGTTCTAAGACTCTTTATCAACTTCATCCTCTGTATCTCTGACTAGGTTTACCCCGATATAACGATATTTACAGTTGTTTTACGGCCATATCGTTATATCGAGAGTTTCGATATTAATAACGATTCCTCGATATAACGATATAATTTTACTGCTCCCTTGGCATATCGTTATATCGGGGTTCCACTGTACTTTATTGTACAGAACATTACCAATTCACTGCAAAAGACTACCGGTAAAATGGTTTTGAACTGCGATTGAAAAAAACTTTGGATGGAAATTTGTGTCTGTCTAAAACTTTTGGAAATGGTTCCTTGCAATGGCTAACCACATCTAATGATCGTACAATTAATGGTACTATTCCCCTCTCTCCTAAAGCATTCACTGTGTGCTAACTCACCAATTCTGAATCCTTGTGTCATGTGCTCCATCAGAACTTTGAGATCATGTTCAACATAGTCCATGACAATGTAGATCTTATCCATGTTGCTGCCAACAACTATTTCCTGCAGAAGTAAATCACACACTTTAAGCCTTAAATTTAAACTCCATGTTAGCTATGACAACGAACATCCAGGTACTTTCAAGTATTTGCTGACTCAGCTGTTTTGCTTGTATCACTGACAAATTTATTTTTAATATTATTTACATGTATTTATTATATGCACATGAACATATATACACAGACACACACATGCATAAAGTGTTGTGACATACACTGTTCACACAGTTTCTATGTACAGGACATGTACATGTACCACAGTATACCTACCCTAACTGTTACAATGTTGGGATGCTGTGCCTTTAGAAGGGTGTTGATCTCCCGTAAAGACGTGATTGGAAATCCTTCCTTCTCCCTCTCCATTTTTAACTTCTTTAATGCTACTATGTCACCTGCACAAAAAAATAATTGACAGTTTCAATTCTTTAATTATTTGATGAATAAAAATAAATCAGGATTTAGTTTCGTCGGCGGCGCAGGCTAGCATTTATTACCATAATCCTTAAGCAAAGTAAAATAAAAATCCAACTTCATACAATTTTAGTTTGAAACCATTTTAACCTGAAATTTACTTTTACCATCGCTTGCATCTAAGCGTGAACATGTGCCGCCGAAACATGATCTAATTCGGTATCAAACGTGGCATGATTGGTCATCAAACGTTTGAAGTTTAGCAGACCATAACGGCAACTTTCACGCCAAAACTTCAACACATTCCGGTTTCGAAACAGTCGAAATGGTGGAAAGATTGGATATCAAGACTTCCTTCGACAAATTGATCCTAATCTGTGTTAATATGCATTTGCAGGTTCACTTGAATCACTTCTGGTGCAAAGTTTCGCCTGTTCTCAGTGTTTATGGTGAGCATTTTGAGCGTGAAAGTTGTCGTTACGGTCTGCTAAACTTCAATGTTTCATGAGACAACATGCCATGTTTGATACCCAATAAGATCATGTTTCGGCCATCGTTATATCGGGAGTCTGGATATAACGATACCTTGATATAACGATATAATTTCACTGCTCCCTTGCTATATCGTTATATCGGGGTTGCACGGTCTGTATCAGACGGAAATTACCTTTACATTGTAGATCTGCCACGCATTATATTTGTTGCCAAAAAACAAGACATTTTTGAAAGGTTGAGTACACACACACACACACCTGTTCTCCTGTCTTTAGCTCTGTAGACGACCCCATAAGTCCCCTCTTCAATTCTATTCAACCACTGAAACTCTTCAACATTCCTACAGCCACGGACAGCCGGATAGTACACAGGAAGTTTAGCTTTCACTGCTTTCTCGTCTTCCTCTTGTTCAACATCATAAAGTTTCATTTCAGAATCGGAATGATGTGCTGCTTTCTTATCATCTTCATCACTACTGCCCTCACTTTCTATGTCAACAACCTCAGTGGTGAACTGCCTTCTCTCGCGTGCAGTAAGGACCAGCGATTTCCCCTCATCTTTCTTTGATTTACTTGGCATTGTATCTTCTCCACCACCTCTGCTGTCAATTGCAGCTTTCTCAGAACTTTTTCTTCTACTCCCCTTACGGTCTTTCCCTTTACTGTCAAGTTTTGTGGATTCAACTGTAGATGGTGTACGCTTTTCTAAATCTTTTCTTGAGCTCTTCTTTTCTCTATCAATTTCCATTTCAGAATGTTTCTCTCTCGTACCTGGTCTCTCTGTTTTTGTATTACCAGTACTACTCTCCTTGGCATATGATTTATGTTTCTCGCGTCCTTCCTTTTGTTTACTATCTACCATGTGTACATCCCCAGATCTACCCTTATCATATGATCGACTCTTGCTTTTGCCCTCAGGGTGCCTCCTCTCAACTAGATCTTGATATTTTGAGTGAGATTTCTCCTTCTCGGTAGTCTTACGATCTTTATCGCTCCTGATTTCTGATGAGCTCTCATCCCTTCTTCTATGAACTCGTTCATGATGGTGATGTCGCTCTGTCTTCATTTTCTGTTTATGTTTCTCCTCAGCTGATCTATGACGTTTCAATTGTTGCAATTCTTTATGAAGATCCTCAGATTCAAACTCCTCCACTTTGGTACTTTCAACAGCAGGTTCAGTTTTTTGTGACACCCCTTTTTTGTCTTCTTTTTGTTCACTTTCTTCTGAGCTGTCACTTTCACTTTCCTCTTCCTCACTATCCTCCTCGCTGCTTTCTTCTTCGCTGGAGCTTTCCTCCTCCTCTTCCTCCTCCTCGTCATCCTTATTATTCTTCGTAAGCAGTTCTTTAGATCCACTCACTTTAACCTCTGTTTCTTTTGGCTGTTTCGCTGTAGTTTTACTTTCCTTTTGCGCACCTCTCTCTCTACCGTCATCATCGTCGTCGTCGTCATCTTCACTACTACTTTCCTCGCTTTCACTCCCAGATTCAGATTCACTGCCTTCCTGTTTAACAGCTGCTGTATCCTTTCCATCTTTTCGAATCCTCTTGGTAGCTGTTGCTGTCTCAGTGTCATCTTCACTCTCATCTTCATTTGAGTCCTCTTCTTCACTTGATTCTTCTGATTTCTTTGCTGCTACGGCACCTGGATTAACAAAAATATTAACCAGTTAAGTCCCAAGATCAAAGGTTTATTTCTCAGTACTGAATCCTAAACATTTACTTTTACATGGCTTTGAGAGTTTGGTAGTATATCAAGACAATACCTACTCAAGGAAAGTCTATTTTCCCAGTCCAGCTGGCTTTGTGGTTTAATTTTATCTTTGGCTTAAATTTTTTTTCAAACCAGTTTGATTCTTATTTCCCTTTGTTTCAGATTTATGACAATGAATATCAGACAATGAAAAAAAAAAATCAAACTGGTTTAAAAACACTTAAAAATAACACAATCAATCAATAGACCTCTTTCATAAATGGCGAGCATAATAATTATTCTTTTGTGCACATGCAAATAAGCCTTCCTAGCCTCGTTTTTGACTAAAAATTCTTTTATTTTTATACATGTTGACGAGGCTACGAAGGCTTATTTACATGCACATAAAAGAATAACAATTAGACCCGCCATTTATGAAAGAGGTCTATATTTTATCATACTGCCTTGATTAAGCTCAATTTTGATGTAAAGTTGTGAAAATGTCTTGAAGAATGTAATAAATGGTGTGTGCTACATGAATAATTATTATTGTTGTCGGGGGTATGCATGAGGCCCAGCAGAATTTTTCATTTTGGCTCACATCTACTCATCCAGCCCTACATACATGTACAGTGTACATCAGCTCAACATAATTGTTTTCTATACAAATGTAGGATGGCCTCATACATTGTTATAACAATTGCATTTTCTAAAATGATTTCAATAGTTTCATATCCATACCTTTTTCTTTAGACTCTATAGATTTGGGATTCTCCTCAGCATCAGGGTTGCTGATTGATGAATACCTCCTTGCTCGTTTTTCGCCTCGTCTGCTCTCAGAATCTGATGGATCACTGACAATCTCGCCTTCCTCTTCCTCTGTAGTTTTTCTTCCTTTCTTCACTCTAATCCCAACAGGTCCGTCATCATGAGATAACTGAGGTTTCACCTTCTTTGGTGTTCCACTGGTTGATGATGCTGTAAAAAACAATTCGATTAAATGAGGTTAAATTACATTATTTAACTTACGGTAGTTAACGACTAGGAGCTAATTGTGGCTGTTTTGTAGTTGTCTGTTGTTAGCTTGGCATTAGCGTGGCGTTGGCGTGGCTTGGCGTTTATTAGCGTACATTGGCGGGCTGGCAATTTCCTATGCATGGCGTTTACTTCTGGTCAAGCGCTGCGGGCAACTTCCGGCATTCTCGTGGTTAGCGGTTACCTGCCGCGTTCTTATGCGTGCACCGGTGCACGTGCTAGTAGTTTCACTGAGTCACATAGCTTCACTGAGTTTAGTGCTCGAGGCGTTCTGGCTTACTTCGAATTTGGGGTCGGCAGCTCCAGCCCCCAGGTTCCTTGGCACCCAACCTCCATGTGCAACACAGGCGTAAGTTTATTAAACATTTACTTACATACAGATGTTTCTATAGAACTACAGTTAACAAATGGTTAAATTATGCCCTTTGATCCGAAGAGTGATCTTGAACATCTATATGCTAGTTATGCAAGCTTTCAAGTGGTATACTATGGAATATCCCATGAGTCACTTGTATTTTCTTGGTATACACACCAGCCTTTAGGCCAGTATGCATATGAAAAAAAAAGTGTTAGCTATTTTATACCATGCCATAAAAAATATGCTTACTAAATTTCATTGAGAATGAGGGCACAATGGGAAGGTTGAGTTGAATACCGTCAAATATACAATGGCTTTTCTGTATTCTGATCGGCTGTATTTTCTATGGGATGGTATAAATACATGTTATTCGATGTTTAACATATAATACATGTATGCGCGGATATTTTGCAAGTTGCGCAGCAATGAGCAAAATGAGCAAAATGAGCAATGAGCAAAATGTCCGCTTGTATTATATGTTAAACCATCGAATAAGGGATTTATTATTCCACTAATTTTTCCACTTTGTTTGGGCCAGTATTCCGTAAGTTTGTCCGCCCGTATTTTTGCCGTTCTACTGTGTAATAACGTGGCATATTTTGTGCGTTCTTTTGCCCTTATATGGTAAAATGGCGCAATAGTGGAATAATAAATGTACACATACACTGTACAACTATCACAGTTTGTTGTACTGCTCCATGATATCACGGTTTTACCTCTAAATCTTAATACCACGAATGAAAAGTGGCAAACTAAGAAATAACTCAGTCTGTTATCATACACGTAGTGATTCAAAATGCAGTCATAAAATGCCCTTGAACCCAGCGGTTTTTTTCGATATCATAGCCTTACAAATGCTAGCTTTCTGAACAGGTCTGGTTCCAGTGATCAAGAAACATGGGATTTCTACATGGACATTGTACGATTTCTACAGTAACACTTTCATCCTTGATAATTCAAAGAATACCGTTGGACACGAACTTGAAGATGTATATTTTTAAAATATACTCACGTGGAGACAAACTCAGTGGTTCTGGGCTAAGTTGGTAAATGATTTCGCTGCCCTGAGCAGGAGACCCTTGTTTTGAGGAAGTTCTCGACTCACGCCTTGCTGAAGTCACAGGGCTTACACCTCGTGAATTCCCTTCCGATGATCCGTTCCGTTCCTCTCCAGGCTCATCGTCCTTTTCTATTCGCCTCCGTTTCTCTTGTAGAATCTCATCTAGTGTCTTAATTTTAAAATCTTCTGGTCTGTCAGGAGCTTCATGGCTGTCCTCATCTGGGTCTATGTCTCCGGAGTCTGCAGGTCTTTTGCGCTGCCATTTTTGTGCGTTTGAAGACATCATACGAAAAAGATATTTGACTGAGGTAATTTCTTTAAAAATCTTGCGAACTCGTTGTATTTACAGAGTGTCCACAAGTTTTTTCGGCGCAGAATGTCGTTCGAGAATTCTGAGCTACAACGCCGCCATGTCGTTCTTTCCATCGATCCCGTGCTTCTTTGCGGGTATACTAGTGCCAGGTGACGAGCGGCTAAGTACACCTATAGGCATATAACGCGTGCAGAGAGTCAGTGGCTTAGTACGGAGACTAGCCTACGCTGGCGTTCCTCCCCGTTCGTGTAATAGGAGAAACGCGTGACGAGCGCAAAAATGGGTTTGTGTTGGAGGCCATACGGCCGGAGACGTTCTTGTCAAACAATCTTGCCTCCCCATTATAGTAAAACAAACATCACGCATCAGCGGCATCACGCATCAGCCATTGCAGATCACATCACATCAACGCCGCACAACATCAAATGGGATCATTTTGACATTCTAGCAACAGGAAGATCAAACATACATTGAAAAATAAAAGAGACATTGTTGATTCGTGATTTAAAACCAGCCTTAAATAGAAACGTTCGCAGTGAGAAACTTTTTCTCTATGAGCCATAATGTTTGTTTATCTTCTGCGGAGTTTTAAGTCTGTTTGTTATTAATTAACATCATTGTCATATTTGTTTAGATTAGGTACCAGTCTTTTATTTCACATTTAAATCTTATTGTATAATCTTGCTAACGGTCACTTCTGAAGATGTATGTTGTGACGAAACGTTAAGTTCTTAAAATCAAAGTTTTTTCGACATGCGTTGTCTTGAGTGTTTGTCACCGCAGTGTGTTTTTTATTTTTGTTGAAGTTAAAATGGCCTAAGAATAGGAATGTAAACATCACACTTCTGGCTTCTGGCAATTACAACTCGATCATGGCTCGGAAATTATAAACAAAAATATATTGACACGTAGCAAGGTTTGCAATGATTTTTATTCCATGCGACTTACCTTGCATTAATCGCCCTTCAACTTCAACAAGACGGGCAATTAAAATTCAAAATATTTCTATCCGTATTTCGGAATCTACTCTAAATAAAGGCTTCTTTAGGAATATTTGGTAAAACGAGATTGACAGGGAGTTAAACGTGGCCAATGAGGGGTGAATCAACAGGGTAAACGTGTTCTTAATGCCTGCGTCATCTACAGGTACGAATAATGTTTTTTTCATCTCTTTGTAATTTCAGAACAAGGTTTTCATAAGCAAAAACTTCAGTTAAACGAGAAATTCAGTAAATTTCATACACCTCAGTGACCAAAAGATGTAAAAAAATTCGCAAACAAATATGTTGACTCTTCACATGTCTTCAGGCGTGTTGATCGCGCGCGACGTTTGACACACACGACAGGACCTGTTACTTCATAGACTAAACATGTCTTTGTTTTACAGTCTGGTTGAAAAATCCACCGGAAAACGGCTTGTGGCCTGGCGGGTTGGAAGCGGGAGAAGTCCTTTTAACTTTTCAACAATAAAAACTACATATTGGAAAATAATCATTGCAAGGGCAACAAATTGAAAGAAAAAACATCGGAAAGGGTTTTTACTAGGAAATGCTAGACTTCCATCAAGATCTCTTCTCAGTTATTGAGTCATACAGTAATTGTGAAATAATATCAATATTTTATGTAGTAGATTTCAACATCGAATGTGGTACATGTAAGATTCGTTTTCAATACTTGCCTACCTATACCATAACCTAACCATGTTTTCTATTTCAATATTGATCTCCAGACCCCATTTTAAATGATCGCAATCACTTTTAACATGCCAAAGCTTTCCTCGTTTTTTTTTTTCTTTCAGTATAAAGGACTAACTCTAAGGTTGCTTACTGATATGACATCATTTTTTACTTGAATGAGTTGTCATCTAAACTTACACGACTCTAAAAGTAGCGGTGCCCGGCAACTGAGACTGCGCAGTAGCTATCGAATGGTTACTAAGGGCGTAGTGAATAGCTTGACAAAGTTCATTGTTTAGTGCGCATGATTTGGTCTTGACAGTGCACAAAACACAATAGTTATTTGCATTTTGATTACTTCTTTGAAGTCTTCCGGACATCAAAACAACAATCAGTGATAACGGTGACCAGTCTGGCAAAAGTAAGCCTTATGAATTATACTACCTTATACATGAAATTTTCGCGACACGTTAATTTCGCGATTTTGAGGTGCGCATATTTCGCGACACTTAAATTTCGCGATTTTTCGAAAATTTTGTACTTTGAAATCACTTTATTTTTTTTATTATTTAACATGCCCCTAATCATAAATATAAAACGACTTCATCAAAGGAACAATAACGTGCTAAATTAACAAAACACTCGGGCAATCTTCTGAAATCTTCGGTCTAGAAATTGTATTTCTTCAAAGGAGGACATCAAGTAATGCTATGACTTATTCGAATCGAAAGACGGAGAGGTTAAAGTAAGCGTGCGGAGCCTTTTTGTTGCCTTCCCCCCCCCCCCCCCCCACCCCCCCCTCCACTGAAGGAGCCTCTGAAGAGGTGAGAGCTACGTATGTAAATTGCCCATCGCAGATCATGTGATGCTCTGTAGAGCATTGTTCCTTTGTCTTTCCGGAAATTATTCATTTCCACGTGAAATTGTTTGAATTTGAAAGAAATAATTCTCAAGTGTAACATAGTGTAGTATGTAATGAGACAACAAACAGACAAACAAAGCAAAAGAAGTCTATTAGCCTGCAAGGCACAACCTCGCCCTCCCGTCCCGGGCCAGGTAATTTTTTTTACGCCCACTTTAGACAGTTATTTTTTTTTTTTCGAAATTTATGAAAGAGGAAAAAGGAAAATGTTCGATAGAATGTGCCCCGGTGTGGAATCGAACTCAGGTCGTCTGCCTGAAGAGCGAGTGTGCTACGCCACCGGGAGCTGGCTCCCAGAATTCGTGAATTTTAACTATATATCATGTTTCCCTTACAAATATCGATAGCTAACCGTAAACAGGCTAACCAAAGTGCATAGTAGGCTAACCGAAGTGAATAGTAGGCTAAAAACGTGCATAGTAGGCTAACCGAAGTTATTAGTAGGCTAACGGAGTGTATAGTAGGCTAACCGGAGTGCATAGCAGGCTAACCGGTACTAGTTACCAGTCGACGACCGTAAGTGGCGGCCATCTTGAAGTGGGCGTAAAAAAAAATGCCCGGGCCAGAGTATTCCACATGGCGGGTACCACGCGGATATTCCTGGGGACGGGGTTGGATGAGTCGGTTGTACCTGTCAGGCTACAAAAGAAGGGCGGGTGAATAAGTTCGTGGATTGACGGATTTTACCCTTAAAAAGGGCCCGGTATTTTGCGATACAATGAGCAGATTTGCGGATTTCGAAAGTAGAGCAGATCGCGGATAAGCTAAGAATTTTGGCCCGGATTTCAGACTCTTCATTCCTTCATGTCAGGAAGTTTGGATGTATACATGTATAAAGATAGCTGTAGAGTAGTCCTGAATCAAGCGATTCCTTTCATTGCTCTTTTTAAACTGAACTTTATTCAATGATCAAGAAAGTACATTCTGTCCTCGTGTTAGTTCATCAGTTACAATTGTAAGATATGCGTCACCGTAAGGGACGCAGCACACTACAACAGCTCATTTAGTCTAATTTTCAAATCACATTGGTGGTGTTAGGCATATGATCAGTTTTATAATTATTCCGTCTCGATAAAATTATTCCATAATTTTGCAAAAATCAGGCATGCTTCTGCCACTTTCACGGCCAACCTCTCGGAAAAAATTAAACTCGTACCACA
Organism: Oculina patagonica; assembly: GCF_052425735.1. Taxonomy (NCBI): domain Eukaryota; kingdom Metazoa; phylum Cnidaria; class Anthozoa; order Scleractinia; family Oculinidae; genus Oculina; species Oculina patagonica. The sequence goes on from NC_135763.1 coordinate 36,443,648, forward strand.
TCCCTCGGCAGAAAATGCCAGCTGCCTTAATATATTCGTCTTGTGTGCTGAATTTCTTATCAACAAACTTCTCCAGTGAGCTTTGGTAGCCTGATTCCTTGCTCTTGTTGTGCTCAATCCAGCCAAAATAAAGATTGTCTTTCGTCCGGGCTGAACGATACAGGTCATCAGCAACCCACCGCGAAAGCATGTTGTGTGGCAACATGGCTACGGCAAGGTACTTGGGGTGCTGTTCGGCCACATAGGTCAGAAAGGCCACATACTCGTGGAAAGCGGGGCCCAATACCACGCTTTCTGTATCCTTTAGTCGCCAGTCCCTTAACGTCGTCTTGTAGTGTTTGTAATCGTAGAGACGAGCCTCAGCGCGGTACGATTGAGCATATTCAGTTTCCCCCTTGTACTGCATGATTTCAGCGGCATGTTTAAATGCTTTGACCGCGTTGGAAAGGAAGGCAAGATTCTGCATCGTGTACATACCATACTGATTTATGGGTAGATTTCCTGAAGCTATCCCTGCGATGAACTTGGTGGATTTTGTCATTTTGTGGAGGGCGTTGTCTCTGCCGTTTATGTTTCGATCATTGAATAGGCGTTTGCTGAAGGAGCTTGACGAAGTCGATTTCTTGTCTATGGAGTTTTCTTTTTGGAGGATGTCAAGTCCAGAATCGCCCTGGTTCTTGGGTTTTTCCTTAGTTACTGAAAGAAAAATTTAATAAATTCATTGTCTTTACATGTAAACGGTAAATGAGAAGAGTTTTAGCTACCACCCTTTTCTATGCTTCAACTCATGAAATTGTTTATCTTTTTTGACTTCCAGCCTTGAAGGTATCTCTTTGGGCGTAGCCTTCTTAGGACTGTGTCACGGCTGAGTTAGGTTTATGTTATTAAGTTTTGCCAAATAAGACATATAAGACAAATTGAAATTCACATTTGTCCGGGGGAGCATGCCCCCGGACCTCCCTAGTTGGCCCACCATTAGGGTTTTACGTTTAAGCCCCCACTCAAATACTTGCTGCGCGGTCCCTGACTATATAGCTTCATTGCAACCAAATGTGTCTCCAAGGCGTTTTGATTTAAAGTTTCAAGCAGCGAGACTAACTTTGAAAACTGGTGAGCCTAACAACATTCGAAAACCCACATCACAATCCATTTCAATCTTCGTCGCTTTTTGCCATCCGTACATTCTTTTGTATTTGCTGTGTTGTTGAAATGCTCCTTCACTGTTTTGAGAGGTTATTTTTATATTTCACCGGATTTGTTGGTCATTTTCTATGACTAAATTTGACTCAAATCCGTAACACAGTCCCGTAAAAAAAGTATTCCCCCGGGGCTAGTTCGAGGCGGACTTAAGGACTCTTTCAAACGTACAGTTTTTAGCACTGACAATCATATATTTAGTTGAGAACTTGCGCGGTAACGAGAAACGTTTTCTATTTTTATCTTAGTACTGAATTTTCATCCCCTCCGGCTATCGCACTTAGACAGTTACTCCTCACCCGGAAGTTTTAAATTTTTCTTATTCGCTGAATGAACCCATACCCTACCTGCTCCGGAGACGTTTCTCGCGAAGAAAGACATAGTAACCAAAACTGCGACAGCAGAGAAAGCCAAAGCTTTTCCTCCGAACATTGTTCCAGGCTTGGAAGCTAGAGAAGACTGCTAAGAATAAACTAAAAGGCTGCTTATAAATAGAATAGGCTCGAACAACCAGCGCACATTGTTCACGGTTATCAAATCAGCTGTCAAATAGATGTCAATTTAGATGACACATTCAAGTAAAAAATGATGTCATTTCAGCAAGCAACCTTAGAGTTAGTCCTTTATACTGAAAGAAAAAATGAACGAGGAAAACTTTGGCATGTTAAAAGTGATTGCGATCATTTAAAACGGGGTCTGGAGATCAAGATTGAAATAGAAAACATGGTTAGGTTATGGTATAGGTAGGCAAGTATTGAAAACGAATCTTACATGTACCACATTCGATGATGAAATCTACTACATAAAATATTGATATTATTTCACAATTACTGGATGCCTCAATGACTGAGAAGTCTAGCATTTCTCAGTAAAAACCCTTTCCGATGTTTTTTCTTTCAATTTGTTGCCCTTCCAATGATTATTTTCCAATATGTAGTTTTTATTGTTGAAAAGTTAAAAGGACTTCGCCCGCTTCCAACCCGCCAGGCCACAAGCCGTTTTTCGGTGGATTTTTCAACCAGCCTGTATAACACAGACATGTTTAGTCTATGAAGTAACAGGTCCTGTCGTGTGTGTCAAACGTCGCGCGCGATCAACACGCCTGAAGAGATGTGAAGAGTCAACATATTTGTTTGCGAATTTTTTTTTCAACTCCTGGTCACTGACTGATGAGGTGTATGAAATTTAATTTCTTGCAACAATTCGCCGAGTTCTTACCTTCCGTTTAATGTTAAATGTTACCTCGGCAAGTATTAGGCGTCTCGTTTAACTGAAGTTTTCCTTATTCTGAAATTACAAAGAGACGAAAAAAAAATTATTCGTACCTGTAGAATGACGCAGGCATTAAGAACATGTTTAGTCTGTTGATTCACCCCTCCTTGGCCACGTTTAACTCTCTGTCAATCTCAGTTTTGACATTTTACCAAATATTCCTTAAAGAAGCCTTTATTTAGAGTAGATTCCGAAATACGGATAGAAATATTTTGAATTTTCATTGCCCGTCTTGTTGAAGTTTCACTAAAGGGCGATTGAAGCAAGTTAAGTCGCATGGAATAAAAATCATTGCAAATATTGCTACGTGTCAATATATTTTTGTTTATAATTTCCGAGCCATGATCGAGTTGTAATGGCCAGTAACCAGAAGTGTGATGTTTACATTCCTATTCTTAGGCCATTTAAACTTCAACAAAAATAAAAAACACACTGCGGCGACAAACATGACAAGACAACGCATGTGGGAAAAAAACTTTGATTTTAAGAACTTAACGTTTCGTATGTCACAACATACATCTTCAGAAGTGACCGTTAGCAAGATTACAATAAGATTTGAGTACGTAATCTAAACAAACGAATGACAATGACAAACAGACTTAAAAATCCGCAGAAGATAAACAAACATTATGGCTCGTAGAAAAAAAGTTTCTCACTGCCAACGTTTTCATCAGTTTAAGGCTGGTTTTAAATCACGAATCAAAAACTTTGTGTGGTATAGTTTCACTGCAACGGACGGTAGTTGCTGTTTTTTATGATAACAAGTTTTAAGGAGTTTCGTTTCATTGCTTGTTTTTGCGTGAATTTCCCCCAACATACCGCGACGAAGACCGACCAAAGTAATCCGAACTTCGTAAAGTACCCACAATCCAAATTTCCTGACATGAACGAATGAAGAGTCTGAAATCCGGGCCAAAATTCTTAGCTTATCCGCGATCTGCTCTACTTTCGAAATCCTCAAATCCGCTCATTGTATCGCAAAATATCCGCAATCCGGGCCCTTTTTAAGGGTAACATCCGTCAATCCGCGAACTTATTCACCCCCGCCTTTTGTAGCCTGACAGGTACAACCGACTCATCCAGCCCCGTCCCCAGGAATATCCGCGTGGTGCCAGCCATGTGGAATACTCTGGCCCGGGACGGGAGGGTGAGGTTGTGCTTTGTTTGTCTGTTCATTGTCTCATTGTAGACCACGTGATGTTACCCTTGAGAATTATTTCTTTCAAATTCAAACACATTCATGTGGAAATGAATAATTTCCGGAAAGACAAAGGAACAATGCTCTACAGAGCATCACATGATCTACGATGGGCAATTTACATACGTAGCTCTCTCCTCTTCAGAGGCTACTTCAGTGGAGGGGCGGGGGGGGGAAGGCAACAAAAAGGCTCCGCACGCTTACCTTAGCCTCTCCGTCTTTCGATTCGAATAATTATTCTTATTTTTTTGACAGACCTGTACAAAATTCCGCAGTTTTTTTTTAGTCATAGCATTACTTGATATCTTCCTTTGAAGAAATACTGAATTCAGAGGACGAAAAGAAACAACATTCTGCAGTCTTCCCTTCTCGTTTCGTCGTTTGTTTCAGATATCACAGCTTGCGTAACCACAGCGGAATGCGACAAGAGCCCATCATGCGACAAGTGATTAACAGAGGTGCGAAGACTCCCGCGAGAGATCCCGGGAGATTAGTTCTAAAAATAAATTAATACGGGAAGTATGGGAGATGAAGGCTCCAGGTCATGGGCTCCTGCCTCTTCTCATTTTCCACCCCGTACGAAAACAGAGGCGGCCTCTGCAGAGGAGAGAGCATACGTAGCTTAAGAGGTCTATTGACTTAAACACGTCAGGATTTTTTATTCCGGTTTCTTTTCTGGGCCATTTTTTCTGGGCTTGCCATGTTTCCGTTCGTTTCTACTAACACAAACACATGTTCCTTGTTCACAAACGCAATAAGCGGTAAATTGCATTGATTTTATTTCATTTGCTCACGAATAAATCTTATACCGGTCAAGTATTTAATAATAAGTTAGTTTACATTGCTCTATTAAATATTTTTTCTTCTACATTTTTGGATGAAAATGTTTTCTCTTTCGAATACTAATAAGCATTGCGTTACGACTCGAATATTTTAATGGCTGAGAATTCCAAACTCGTCCCCAGGGCACTTTCCCTTAAAATGTGGTAAAGGCGAGGCAACGAGCGCTGCCACGTTTAAACGAAAAACCATCCTGGGGTGAGATTCTGTAAAGTCGACTATCACCAAGAAGTGCATTCTCGTCCCCAGAGACGCTTATCCATATTAGTCGGTGGAACCTGTGCACGAGAAACAAGTGGCTTTGGGGATACATGATTTGATTGGCTGGATTTTAACAAAAGGAAAGGCCAATCAAATGAACCGTTTTAAAATCGCTTTGTTATACGAGAGTTTAAAACGATTGGCTAGATTTGAAACTCCCTTTGTTCAATTCTAGCCAGTCAAATCATGTGTCCCCAGAGCCGCTTGTTTCTCGTGCTCCGCTCCAGGCTTGGCCTCGTCAGCAAACATGACGTCATTGGTATCTTCACGATTGTTCTTTGTGAAAGAAATTTTTTTATTCAACACATTTGATTTTGCCTTGCAATGTTATTAAGATATTTACCTTTAAAGGGAAATTGGGATGTATTTGGGGAATTTTCTAATTTGAAAGCAACGTTTTGGATTTTTGGAGCAACGTTCGAGTAACTTTTTGGATTTTGGAGCACTTCTTTTTAGCAACTTTTTGGCATTCCATTGAGAAACTTTTTGTATTTTACGAGCACAATCGGGACCGGCCTACTTCAGGCTCTGCCGGCTAAGAGAAACAAGCGGTTCTGAGGACGAGAATGAAAGAAGTGTTGCTTGGATTTCAGTTACAGCTCAGTATGTGTTGATTCTGTGTGTATGGAGTCCAAGTTATCTGCGGCTGATGGCAAAGTTTTTTCCATAATCTCCTTATCTTCTGCCCACGCTTTGTCATAGTAAATTCCTGCAGAAGAAATTAAAAATATATAAATAAGTTTTAAAAATTTACGATATTTAGAGAGAAAGCCACATCAGCTCTGACTGGTTTTCATGCGGAATTAAAATGTTGGTTTTTGAGGAGGGAGGAAAACTCGAGTACTCGGAGAAAGAACTGCGGAGCGAGGCGAGAACCAACAACAAACTCAACCAAAATATGGCACCTGGCCGGAATTAAACCCGGGCCACATTGTTGGGAGGTGAGCGCTATCACCACTGCGCTATCCCCGTTCCCCAGTAAATACATGTAGACAGAGTGTTTTGTGTTGGCAGCCAATAAAGGCCTGGCCAAACAAAGACGCAAGTTGACGCAAGTTTTTGCCAGAACTTGCGTGCACTAGCGTTGACTTGTGATGACTTGCGTTCACTTTGGTCAAGATCAAATTTGCATGCAAGTCAATGCAAGTTTTTCATCGTTTGGCCACCCAACGCAAGTCAACGCAAGCCCTGCTGTTTGCTTCAGTAGCATTGAAATGGCTTTTTTGACAACGTGCGTGCACTTGTGAGTCCATTAAGCAAGCCAACGCAAGTCTTGCGGTTCAACTTGCGATTTCTTCCGACGTTTGGCCAAGGCTTAAGGGAATAAACATGCCAAGTTCGAGAGAAGAAGAAATCAAGAACTCTTCCACATACCTGATTTGTCGTCGTCCTTCTTTTTCAGATATAGCCTCAGTACATCATCCAGACGTTCCCGCATTTCATCTTCGGACACAAACTCAGAGTTTCCTGGCTGCAACATGTTGTAAAGTTCCCTAGCTACTTTGGCTGAGCCACCAAAATCCTACAAGAGAGAAAGGGTGTTCTCTTGATTATTTTCAAAAAGTTAGTACAAACTCGTTCAAAGAGTTTTTAACGACGTTATATCTGAGACGTTGCCCTAGAAAATATTTCAAAAGGAGGCGAAACATGGATATTACATGTACATAAGATATATCAATTTCACCGTATCAAAGTTTAATATAACAAATTCATTGGCAATGAAAACAAAAATGTTGTCTCGTTGGCCAATTACGCTTGGCGCCGGTTTCATGTTTTCCCGCGTTTGTCACGGGGTTAAGGTATAAGTTTTCCCGCGTTTGGCGCTGGGCGGGCGTCATGTTTTCCCGCGCTTCCATTACAGGATATTCCGCGCTTGACACTGATTACCTTAAGGTTACTATTCTTAGCGACTACAGTCGAAGCTCTCTTAACGGACACTCTCGTAAGCGGGCAGCTCTACTTACGGCCGCCTTGTTTGAATCCCCTTTTAAACTCCCATACAAACTTTGTATTTTTACATTCTCGTAAGCGGACATTCCCGTAAGCAGCCGCGGACACTTTTGCAGATTACGACTTAGACTTTTTCTTTGTTTTTGAGCTCCCGTAAGCGGACACCCCAAAGAAAATCCTATAAAAAAAACCCTCGATATCTTGTTTTTATCAATCAACTTTATATTGCCATTCGTCACAATGATTTACAGTAATTACAGTATCATATTTTAGGGGTTGTTTTGTCGTCATCCACGTCCGTCCGGTTATTGTTAGCTGGACAAGCTCCTGTAAGCGGCCATCTATCCCCTTAACTTCTAGTGGCCGCTTATGAGAACCATTCTCGTAAGCGGCCAACTCCAGTTACGGACACTTTTTCACGTCCCAAGGGTGTCCGCTTACGAGAGCTTCGACTGTACTAGTTTTAGCCATTTTTTCTATGCAAGATTTAGCGACTATTTAATTGAGCGATTTTTCGAAATTCATTTAAAAAATAGCGATATCGTGTAAACCAGATTTTAATGAAAATATAGCTAAGATGAAAAAAATGTTCAATAAACGAACAAACTCACTTGAAATTGAACGAACGTTTGCATTGCCAGCAAGAACAATGTTATCAGCATCCATTTTTTTAAAAGAATTTTTCAAGTCGACTTTATTTAATTTTGTTTTTCTTCAGGGGGGGGGGGGGGGGGTAAAACGAGTATTAAATTTGACCGAGACAAATTTTAGCGAGTACTAAACTTAGCGATTTTCGCCCAAGTCGCTAAAATCGGTAAAATTAGTAGCCGCTAACAATTGAAACTTAAGGTATATGATTTTGCTTCAAGTTCTGATTGGTTTAATTTTGCAGCAAGTGCTCTGCTTAAAACTGTGACTTAACCTTTGCGACCGTTGTAACAAGAGCGCTCTGATAGTACCTTACCTCATAGCGCGCAATCAAGTTTTCAACAGTTAGTTTTCCATGTCCATCGTTTAGAGCCTGATCAAAAACAGACCTGAAGAAAGAAAGAAAACAGACCTGGCCAATCACAAAGGACACAGACAATCCAGTGAGCCAATCAAAACTCGAAGAAAATACAGGTAGCTGGCACGAAGCGCGGGAAAACGTGCGCGAGCGAGACACGATTGGTTTTGGTTTTACTTCTGATTGGCTGCGAAAGTGGCGCAAGAATTTTAAACCAATTACTAAGCGTAGTAATGCAAAACCTAACCAAACGCAAATTACTTTCGACACTCAAATAAAGACCGCTCTATATAACAACTGTCACTAGAAACTCACTGGCTGGATGCCCAGGAGGTCCCCCACCCCACCCCAATGGTAATCATCTCTTTCTGCATTTTCCTCCCAACCATATGAATTACCACAGCCTCCATTAAAAATTTTTTGTAACATATTACAAATGAGAATTGATATTTCTATTGCTTACTTGACATCATCAAGATCAAACAGAGCAAACTCATATTCCTCAGTGTTCGCAGGGTCACCATCCACCTCATTAGCCATCTGTTTCACTTGTTCAACTGTCAATGCTTCAACATCTTGTTTGGTGACATAACCTTTGTTGCCCACATCCATTACTTTAAAAACCTTCAGAAAAAAAAAGAGAAAAAACAAAATTACCCAGTTATATATTGATGGTGGGAGGCGCGGTGGCCTTATAGTTAGCGTGCTGGACTCCGGATCAAGCGGTCAGGGTTCCCCGGGGGGGGGGGGGGTACTCCCTAAAATTTACTACGGGGGTGTGCCGCTGAGCATCTGAGACTCTGGACCTGTTCCAGAGAAAAAAAGCTAAATTTGCGACCCTGTTCCAGACAAACATTGCAAAATAGGTACCCTGTTCCAGACAATATCCACAATGGAAATATATGAAGATAGATATATCAAAAAAAAAAAAACACTAGCGTATACATCACAAAGCGCTCACTCTGGCTCACTTGAATTCTTCTGTGGCTCTGAGATAAAGCGATGAGAAAAGCGGAGTTTCATAGCCAAACTTGATCATGTTTAAGCAGGATTCTGGGGAAAAAACGACCCTGTTCCAGAGTCAAAAGCGTGATTTTTATACCCTGTTCCAGAGTCAGAGAGGCAAAAAGCATACCCTGTTGAGCGGCACATACCCGTATAGCCCTTATATGGGAGTACCCCCCCCCCCCCTGGGCAGGGTTCAAGCTATGGCTCAGGGATCACTGTGTTGTGTTCTTGGGTAAAACACTTTACTCTCATAGTGCCTCTCTCCACCCAGGTGTATAAATGAGTACTGGCGAAATAATGCTGAGGGGTAACCCTGCGATGGACTAGCATCCCACCTAGTGGGGAGTTAAAATACTCCTAGTTGCTTAATGCTTCAGAAACCGGGATAAGCTCCACGCGGTATCGACCACTAGGCTCGGATGCAGTCTTTACCTATATATTGATGTCTATACAGTGAGTACAATAATCTTTCAACGTTTCAAAATTAGTCATTGTTGAGTAGTCATTGTACATGTAGTTATCAAATCAAAAACTATTAATTTTATAATTATATTACCTAACCAGACTGTCATAATAGATAATTCTCCCAAATTTCTATTATTTAATGGTTAACCCTAACTCACTTTTTCTGCAATGTCTCTTCTCACATCGTCATACTCCTCCATAACTTCACCCTGAAGCAACAACAATAAAAATACACTGTCACTCAAAATGCCCTCACAGTGTGCTTAGATACAAGTTTACAAAAATTCTCAATGTATTGAATAAACTTTTATTTGTCTTCCTTACTTCAGTAAGTTGTCGATAGATATCCTCAACATGAAGACGTCTGTCTTCTTTACCTTCAAACTGAGAGAGGTACTCATCTCTAAAACGAAAAAATTGATCTTATTGTAAATAATAAGTACCATGATGATATACTGTAAAATTACGGTTATAAGTTCCCCCGGTTATAGGACCATCTGCCTGGAAACAAAAAATACATCCGATTATAATTCCCCCCGGATATAAGCCCCCCCCTCTGCCGGATGAAAGTACTGAAAAGGGCTGAATGTTGCTTTATTTTGCGTTTTCTAAAAAACGCATTTCGATCAACACTCCCGTGGCCCGTTTCGAATCGTTTTTCTTATTCCGCTTATAAGCCCTTCCGGATATAAGCCCCTCCACTTATAAGCCCACCCAAAAACCCTTATGAAGTTGTATAAGCCCAGGGCTTATAACCGCAATTTTACCGTGTTACCCCAAATCAGTGTACTTTGAGGTATACATGTAACATGCTACCTGGTAAACTAAATCTTGAAAGTCAAAAGAGAGACACCTAAGAAAAAATGTGGAGTGTCAATAACCAATGTTTCAGTTGAGTTCAGTAGTGTAGCAGCTATTGTAGCCTTGTAATTCTTCTGGTCCTCTAGTGTAGCTGCTATTGTAGCCTTGTAATTCTTCTGGTCCTCTAGTGTAGCAGCTATTGTAGCCTTGTAATTCTTCTGGTCCTCTAGTGTAGCAGCTATTGTAGCCTTGTAATTCTTCTGGTCCTCTAGTGTAGCAGCTCTGCTAATAATTGTTTTGGGGGGAGGGGCATTGTTCCTATTAATTGTTCTCACTGACTTATTGTTCTAAAAGATCTTGAGATCTTGCAAAAGCTGCTACCTGGCCAGTAGTATTACCGTCACCTTTGCTACGAAAGTGGGAGGCGCGGTGGCCTAATGGTTAGCGCGCCGAACTCCGGAGCGAGCGTTCCGGGTTCGAGCCCTGGCCGGGGTCACTGTGTTGTGTTCTTGGGCAAGACACTTTACTCTCATAGTGCCTCTCTCCACCCAGGTGTATAAATGGGTACCGGCAAAATAATGCTGGGGGGTTCCCTGCGATGGACTAGCATCCCATCCAGGGGGGAGTAGAAATACTCCTAGCTGCTTAATGCTAAGGAAACCAGGATAAGCTCCGGCAGTATGGGCCACTTTGGCTGATCTTTTTTTTTTTTTTTTTTTGCTACGAAACTTCAGTGTTCAATTAGTAAGGCCACTTTATATAAACTTTATATAAAAAAGCAAGGTGCTGCAAGAGAAAAGCATCCTGCTTAAGAGTTCAACATGACGACACAGGCTTTTGTCCAACCCTCTTACAGGAAAGTCTACAGTTTATAAAGTAATTTATTTCTACATACTTCATTTCAAAAGGATCTATATTGCCCATGGTTTGAGGTCCATGCCCAGGATAGGTCCAAACCATGTTCACATCTGACAAGGGCGTGTATTCTAACTTGGCATTCTCACACCCTGTTGGGTCAAATTCTGTCAGCCGTGAAAACAGAACTGATACAGCCATGTTCTTTGAGCCATAAGATCGCACCTGATGCCAATAACCTGTAAACAAAAACAAAGGCAATAAATCATTCTACACATGTAGTCTTTAAAATTAACCCACCAACTTTTTCTGAGTGAAATGAGCCGTGCAATTTCAATTCTGGGGAAGGAGTTTAGCTGAGGTGAAAGGTGGGTGTGCAAAATTTAAGGCTCATCCTTCAAGGGGTCTGTCTGACTAAACTTGCTTCCAGTTAGAAAATTTTAAATTATAAGCAGCGAAGGGGTAATGGCCCAATTTCGATATTTTAAAATTCAGCCTAAAACAATAGACATCACTACGAGGGTCCGGGGAATAAACCCCACAAACTCTATAGTTTGGTCCCCGGAGCCTCGTCCTAAGCTCTATTGTTTTAGGCTGAATTTTAATATATCAAAATTGGGCTATTATTACAGTATTGGGTGCAAAAAAAAATTAATACAGATTTGGTAAAAATGTATCTCTCAAGCCAGCAAGTTAACCGTTGAGAGCTTGCCCAGGAGTTTTAAAAAGTCTGTGCGGGAAAGGTTAGGGTTTCTGAAAAGTTCCAAATATGACCCAAAGATTTCTGTAGATGGCCCGAACATTTTACATGTTTCTAGTATGTCTAATAGAATGGCACTTACTGTATGGTAGAAAGAGGCAATCTCCTGGCGTCATGTTTGCATATTGCCATCTCACTTGTTTGAATTTGGGATACTTGATAAGGTTCACACTTTGAACGTCCAGTGTGGCAAACCCTCCATAACCTCTGTCCCCATCAGCTACTGGTATCTACAATCCACAAATAAGTCACATTTTAAAGTTTTGTCATTGAAATATGTGATAACAGTGGAATTATCCTGATTTCTAAGACCTGAAAATTGGTTTGAGAAATAGGAGATTAATTAATAATAGCGGACATGCTCAGGGCGTCATTTAGTGTCCGTTATAGCGAGAGTCCGTAATATAGCAGGAGTCATTTCCAATCAAACCTCTTTCGCCAGGGATCTGGACTTTGTCTGTAATAGCAAGCGTCCGCAATAGCGGGGTGTCCGCAAGGCGAGAGTTGACTGTATACCAATTCAAAGGGAAATTGGCTTTCGGTTCGAGTTATCGAGAGGTTTGAGAAATCAAGGGTTCAAGAAATTGGGATTCCTCTGTATACTGTGCCGCAACATTTAATCATAATAAATCCCTATTGGGCCCAGTTGCGCAGGATGGATAACACTACATGTCTCAGATAAATCACTTCCCAGTGGATAGTGACCAGGAACCTTCCACAAACAAGCACTAAAAAGAAATCTTTTAATACATGTTTGAAAAGTCCTTTTTGCAAAGTTTATTGAACTTATTAATATTGAATTTCTTTTTAAAATTTTACAAGTATGTCATAAGACTGGGAATTTGGTAATTGACGCCATTGTTCGACAAATAACACCTTTCAGTTTGACAACCAGGTGAAATGAATAATGGTGGATATTTACCAATACGCTAACCACCAAATAATACCTGCAGTTTCATTATTCTCACTCACTTCAAAATCTTTCAAACAACTTAAGGTTTTATAAACTATATAAAAATATTAGATTTTAATTTTTGAGTATAAACAATAATTATTGTGATTTTTGTGATCGATCCATGGAAACAGTTCTTACCCTCAGGAATCTGAATTAATTTCACATGCTAATGTCAACAAGGAAGTATTTGTATAGCGATAATCGCAAATTACCATCTAATTGAAATGCACTCTTGTCAAACAAACGACAAAAGGCTTTTTACAAGACCAAACAAGTAAGCTTCATTAAGAAATTATTTAACTTTAATGTCTACAATATCCCTTTGGTTGCTAAAATTTTACTGTTATGATCTTTGCTTTAGAGAAAACACAGATTAAAAAATACTTACAGAAGCTTTTAAATTCTTACGTTTTCCTCGTTGTCTGGGTGAATCAAAATCCAGTTTTTAGTTCCGTTTAGCAAACAATTGATGGCATTGTCAGCGTCTTTATGAAGCATACTTCTCGTTCCACCTGAACTTAACCAAAGATTCGCTTCTAAAATTCTCTCACTAAACGTACCGCACATAAGAAATGGCAAAACCCTCACTTCTGTAGATAACGGATCAGGAAGCTGCGAAACAGTGTAAGAATCTTTATCTTGATAAGTATCCAGAAAACTTTGAATCGTGTCCCTTCCAAGACCTCTTTCTCCGACCGGGACATGATCTTTCTCTCGTTTTGCTTCCAGCTTAACTTCTAGCTCACCGTAATTTTCTTTTAAATACTGATCGGTCCATAAGTGAAAGGCGGGGAATTTTTTCGCCGCTCCGCGGAAGATAACGGGTCTTCGAACGCTTGCATATTGATCCCAAAACTCTTGAGGCGATGGGAGCTCGTGTAAAATTTCTATATGGCCTTCGGAATCTCTGTGCTTGCCTAGTTCTTCGCCATGACCTCGAGGAAGTTCTTGATGACTCAGAGAAGTGGGAGCTATTCCCAAGATAAACAAAACAAACAGGCAAATCACAACATGAACAGCCATAACAAATCTTGAAAGTGGTTTGCTTTGTGGCTTTCTGGACGAAAGAGCCTGGTTCTGAGCATAGAAATGAGGCAAATAGCTGGAGAAAACCAGTACTGGGACGAACTGGATTGGACTGGTGGCTTCCCTTTTCGAAATGTGAATATACACCTTAGTCAAGTTTCTTACTTCCCCGAATTAGTGTCGTAATTTGATGTTCTATGCTCGTTTTTCCGAGCTCAAGTTATGCCAAGCAGCACAAAATCGTTTCTTTGGTTGGGTCTATAATTAATTTTTATTCCCAATCCAGGGAGCGTACATCCTGGAATCCTGGATAGCTGACGAATCTTGTAAGGTGACGGTAAGTTGTAAAGTCCCCGCTATAAAGCAATCTGATAATTCTTACAGTCTGTCGGAGAAAGTTTGAGAGGAAAGTTGAGTTTTTCTGAAAGTTTCACTGCGTTGCGTTACTGGTTACAGGGTCCTCTGGCCTCATCGATAATACCGTATTTACTCGAATAAGCGCCGCCCCCGAATAACCGCCGCCCTCGAATAAGCGCCGCATTTACGACAAAAAAGTTAATATAAGCGCCGCCCCCGAATAAGCGCCGCAGTCTCGATGCGGCGCTTATTTGAAGAATTTCGTTTAACTTAAAACGGCACTACAAAGCAACTCTAAGACAAGCTTGAACATTTCTTTGCATCAAAAGCGATGTTTTGCAGTTATGAGTGATTGTTTTTTCGCTCTCCCATTAGTTTTTCTATTCAACACTCTAACAAATTATAATAATGGATGTTTGGTATGTGTGGAGAGAATGAACTCAGAAAAAAATTCTGAGTTCACAGATGGGACACGAACCCACGACCTTCCGTACACTAGTCGGACGCTCTAACCACTGAGCTACTGAGAACTCTAATGGTGAGCAGTGGTCATTTGTGGGTGACACAACGACTGCATCGCGCAAATCACATTATGTCAATGAACACACACATTTAACTGCATCACGCAGTCACGTAGTACATGTACTCTCAGAGTAAATAAATAATAATAATGGATTGATGTGTGGAGAGAATGAACTCAGGAAAAAATTCTGAGTTCACACTCTAACAATACGTAGTTCTGTAAATGTTGCGAAGGCCGCCAACCTTTGCCAGGACAGCTAGCGCCACTTCTGTCTCAGCAAGAGACAAATACTGACAATCAAAAGACGCTCTTTTCAATAACTGTAAAAGATAAGATTCTTTGTGGCGTCCAAATTTAAATAAGCGCCGCCCTCGAATAAGCGCCGTACTTGAGACGCGAAAAATTTAATAAGCGCCGCGGCGCTTATTCGAGTAAATACGGTAACTCCAAACTCGTTCCCAGCGGCGGGGAGAGAGAGACCCTGGGAATGAGGTTGCCTAGGCTCAATTGAGGCCGCTTTTCAGGAAAACGAGCCCGTGCTCCTTCCCCCGAAAGCAAAGACCGGACTCGAGAAGGCGGGGGAAAGAGGTAGGGGGGAAATCGAGCCTAGAGGTTGCCATAACTCTCGCAATCAGGAGCCCATGGGCTCCTGTCGCGATCGGCCAATGAAACCTCGAGAATTATGCCAGTTGTTTGCCGATGGCAAAGGAACTAAAGGGCATAAAAATTGAATCGACAGAAGATGAAACACAAGCCGTTAGCCAGGAGAAGCAGATCTTATTCAGACCTATTCAGTCATGTGTATCGACAATTCCGCAATAGAGATTATATATATCATATTCGACTGATAATTGATACAGTTGAAACCGAGCTGAGTTGCTGTTTAGTATTTTACATAGCAGGGCCAAATTAAGAGACGATCACCGATAAATTTCAATCCTCGATACAGTTTTAAAGAATTTTAAACACCTTCATCTACTTTAGATATAGCTAATCGCGTCAAATGTGGAACAGATTGACCTTATTGACAGATCGCATCACAGGAGTATCGTTGACTAGGTTAAGGGTTGCAGCCGATAAACAAACAAAAAAACATCCAGTGAAGCTTTCGACAATGCAAATGATAAAACCTTAGACGTACATAGAAAAAATCAATTGAAAACGTCCTCAATCTGTTGGGCCAACATTCAAGATGCTACCGTATTACGGGAAGCCCTCAAATTTGGAAGGCTTTCCAGCTACACCGAAAAACTTACGCAGAGCAACTACCACATTGATTCTTCGTGGAAGGAATGAAAAGCAGCTGACCCCGAAATCAGAATGCAACAATATCAGAAGGAAAACACTACGCCAAGAGGAAAAGATACGAATTAACGTCAGTGGAAGAAGATATGATATCTCTTTACAACAACTGCATAATTTTCCGAAAAGTTTGCTCGCCGATCCCGCGAAGCGAGAACTTTTCCATGACGCAGAAAACAATGAAATATTCTTTGACAGGAATCGAACAACATTTGAAAGTGTTTATTACTTCTACGCAACGAGTGGAATGTTGGTCTTTCCTACTAAAAGCTTTTCTCAGCAACTCGTAGCAGATGAGTTGTATTTCTTTGGTCTTTACGACTATTTGAGCCCGGAAGAGAAACATTACAGTTTACCGATTCCAAGCGCGCTATCAAAGAAGCGTGTATTAACTCCAAGGGCAAGTTGTCAAAAAACGTTTTGGGAAATGTGCGAGTTTCCTGAATCGAGCCCTGTTGCACGAGTCCTCAATTTATTCTCGCTGGTTGTAATAGTGTTCGCTGTTGTTCTTTTATGTATTGATTCTCTACCAAGCGTGCGAAATTCGACCTCTTCACAGGACGTCTCCAACACTCACGTGAACCAAAGCTCGATTACAAACCAAAACTCTACTCACCCTACCCACAACAACACTTCGCATGTCCTGAAAAATTTTGTCTTTGGAGCTGAACAATTTTGCATCGCTTGGTTTACGTTAGAGTTTCTAGCACGCTTTGTTGCTTCGCCAGAAAAGCGCAGATTCCTTTGCAAGTTTCTTAACATCGTTGACGTCACGGCGATCCTTCCTTTCTATATTTTCTTGATAGCGTCTAGGAGCTACAATGTTCGTATACATGTCATCAAAATCTTCCATCTCTCAAAGATTTTCCAAGTGCTAAAAATCACGCGCTACACATCGACAATGAAAGTGCTCGGTAAAACAGCCAAAGCATGTCTGAGTGATCTTTGGACAGTTGTTTTCTTAACTTTTATCGGAACAGTTTTATTCGGCAGTGTAGTGTTTTACTGCGAGCAGTGGGACAAAGGAACGGAGTTTCACAGCATTCCTGATGCATGTTGGTGGGCTGTTGTAACGATTACAACCCTGGGCTATGGCGATTTGGTCCCAAGTACTCTTGGTAAGTATAAAATTGAGCACATAAATTATTTGATGCTTTTAAATTTATTCTTCACAACACCCCTCGCTATATATCACATATATCGTCTTAGCGCGTGCCAAGCTTAGTTCACCCCGCGCACGTTGCAAGATCGAGATAAGGACAGAAATTTATCTTTGAAAGGATTAATCGACATGATCGAAGGCTGTCGCCGCTCACAAAAGATTTTAATTACTTTTTGACATGTTTACGGTTGTTTTCCAAACTTCTTAGCCAATTAAAAAGGCCATAAACAGCAGGTTTAATTATTGCCACGTGCCTTTTTTGACTTTCTTGATCTCTCTAATCACTTGATTGGCTAAGCCATGATTGCAAAACTGAGATAACGGTTATTAAATAACTAAACACTTGCAACTTTGTCAGGCTTGAATAAATTCTGCTGCCAAATGGGCCTATATACTCTGCCTTCCAGCAGTGCTCGTAGAAATGGCCTGTTCTGCCCCGGCTGTTTTGCAGTCTATAAGCATAAGGCCATCCCCTTTTTTTCTCTGTTTAGCGTCGTCCGACCGACCCAGATTTTCGCGTTCAAAAAAAAAAAAAAATTATACAGAAGGATAGAAGGCAATGACACATTATTTTAA
The DNA here is from genome assembly GCF_052425735.1 of Oculina patagonica. Taxonomy (NCBI): domain Eukaryota; kingdom Metazoa; phylum Cnidaria; class Anthozoa; order Scleractinia; family Oculinidae; genus Oculina; species Oculina patagonica. The sequence continues at coordinate 36,461,162 of NC_135763.1, forward strand.
ATAATGTTTCATCCTTTACGCTGTTCTTGTTTGAGTTTAACCACGACGTCGATTTTTCCTTCCTCCATTGCCGCCATGTTGACTTTGTAACCATGTCTTCTTGTTTCCAGGCTCCACGGACATTATGCTGAGGTACCGGGCCTCCTAGTTCCAGACTCCTTATCCACTTTTTTTTTAATTTTTTTTTTAATTCCGACCGACCGACCCAAAATCAGAAAACACATACGACGATAAACGAAAAAAAAGGGGGGATGGCCTAAGCACAAGAAGAACGAAAAAAATGTCTTCTTGTGTTTATGCCTAGTGAGGATAGCATAAGAAGATGGTGTTCGTTCTTCTTGTGCTTATAGTATGCTATATTTGTGCTTGTGCTTCTCTTGTGCCCAGTGAAAACCCACCAGTTAGTGGCGAAAGAGGGGATGCCCCGTTTCACGCACAACTCTAACGAAATTCACAAATCACGTTCCTAGAGCTACTTTCACGCGTCACTTTCTAATTTTTTGCCCTTATAACGCAACACGCAAAACTTTTGCTACCCTCTGTTATTTCGACTGACACTGTGTGGCAACATTAATCCGATGATCTGGTTTTAAATTTTCGGGTTTTTTGCTCAAATGCTACTCGAAAATCGTTTATCCTGTCGGCGTAATGCCCGCTGCCTCAAACGGCCTTTGCGCATATGCTAATTTGCACAGCATAAATATTAAATTATTATTATTCTGCCCGAACTTCCGCCAGCAGAACATGTCCAAGCCAGAAACGCGGGGAAAGTATATGATTTTGTTCTCCTCGCACGACAATTATAAGCTTTTCAATACTGTTGCGTATATGAGGGTATAATCATTGTTTTTCTTTGGTCATTCCACAGCTGGAAAGATTGTTGGCGGAGCATGCTCTATTTCAGGCGTTGTACTCATCACACCACTTCTGCCAATCATTTTCAACAAGTTTAACCGGTTTCAAAAACTGGAAGACAGCAAGATACTATCCCAGTGTCGGCCCACTGAGGAGGCGAAATAACTTGGGACATGTTGCAGTCATGACAAACTGTGGTGCGTGGTTTTTGTTTAAAAACCTTCTTGAAAAAAAAGGACAAGCCGTCCGCGCTTTGCAATGATTGTTCTTTGTCCGCAGGAAAAGTGCAAAGCGCCCGAACAAGATGGTTCCTCGCGCGAAATCGCGCTAGACACTAGTCGCTCTGGCTTTTGCGCTCGTTGCAGCAAAAGTGCAAAGCGCCTGAGGAAGAGACTGACTGGCGAATCAAACTTAAGACTCCAACACCTTCACTCGCGAGCTCGTGCATTTGCGCCCCCGATGAACAGCGAGTCTGACCGCTTTCAACAAGTCGTTAAACTTAAGACAAAAAAAGTTGTTTATTCAAATACAACCTTAGCCAACATTTCTTGATTCTCTTATTGGACTTTCTTATATTACACTGAGATCAATTGAAAATTAGTTACAAAATAATTGTATTGTCTACGAAGTGGGTTTTCTCATGGCTACTGTGAAGAAAAAAGCAAAAAGCATTCATTGCGGTAAATAAAGCAATTAGCCAATTGGAACTTAGCAAATTGGGTAACCCGCGGCAAGCGCGGGAAAATCGCGATTTTGATTTTGCACCTGATTGGTCGAGAAGACAATGCCTTCGTTCTGATTGGTTTTAGCAAGTTGCACGATCTTTTTTTCAACCAATCACAGAGCTCATTGGACACAAATCTTAAACAACATAACTGCTTTCGTCAGACATGTGAAAACCGCTTTAGCATGGAGTAAAATCGTATTGCGTCTAGTATTTTAAAAATATTAATAATTCCCGTCCCTCTTACTCACTACCTTTGTTAATTTTCATGTTAATCTACTTATGGAAATTCTTCCCTATCCCACAAAAATATCTTGATTGAAGATTTTGCGACCAGTGCGTATGGATGTCTCGTGACGATTTTTAATTCGTGTCGATAATTGACCCTAAAGATGATCTATAAAATAAATAGCTAATTTTAAATTAATTAAATATATCTACCATCTGAAAAATCATCTCGTAAAATAAACAATCTTGAGCAAATAGAAAATACTGTAAAAATAAATAACAAAATAAAGTGATTCTTTTGTTCTATTAGTGTTTCAATGATTACACATTTACACATTTGTACCCGGGCGCCAAAAATTAACATAGCTGAGTTCGCTTTGGAAAAATTATCGTACTTTTTTAAACCTTCAATTTGCTCAATACTCAACAGTCAATTTACAAGCAAAATTACTACTTAAGTAAAGGGACTGTGTCACGGCTGAGTTCAGTTTATTTTATTAATTTTTGCCAAATACTCGCTATGAAACTTAATGTTTGTATAGACATTACTTCGATGAATCTGAATCAATGACAAAACCGTAGCTTTATTGCAACCAAATGAGTCTCCCGGGCGTTATAATTTGAAGTTTCAAGCAAACGAGACTAACTTTGAAAACTATGCAACCCAACAATATTTCAAAAAACCATATCGCAATCCGTTTAATCTTCGTCACTTTTGGCCATCCGAGCCTTCTTTTGTATTTGCTGTGTTATTGAAATGTCCTTTTACTGTTTTAAGAGGTTATTTTTATATTTCACCGAATTTTGACGGTCATTTCCTATGACTAAATTTGGCTAATTTTATTTTTAAGCCGTGACATATTTCCTTTAAGCCTAAGCTTACTTGTCAAGTGAAAAAGAAGATTGAGAACAAAAATGATACTACAAACGCTTCAAACTCAGTTATTGTTTTTCGATACAAAAGTTGTCGTCCTGATGACCTTAAAACAGCCAAAAGTTTATCTTTCGAGATTTTCAATACTGCTGTTTCGTAAGAGTTTAGGACTCGTTGTACTTCTTCATCCATAATCTGAATAGCTTTTTGGTCTTGTACCTTCGCCATTCTTCGAGTAATCGACGGCGATAAGTCAGTTGGTACCACGCCATGAAAACCTATCGAGAAAACAGAAAATTGGGGATTTAATTCTCCGTTAGACAACAAAACCCAAAGTAGAATAAAAGTCTATGCAACGCATTCGACGGGCTGCCTATGTAATTTGTTTTTACTGATGAGCTCGGTCAGAGATTTCGAATACTCCGGCCTCGATTATTATTTCTTTTGTTTTGTATGAAAACCAAAAGAGAACATGAAGATCTTCTCACGGGGATCCGGTCTCAAGATTTTGGCGGGAAATGGAACCAGCGCCAGCGCGCCAAAAGGGGGCAAGTGGCACTTTCGTTTCCCGCCAAAATCACAGAATTAATAGTCACAGAAATTGTTCAGTTGAAATGTCGAAAATAACAAAAATAGAGTTTGTTTTACCTCGGATAGCTGTTTCTTCTCTTCGTGTTTCAACATCATTTGAGAAACCCTCTTCCTTATCAACTGATGACGCCATTTTGTCCAGAACTTTTCGTAGACACGACGATCAACCTGAGCAGGGTAAAAAATTAAATAAAAATAAACACCAAAGACAAATTCAGGGCCAGAAATGTCAGAAATTTTAAGGATTCTCTCCGAATATTGTGGGACTCTCTCTTAAATCCAAGACCTTTCTAAGGCTCATCTCAAGGACTTAAAAATCCAAGAACTTTTCGGAGGTTCTTTAAAATTCAAAGCTTTTTCAGAAATTTGTCTAAAAAACACGGAACATTCATTGACTTAAATAAGAACACTCCTTAAAATTCAAGGAGGACCTTTCATCATTTTATTAAGTAATTCGTGAGCACCGTGGAAACTAGCGAACAGCTAAGAGTGTACTTGTCCGTGTTAAATAAAGTATGTCTATGTCTTATTTAAAAACCTCCGTCTTTAAACTCTTATGGACTAAATTTAAAGATTGTGAGAACCTTCGACTGAGTAGAATGAAACTGGCTCTTACAATTTCAGTGGCGATTGAGTTTAAGTCGATTCTTTTCTTCCACATGATGAAGTGTTTTTCCACAATTCGCGTCTCCTTCTGTTTGTTGTACAACTCGAGCTTCACGTCATGTAACCAGGCACGGAAACACATTTTGCTGAAATAGATAAAAATAGATTACTAATGACCAAGCACTAGTTTTGTCTTCAAAAACCCAGATTGAGTGACTGAAAATTACAATAATTATTATTAAACTTAACTATCAAGTCATTAATGTGATATTCATTGTAAACTATACAAACGTTTCGGCGGGAAAACATGTTGTAACGGAAAGGTATATGAACCGTACTCGTTCGGAATTGGCTTACTTGCCAAGAACATGAAATTTTGATTACATAGGGTGATAACTAAATTAGAACATTGCATTTTCTTTAATTTACCTCAGCGTTTGATGGTAATGTTGATCGGCAATTTCTTCTTGTTGCTGCAAGAAAAACAAGAACACATTTCAAGATTTGAAAGCTGAGGATATAAAAAATAGCCGTTCAATCATGCTAACGTTTGCGCAGTTTATAAGGCTTGTGTAATGCGCGCTCCGCTTTGCTCATAATCGTTCTCCACGTTGTTTAGCTGTAAAAAAAGGTATTTCGTCCGTGCAGCACAGATATCGCAAGTTTATTGTAGATTACCTTTGCCTTTTCTATCTCTGTCTGCTTTAGTTCCGTCTTTGCCTTCCAGTCTGCAAAAAACTGCGAGAAGCAAACCAGAAAACATTAAACTCTCTAGAAGACAACCTTTATGTAAACTCCAAGTAGTTAACGATTATTGACGACAGTGATATACTTTGTTGGTACAGTCGAGATAAACGCTGGAGTGACAAAAGCGAGCGAACGAGGCGTTAAAAAACAACGAACGAACGATGTACAAATGGTAGCTAGGTAAATACAATAATCCAACTAGTAGATATAAGAAAACCGGCAATACGATACATTGATAGTAAGCCAACATAGCAAAAAAACGAAAACAAAATTAGGTTCCACACCTTAATGAAAATTTGTTTCTCGTTCAAAAAAGATCACATCTACTGATATGAAACTCTAAATGAACTAGATCGATCACGTGAAAAACATCTATTGACAAAACTAGTTCCAGTAATGTGCGTTCAGCCCGGGGGGGGGGGGGGGGTACTCGAAAAAGTTTTGTACGGGGAGGCTCCGCCCGGAGATCCAACCCCTTACCCTTTTATATATCATTTTGATAGAAAAGGTACCCCTTTTGTATACCTTTTATTGCAAAAAGGCACCCCTTTCATATACCTACACGACATCACATTTACCTAAAACGGGAAGTTTTCTTGTCATTTTTATGTAGCGCTTAATAAATTAAGACGATACAGCCAAAAGTTGCGTCTGCTCAAAATATTTATTGTAAAGGCCTTTTAAAATATCATTATGGTAGATTTCCCTACCCTTCCATATACCTAAATTTGTGAAATCCCTACCCTTTTATATACCTGGAGCCTGAAAAAGGTACCCCTTTCGGGCGGAGCCTCCCCGTATAGGCCATTATAGGGAGTACCCCCCGGGGTTCATAGAAAGAAAATCGATCGTGCACTTTAGGAAGTAAAGAATGCAATTTAGCAAATTGCTCCGCCCATACCTTGGATGTGATAGTCTTGTTACAGTGCTTCTCTGCACGACTTTTCAGTGTAAACTTTTTCCACTGTATCATGCAGCCTTGTTTCACTCGTCTGTTGTGATGAACCATTTGTCCGTCTATCAGCTCTTTTTGTTTACGAGCGACTTTGAGCGCCTCACGCCATTCATAGAACATGCGAGAAACCTGCGAAAAAATGGCAAAATTAGCAAGGACTGGGATTGTACACATTAAACTTTAGAACAGAAGTTTGTAACGACAGTAACTATTTTTCACATTGTTTTGTGGGTCAGGAAAAACTGGTCGGAAGATTTACATACTTGTGCATATCGTCAAACTTTGGAAACTCTAACACGATCCCGAAGCCGTTTAAAATTGTTTTTGTTGTTCAGTTCTGTGAAAGTCAAGTCGTTCGCAAAGGATTAGAATTATTTTCGAATTTTAATTCTCATCTACCTTCTTGTTCATCGCTTGGTCTTGAAAAGATTTAATTTTCTTTCGTTCATCAATTCTTTTCCTTGCAGCCTTCCGCCATTCAACCAGCGATCTGCAAAATAAAACATAGTATTGTGATCAATATGGAAACCAAAAGATTCTCACCTAAGTGACTCAAAAATTTAGTAAATACTTGGTAACTAGCCTCTGTAATACTCTACCGCTCTCTTAGTAGCAAAGATAGCTTTGGATTACTAAAGTATTACCGAACGTTTTTTCATTCTGGAAAGGCATTTCTTCTCCGAAAAAAAGTTTGATTTAGCGTACAACGTCAAGACACAAAGGCAGGTATGTTACTGTGACGTTTCTATACACGCTCTAAAAAAGCGACGAAAATGTGTTGTGAGGATTTAATGACGAACTAAAAAAATCCGACTAAAAGTAGGATCTATAGCTAACCTCTTAAGAACTGTTTGATTGTGCAGCTCTTTCGCTCTTTGCATTTGTCGAGTTTTCTCTGTCCACTGCACAAAGTACGAATGCACAAGACGCCGGCCATGCTGTGTTTGAAGACTGTCTGCCATCACGGCTTGTTTCTTCACCTCTGTTAACAAAACGTTTTCATTAAGTTACAACTGCAAAACTGAACTTTTGTGCTCGTATAGTGAAGACGGCAAAGATCACTTCATGTCGTTTACTTACTTATTGTCCACTGTTTCCAATGGAGACCGGCTTCGCGAGTCCTTCTGACCAAAATTTTCTGTAACGGTTAAATGTAAAAACATTGTGTTAACCCATGACTAACAGTCGTAAGCAGATCTAGTAAGCTTGTAATTCTACTGCTCCTCTAGTGTAGCAGTTGCTATTGTTTTGAGAGCTAGGGGCATTGTTCCTGTTGTTTGTTCTATTGTTCTCTCGAATGGTAGCGAGCCATTCATGTGAAACCTTGCGAGTGCTGCTACCCGACAGCAAGCTGTATCTTGCACGTGCAAAGCCGGTGCATGCTCATTACGACAGTTGTACATGTTTAGCAAAGCTCTAGTTGTCGATGCGTCGTCTGCCATTAATTTATTAATGCTACGTTTACAAGAGGTGAAACAATTTAAATGTATACCTCTTGAATTTTCTCAGCTCCTTTCTTCGTGTACAACGCAAACCACCATCGTCCGAAACACTAAGAAGGAAAAAAAGGAATATCGTCTTAGAATGCTTGGTGAATCGCCAAGGGTTTTCAAACCTTAATTTTCCGCGAACAATCCTTTCTCTTTTATATAACATAGTAGTTACCTTTTGAACAAGTTTTTTCTGGTAGGATTTTTCCGCTTTGCATCTCAACATGAACTTCACCCACTTCACAAGGCAGTAGTGCAACAGTTCAGAATCCTTCTTTTGAAGATGTTCCTCCAGGACTTCAAGGTTTCTCATGTTCCGCTGGAATCTTTCTTTCCACGTTCGGAAAGAGTTAGATACCTAAAAAAAACATTGAGAACACACTTAATTATTAATGAGATTTATTTGCGTGTGTATTTATGGCTACGAAAATTAGTTTCTATTTTTGACACATTTGGTAAACGGCGATGTTTGTCTTTATATAGTTTAGAACCAATAAAAAACGCTTTCTAATAATGATTTAACCGATACCTAAAAAAACTTCGAGAACACACTAAATTATTAATGAGAATTATTTGTGTGTTTATTTGTAGCTACGAAAATTAGTCTCTTCTTTGACACATTTGCTATACGATGTTTGTCTTTATACGATGAAGAACCAATGAAACGCTTCTTTATTTAACCGCTACGGTACTAATTCTTCGGTAATTGAGCACTAATAAACTTGTATTGCACTAAACAACACCGACAAAAACCAATAAACCAACGTGTATACCACGACGAATCAAATGACTCTCGAGAAAATTACGATCACAACCGCAAAAATTTTTTTAGGCGACCAGTTGTTAACTTTTCATTGAAATCTTAGTAAACAAAATAAACCATGGAGGGGTGAATTTAAAGTTCCGGGCAAAACAATTACGTTTTCCTTTATCAATCAAAACAAGAGCTTCACATTTGTATTTACGAAACCACATTTTTGTCTTTTGGTTAGTGACACACACGCTGAGGGGACAACTTCGGAGAGTACTCGTTCCCTCCTAAACCGTTCCGAGTATCCACGAGTATTTGCCGAACACGGTAAATCTATTCTTTCGGCTGAATACTTACCAGTTCTTGGGCCTTGTTTTGCTGTTTTTCTTGTAGAACTTTACGTTTCTCTACACGAGAGTGCACGTACTGATGCAATCCAAGGAATGTGCTGTGGAAAAACAGAAAGAAAAGAGAAAATGAAATAATCAGTTCTCTAGCAAAGTATTTCCATGCCGATTAAACGCACTTTACTGCGGCCACTCGCAAAAGTTTTTAGTTAGTTTTTGACAATCTCAACACCGACCTTTCTGTTGGTTTTCTCTTCTCAGCTAATCAGAGCCAACAACTGCACGTGCAATTTATTGGCACGTGTCTAATTTGACTTTTCTGCCTCCCAGACTAACTTGGTTTGTGATTGGTCAAGAAATGGGAAAGCCAACTTAAAGATGAAAAAATCAACCAATCAGAAATTTATCACGGGCACGGCAAAGCTACGGCACTATAACTGTCAATGGCCTGGCAAAACGAGGAAACATGTTTCCAGAAACACTCGTAGCGCGCGCAGGTTTCCTCAATGTTTCACAGTTTTACCACATGGAAAGCATTGTTTCCAGCGTCAATTTTTGTCTTAAGGACGGTGCCTACTAATAACGAAGTAATTTTGCCTGGCCGAAGACTGTGCAAGACTGTAGATGTTACCATTCCGTGTTTCCGCGCGCGGCATGGAACCATGGCAAAACGAGGAAACAATTATGGAAACATGTTTCCTCGTTTTTCCAGGGCCTATCTGTCTAAGAAAGCTCTAAATAGATTGGGTTTTATTTACTCCTTCTTTGCAATCTTAGCCATTCAGTTACTTTTTTTTAGTCTCCCTTTCTTTACCTTCTCATCATGTTTTCGCGAGCGTAGTTCTTGGCCTTCTGTACTTTGTGAGCCTCCTGTACCCAGTAGTCAAACATTCGGCGTAGTAACTTCTTCTCGGAATCCTCGGCGATGTGCATGGCTCTTGTGTTCAACACCTTCGCTTCTGTAACCAGAATCAAACACAGAAAAAATGAGATAAAAAGAACCTTTTGTGTCGTATTAACTTGAAGAGTTAATGGCAGCAACCGGCAAAATTAATCAAAACATTTCTCCGTACCTTCTGTTATACTCTTCCAGGTATAGATCAGACGGCGAGTCTGTAACAAGAAAAGAAAAAAAGAATAAAATACGTAATCCATAAAAACGAACCCTGGAACAAGTTTGTAATTTGTTTTTCCTCCCTTCTCAAAACCAACATTTGGGTAAATCTGACACGAATGAAATTCCACTGGAAGCCAGCCCCGGCTTGGGTGACTTTCCACTCAAAACATAGTTTATTTAAAGATGATTTCCAGTCCGTACTGCGCAGACTCGGGGTTTGTTTACGTTTTTGTTGTGAATTCGTTGAAACGTTACACTTCGGTGACAGCATACATGACGTTTTTTAGTCCGCCATTACAGTTCGTTTCGTTCAAGAAGTTCCGATGAGCTAAAACGTCGGTTTGAAATAGCGTCAAGGTTCTTCTACTCGTTATTATTTGTTCTGCAAGGATATCTGGCGTTAATAATGAAGAAAAAGGTAAGTTTGTCGCGGAATTTTTAGTTTTGCTTGTAAACATTCCCTTCGTGTGGGCTCACATAAACATTGCAGCCTAGATTGCGCAGTACGGACTGGAATTCATCTTTAAGTTGCTCAGATAGAGAAATACAAACATAAGAAAGAAGCTCTTGCGACTTACCGTTTTCCTTGAAGTGTATTCGTCGTACCAGCACAAAAACATCTGAAAGATGAAACGCGCACAAATATTAACCATTTTTACACAAAGCAATGGCTCAATTGCAAGCGTTGCCTGAATAAAAAATGAACGGTAGTCTGTCTTTTTATAGCACAGTTTTCTAACGCAACGGAAAGAAAGTTTTCATTTAGCCCAATACGTTTAAAACTCGGTGCAATCTTTGGTGAAATATCTCTCGTAACCCCATTTTATTTTACGTTGTATTCTCGCGGAAGCCTTAAAGAAAAGGTTTTCATTTTCAGTCTAAACGTTACCAAAAGAAAACTTAAAGTGTCCTTTAACGACATACCAAGAACTCTTGAAAGAGAATTCACCGAGGAAAGAGCAGCAGCTATTTACACGAAAAGCTGACAGCGATGTTCACTTTAAGTTGTGTTCCTTCAAAATTAATTATCGCACGAAATTTGGCTAAAAATAATATTGATATATTGACAGTTTAGGCATGTGCCCGAAATAAAATTTCCATCAATTTTGCGACTAATGAATATGTCTGATAAATATAATTTTAAAGAAAAAATATTACTTCGAAAGTCTCAACTGACAAACTCGTTTCTATTCATTTCTTAACAGAAGTAGAGCAAACAAATTTAGAAGGAATTCATTAAATTTTCTTAGCGCGTCATAAATTCTAATGAAAACTGGCAAAAACTCATTCTTAGTAATTAATTACGATCGAGGGGACAAATTTTCTGTTTGTATAACTATATTATTATTGAATTTTCTCCACTTTTTGAGTTTGTGGAATATTGAATTTCACACAGTAAAATTGGTCTAAACATGTTTGGGAAAAATATAAAAAAAATTCTTGTGTCTTTAGAACACACTGCGAAAACATTTCCTCAGCACATTATTTAAATTAGTCCGTTATATGTCTGGGTTTTAATAAATTGGAAAGGACTCTACCACTATCTAACACAAAGCAAGAAAGCAGTTCAGTTTTTTGTTTCTCGTACCTTCTTTTGCATCGCCATGACGTAATACTTGTCAGCCCTGATTTCCAGTGTGTAATCTCGCCACTCTTCAAAACATTCCCGCAATACATTGTGGTCGCGCTGCTGACTGTGAACCCGCGATAACTCGGAATGTGCTAGCAGCTGTTGCCAGAAACGGAAGCTTCGAGCAAGCTGAGAAAACAGAACAATCAAGAGTCAGTCAGTCAGTCAGCAGCCCCGCCAGCCAGCCAGTCAGTCAGTCAGTAGTCAGTCAGTCAGTCAGTCAGGCAGTCAGTCAGTCAGTCAGTCAGGCAGTCAGTCAGTCAGTCAGTCAGTCAGTCAGTCAGTCAGTCAGTCAGTCAGTCAGTCAACTAATCATTTTGCTTACCAAGTTTGCGGCCGAGTTTTTCCTGAACGCATGCATTGCGCGTCTGTTTCTTGATCTTTCTAGAACTACCTCTTTCCAGCCGACAAACACACTGAAAACAGAACAAAGAACACAACTACTCAGCTTTGAAATTCAACTGATGACAACCTCATGCATGCAGTGTAATAGGTTAAAAAGGTAAAGTCTGCATACGAGCCTAGTGACCCATCAGGCCGCAGCTTATCCCAGTTCCAGTAGCATGAAGCGACTAGGAATATTTCTTCTCCCCCCTAGATAGGGTGCCAGTCCATCGCAGGGTTACCCCGAGCAGCAAATTCGCCGTACCCATTTATACACCTGGGTAAAGAATGGCACTATGAGAGTTAAGTGTCTTGCCCAGTAACGCAACGCAGTGACCCGGCCAGGGCTCGAACCCGGATCGCTCGATCCAGGGTCCAGCGCACTAATCGTTAAGCCACCGTTCCACCAACATGTAAAATGGAGAAAGAACAAAACAGTAACACTGTAAACTCAGTTATGGATGTGTCGCCATGTATACTACTTTAGCAATGAGGGCCAGACAGTACGAATACAAACACTTCCACGACACTGGAGTGTCTTTTCAAGGTTTGAATGTATCAGTTTCTTCATTCCCTCCCCAAAGAACATGGGCATAATAATCAAACATTGGCATTCCTTTTTTCTGCAGTGTAATAAACGTGTTATAGTCCCTTACTTTTTCATTATATGAAGCTCGTGCGTTCTCTTGGCTAACTGCAACTGCTGTGCTCCACTTAGCCACTCAGTAAAAATCTCTCTTGTGATTTTCAGCTCCACGGAGCGACGGAACAGACGAGCTTGCTTTCTTCTCGTGTTCATACCTTACACAGAAAAGAAACAAAACATACAGTAAACTTCCGGAAGGAGACCAATCATTCTGTCAAGCAAAGGAGGTCATTTTACGGGATCGATCGATCAATCAATCAATCAATCAATTTTGTTTACCTTCGGGGCTGAGGGGAGGGGGGGGGGCTGACTAGGCCCCCAACAAAACATATGCTAATTTGCCGAGAAAATAAATCATAAATATATAATAGAAAGAAAACAATTTAATAAATAAGTATTAAATTGATTAAAAGAGGCTATCTAGCTGCGCACAGCATTACAAAAGGCCTGTAGTGTTGCGATTGTTCTCACTCGGTCTGGCAATTGATTCCAGGCGTTCGCCGCCCAGTATCTTACGGACTTAAGCAATACCCTTTTCCTTGCCTTCCCCTATCCAGTTCCATCTCGCCCTCAGCCATTCTCTGCAATCTATCCTCGACGAGAAAGTCTGCTTCTACTGGCTGAACAAAACCTTACCATGATTTTCTGCTAAGCCTGCTAATTGGTCGCGCTTTTCTTTATGCAAACTGATACACTACTCTCTCCCTCGAGTTTAAAAGAAAAAAAGAAAACGCAAAAAATTCACTTACCACTCGCCCAGCTGTGCCAAACTCGAAGAACTTCTAACAATCGATCAGCTTCCTTGATCTACAACAAAATAGCAAGATAATACCGTTATATTGTAAAGTATCTCTTCTTACACATCTATCGCGTTTCTTTATCAGACATCACAGGAGGACAAACGGGGCAGAAGCTGTCCACAGGCTGTTCCATGCACTCCCAGCGGAGAAGACGATCAACGAACGAGTCAAGATCAGATAGAGATACTTAGGGCTGAAAAAGCAGCCAGGGAATGACTCTCCAGCGGAAAGTGGAAGAAAGCTGTGGAACAGCTTCGTTTTGTCCTCCTGACATCAGACGAACTTTGTTATCAACAAAGAATCTAAGTTCTACTGACCTCGATAAACTCATCCACCAGGCTGATGGCCTGAAATCGTTCTTTCCACTCCCTGAACGCCTTGAAAAGGAAAAACATTCAGTCAGTTAACACCCATTATACAGCGAATAGCAGAAGCTACAAAGAGCGTGGTTCGCTTATTAAATTAATTTTCAGTTGGAACGCTAAAATCACACTTTACAATTCTAGTTACCATTGTAAGAAGTCGTCTCTCTTCAAACAACACCATTTTCTTTCTGTTGGAGACTCGAGTGGAGGCAAGAACATGCCACGCCGCAAAACACCTGAAATGAAGCACAAGAAAAGAACTGATAAATCCTGAACAACTCGGAGATAACAAGATTTTTTTACATCAAAATACGGTTTTCGAGAATTTAACTAGCCCGCGGAAATCGCATAAGACGTTGTTGCTAAGAAACGTGACGTGTGCTGAAGACGAGAGGCTGACGTGGACACTTTTGGTGGGCTCGCGTGTTTTCGCACATTTCGCTGATTGGCCAACAAGAATCCGACGTACCTCGGGTGTGTTTCCGAAGGCTAACCGAAAACGAGGACTTGTTGCCGACGGGGTTGGAAGGCCGCGAAAATAGGACAAAATGACCGAGGTAAACTAAGCTCGAAGAATACGTGAGACTACAGTGATGTGGAATAGGGGTGGGGTGCGTTTTTTTTTTTGGGGGGGGGGAGGTTGGTATTTTGACTCAGACGTATTGTGAGCGGGAAAGAATAAGACAGAATTCTGTTTACTCGGGTTACTTTGAATGTGAACTATCAATTAAAGACAGCTTACTTTGGTAGAAGTCTTTCCGTGTACAGCCGTTTGGCGTCTTGGCTCTTTTTCGTCATCTGTACCCAGTACTGGAAGGTCTGCCGCACAAATCTGGCATTCTGCTTCTTTTGAATAACTTGAGTGGAGCTTTTGTCTTTCTCGCTCACTACAATGAAGGGTAAAAAGGTTGTTTTAACTGCGAAAACATGATTCAGAAGATCTCCTTTCTCTGAATTTACATTTAACAACAAAACTTGCACATTCTGTCAAAATGCTCTCCTGATTGACATTTCCAGGAATTGGAAGCCCATTCCAGATTGCTAGATTGTGGAAAAAACGCTCTATTTTCTTCAACATTTTCTCCACAAGCTGGAAGTCTGGAACGGTGAAGCCAATTCTACCCTTGGATAGCTTGCATTTAAAAAAAAAATTATCCTGTTGTTTTATTAACCACTTGAAACTGTAGAAAAAAGGCCGAATTTGCAGCCTAAACCCTTCGACAAAACAGGCGAAATTAAAGACATATCAGTCAAACTTCAAAGATAAAGTTCGTCGTTGGCGATCATCCGGTTGAGAAAAAATCTTTAGAATGATTGCTAATGATAGTGACTAGCGTTTCATCAATCTTAAAGGAAGATATCTTCAGACAACTGAGAAAGAATATTCGTTTGACACTCACCAATGGCTTTCTTTTGCCACTGTCCAATTAGTTCTTGCAGCTTCTTCTTAGAAGAGCACTAGAAACAAAGGAACTATCGTTAGATGACAACCAACAACTCTTAAACTAACTTTTCAAAGCATTGCAAAACTACAAAGAGAACCTACCCGTTTCTTCCACTTCTGAAAGCCTCCTTTGAGCCTTGTGAGCCTGTGGTGTTCATCAGCCAGCAGTTTCCTTTCTTCCTGAACTCGCTTGGTGACGGTGTACTCGTGCCAGGTTCGGAGACATTTCAGACGAGATGTGTCAAGCTGGTGAAAAAAAAAAAGATATTTTTTCCCTTTATTTTTTGTGGGCGTTCGTATTTGGGAAATCTCATACAACTCAGTGATTTGCACATCTCGTGCGAACTTCCTGTTTTTATCGCTGCATTTGGTGACAGAAGTTGCAAACATGAAAATAGTTTTGTTTCGATGCCGTCAAACGCGCTCTTGCCTCTCCACACAACCTTAGATTGATTTTTAGCATCTTTTTGTTGGCTTTCCACTTATTAGCCAATCAGAAACCAAGTTAGTCTTGGAGGCGGAGACTCCAAAGTAGTCACGGCCGATAAGTTGCACGTGCAGTTGTTGGCTTTTTGATTGGCTGAGAAGTTTGGAAAACCAACAGAAATTTGTCAAAAGTCAATAAATCATTTTAGCAGTGGAAACACCACGCGATTCTCCTCAAAGAAGGCTGAAATTAAAAGAAGTGCCTCAAATTTTATGGAAAATTCTAGTTTTCTGTTCCAAACAGGGAAAGAGGAGCTTCTGACGGAAAATGAATTTCCGCAAAGTTTCCATTAGATTTTCACCCGAAATTTCCCAATTTTAAACTGTAAATTAAAACAATGATCACAAAACAACAAACCCAGTGCTGTCTCGCTGTGACTTTCGTGTGCAGCTCCCTTCTCCACGTTGCTAAAGTGTTGACCAGTAGTTCCATTGTCTTCTTGTTTGTAATGTAATTCAGCAGTTCCTTTTGAAGTTTTCTTTGCCGTGTAAACTTCAGCCATGTTCTGAACGTCAAACTAAGGGGCAGTTTCCACCAGTGGAGAATTGTCTCTGTCGCTATCAGCTCGCGATCTCGCATCTCGCTCATTGTGCTACGGCCAGTGAATGAGGTACACGAGGCAGTGCTCATGCGGTCATCCTAAAGACAGAGCGCAATCAAAATTCTCTTCAGTTATTAACGCATATATGACTCATTATGATTTCATATACAGTAGAACCCCGGTAACTCGAACTCTGAAGGAAAAAACAGTGCGAGTTCGCGGGGTTTTGAGTTATCGGCGAGTTGCGAGTTAAAGCCCCGGCCAAACGGTAACGCAAGTAGTCGCAAGTTGAACTTGCGTACAGACTTGCGTTGGGTGGCCAAACAGACACCCAAGTTTAGTCGCAAGCTGTGCAAGCAAGTTTGCAAAGAGCCATTTAAAATGCTACGAGTTGCAATTCAGTATTTGAAGTAAACTGCAAAAAATGCGTTGACTTGCGTTGGGTGGCCAAACGGTGAAAAACTTGTCTTTACTTAAGTGCAAATTTGATCTCGACCAAAGTGAACGAAGTGTACGCAAGTCAACTCAAGTCCTGGCCAAACGGAGACCCAAGTTTTCTACTTGCGTTGCCGTTTGATCAGGGCTTTACAAGAACCAGAATTCGAGTTATCGGGGTAAATTTTCATCAAGGGAAACGCAATGTAGTACGAGTTAGCGGGAAAATCAAGTTATCCGAGTTCGAGTTAACCGAGAAAAAATGACTTAAAAGTAGGGTCAAATCCAAGGGAAATGGGACTTACTTCGAATTAGCGGGGTGTTCGAGTTATCCGAGTTCGAGTTACTGCGTTCTACTGTATATTTATAATCAATTTTCTTGCATAAACGTATTCATTTTACCATAGCTATAAACAGATTTATAAAATCGCTTACTGATAGATGTTAATTGCACCAGAATAGCAAAAGTCGTGGGTTTAACTTTTTTCCGCCTTTCTTTGCGAACACTTGTAGTTGCTGAAAGTCTGGAAGTCGCTTTCATTATTAAACAACTGCCAGCAACAATACAATTTGCAAAATTAATCCATTAATCAATAATTTGCGTTTCTGTTTTCGGCCTTAAATTCAGGACTTGATTTTACAAAGGTCGCAATAGAACTTCTTAATTAAAAGTAACATTAGCACCCACCCCTCCCCTTTCTATCTCCACCATGTCACCCCTTCCCCTCCTCCTTACCTCATGATCGGATTCGCTGCTTCCTGAGTGAATCCCAGTATCATCCTCTGACTTCACTGGAGAGAAGTCTTCCAACCTGATAGGAGGGGTTGACGGCAAGTGATGCTCAGGACTGGGGTAGGGGGAGGGGGCGGGGCTGGAAAAGTTTGAATTGAACACCAAGGGGGAGACGGGACGAGAGTCTCTTAGGATGGATATGGGGGAGGCGGGTCGCATGTTGGGACTTTCTGGTCTTTGCAGATGATCTATCTGATCAAATCTTCCTGGTAACGAAGCGACCTGAAACAAAAACACAGTAGATACTTAAAAAAAAAAACATTCAACTGTGGTTTCATGTGGTACTGTTTGTTATGCTGTACAAGGTGGTTCTAACTTTCAAGTCTGTAGATGAAACCCTAGTGCGTGACCATTCAAATGAAAGCTATTGAGCAGTACTTTCATATGGCGTCGTTTATTATGCTGTACAAGGTGGTTCACCCTTTAAAGTCTGTGGATAAAACCCTAGTGTGCAACCATTCATATGAAAGCTATTGAACAGTACTTTCATGTGGTACTGTTAACCACGCTGTTCAAGGTGGTACTAACTTTAATGTCTGTGGATGACTTAAAAGTTCCCTGGATGAAACCTTAGCGTGTGACCATTTAAATGAAACCAATTGAGGAGTACTTCCACGTGTTACTTTTTATTATGCCGTTCAAGGTTTCTAGCATTTCTTGCGCTGCCGTACTTACATCGTCATCTCTCTCCTTTAGTGGCAGTCCAAACGTAAACACACTGCCCGACCCTCTCCTCCCGGAGGCTCCATACCCCGAGGATGTCAGCGCGTCGGACAGGGTCGAGCCGAGGGTAGAGCCCAAAGTGGAGCCCAGAACGTTACGGAAAGGAGAAGGAGAAAATGATCCGAAGGATGAATCCAGACCAGACAGGGAGGTAGCAAACTGCTGCATCTCACGCTGGAGGCTGTCTTTAATGAATCTGTGCCACGCTTGAAAAATCTTTCGCAGAAAACCTTCCTTCCTTGCTTTGGCGTGTTCTCTGATGAGAGAAAAGAAAAAAACAATGGTGACAAAGTGCTACGTTTTAGTCCCAAGTTCGAACAGTGTACAATTCCGGTCTTAAGCCCCCTTCCACCCCCCCCCCCCCCCCACCCTGAAAATAGGCCCCCAAATCTTCAAACGGAAAAATATTTCCGACAATTAATAAGCCCCCCCCTCCCCAACGAATATAAGCCTATGTGCTCCTATTTAGTTTTAAAGAAAGATATAATTTCTTCTGATTATGCGTCTATTGCAGAAATTGTTTTGTATTTTATGTTGTTAAAGAATGCTCAGTACAATAAATAATGAACGATTTTTTCATCTCACCTTGCCCATTCCTCCACGCGGTATCTTCTAACCCACACAGCCCAGGCCTTTCTCGTGATTGTGTTCCTGTAGAAGTTGTCAGCGGTTTCTTGTTGCTTCAAGCGAGACTCTCTCTGATGGTCAGAAGACGTCCGCCAAAATTTAAAAGTCCACTTGACCAGAAGCAGACTACGAGCCTACAAATAGCACGAAAACAAAAGTTACAGTTATGCATGCCCCAATGCAACTAATTTTATCGATGATCGAAAGTTTGAACGTGGATTTAGCTCTAGATAATAGCAGAATTTCTTCAGGATACAGTAAGCTAAAGCCCTGCTAAAAGTGAGGTTTTTGTTCAACACCCATGCGTTCCAACCCTTGGTCCGACGACGGAGCAAGTCCATACTCTTGGCGGGGATTGCCGGGCAACTTGTTAAATATTTTGATTGACCTTTGTAGGGAATAGCGAAGCGCGCGAGTGACGTCACGACTCAGACAAGACTCAGACAAACAAACCGAAATGGCGGACGATTTTCCTAAAACACTTTCTAAAACAGCCGGTATTCCTAAAACACTTTCACAAAACGAAAACTTCGCCTAGATTCCCTCTATTTCTCTCAGAACACGCTGATGTTTTCTGAGGCTCGTGGGGTTTATATTCGTTTGAATTCTACATGTATGTTTAGACCTTGCGCGCTTCACTATTGTTTAGCTGCCACACAGTTCCCCGTTGAGGAATTTCTACACGTGAATTCAGTTACACCGCGCGCTGAGGGTACGACAGTTTTCAAAAAGTTGCTTCGCCTCTGCTAGCAAAAATAGTCTCGGGTTTTATGTGTGTTTTGGTTAAACGAGGGAGCTGAGTATAATTTTAAGCAATTGGACAATTTACCTCCTTCCCAGTCTCCTCAATCTTCTCCTCGGCCCTGTGCTGGACCTTCTCTTTCCACAAAGAGTAAAACTTTTCCATCAGCTCAAATCTTCGCGCCCGTATTTTTAGCTTGTTGAGTCGCTGGTCCTTGACATGAGCTGTTAAATTTAAAAACAAAGTGAAGCAATGAACACAAGAAAACCTTTCAAAGTAAAAATAACTTAAAAACAAAAGCATCTACATCTACATTTTATTACGTCGGTAAAAGTCCATTCGGATATCACACCAACGCCTTAACATAAGTACAGTGATTAAGCAATGTATTACACAAGTAAAATTAACTTGACTCTTAGAAATGGTTTCTTACTTCTCCAAGCTGTAAATGCTCTTGACAATTTACTCTCTAGCAGTGCTTCCTTGGCTTGTCTTTCCTTTACACGAAGATAAGCTTGATCTCTGCAGCGATAGTTATAAACAAAAACAGAAACATGAGAAAAATATAACAGTCAAAGAAAGCGATAGTGTATTATACCCAGCCTGTTTGAAAATCTATTGCCACTGTTCTTTACTAAAAAGCGGGTGTTGATGGCAACTTATTCAAATCTTACCTCCAAAACAGAAAATGTTTGTCGAGTATTTTCTCGGTAGCTCTTGTGTTTTGATCGACAATGTTCTTCTGACGGTGCACATGCAATCTCCAAGCATCAAACACCCTGAAAGACGATCGCGTTAGAAGATTAACGTGAGTTAAACAGCCTTATAACCCTGCCTTAAGGTAACATAAAGAATAAACTAGCGACCATATACACAGTTATCCGATTTCTTGTCTTATAAAGTTGTGCATTAGCTCACAAATATGGACACAACGGAAATAAGGTAAAGTCTGCGTCGAGTCTAGTGGCCCATACAGGTCGGAGCTTATCCTGGTTTCTTTAGCATGAAGCGACTAGGAGTATTTCTACTCCCCCTTGGATGGGATGCAAGTCCATCGCAGGGTTACCCCCAGCATTAGTTCGCCGGTACCCATTTATACGCCTGGGTAGATAGAGGCACTATGAGTAAAGTTTTATTGCCCAAAAACACAAGACAGTGACCCCAGCCAGGGCTCGAACCCGGATCGCTCGATCCGGACTCCAGCGCGCTAACCCGATCGCGCCTCGTCTCTCATACAATAGGAAAAAAGGTTGGTTAAAAGTTCTCCTTAACCAAAATTGAAATCGGTTGAATAGCTGATTTGATAACTATTTTCGTTTGAAATGATTGATCAATTGCCAGTCTTTTAACAACTCAACGCCTGTTTGCTTGGATAATGTGAAATCTCTGCACTATCTAACCTAAGTTATTATACGGTAACACAAGCAAAATATTTTCAAAATACCTGGCCATTTCTTTTCTTTCTCTCCTGGCCACCATGGGTGAGATAATCTGTTGTTCTTGATTCACGACCCTCCATGCCTGTAAAACTCGAGCTTTGTAGTTCCGTGTCAAAATAGCTTTTGCTCTGAGTGCTTTCTCATTCTCTGCATCTACTTTTCTTTTTTGCTGTTTCCATTTCTTGAATATTCCTGTTAAACAAAAGTAAATTGCAATTCAAAAAAAAAGATAACAGTGTTAAGTAAGTGAACTAAACCCGCTCAAACCTACTTGAGTGTTTAGAAGACGCCCTGAAGCTCAACCAAACAAACAACACGCGCGAGTGGCGAAGCTTCGAGAACAAGTCGGCGAGACGCGAGAAAAGTGAGTCTCGAAAGCTCGCCTGCTCGCAGGCTAATCAAGAGCGCATTATGTGCAAGTGGACTCAAGTAGTCGCAAGTTGAACTTGCGTACATACCGTATTTTCTCGATTAAACGCCGGGCCCCAGATAAACGCCGGGTCTCCGAGCTAGAGTCGTAAGTAAGCCTTCCAGGCATTTATTCGAGGTGTAATATGCTTAAGGTATGATGGCAAATTACATTCGTGTCACAAACAATGATTTAAAACCCTTGTTTAATAAACTGCACCATTCAAATAAACGCCAGATCCACGGAGCCAAGTTTGAAATAAACGCCAAGGGGGCGTTTAATTAAGAAAATACGGTACGTTGGGTGGCCAAAACGCTGAAAAACTTGCGTTGATTTGTGTGCAAATTTGATCTCGACCAACGAGTGAACGAGTCATCGCAAGTCAACGTAAGCTAGTTAATTACGTGCACGCAAGTCCTGACCAAACGGAAACGCAAGTGGACGGAAAACTTGCGCCTATTTGCGTCTCCGTTTTTCCTAAAAACTTACTCTTCATTGTCAAAAGTTGCCAGATGCTCCGATTATCGATCAATCTCTGCTCTAGGTACTTCCTCTTCAACAGAACCTTCCACGCTTCACAAGCTTTCCTGTTGAGATGTAATTATTTGTGGAACAAAATTTAACAAGCGAGCGACAAGATTACTAAAATATGCTGCTGAACTAGCCAAGTCTTATAGAGTTTCTGGGAGATGGTTTATGAATTAACAAGTGACTCCCACGAGAGAAGCCGTGCATTGCTTAGTATCGATTAGGGCGAAAACAAACTGCTTTTAATTCTTTTAAGTACAGTACAGCTGTACTCTGCAGATTTCAAGTAGTCTTCCTTTTTTTCCTCAGATCCTCTGCAACAGCGTACAGTGTAGAGGGTCTGAATGGTGTATTACCGATAGCCAAGAATCAGTCAAAATTTTACTTGTCAGCTGAGAAATGACGCATTTTTTTAACTGATAGCTGTGATCTGAAATCTGTAAAATTTACTAATAGCTGAGAAGTGGACTGAAATTTTAATTGATAGTTAAGAAATCGCCGAAAATTTTACTGATAACTAACTAAGGTAATTTCCTCGCTCGCCGCTCCATTTGTCTTGTAAAAAAACCCCTAAACTTCAAGAGTTGTTTGTTACCGTGTACAGCGTCTTGACCAGTTCGTTCTTGCTTTCTTTCTAAAGTTGACAACTTTCATGGCAAACAACCATCGATCCATCATCTTTCTTGACGCGACGTGGTTCTTCTTATGGATCAACTCTTGTTCTTTAGTCCTGTAAACAACAGGACAAAACTCATAAGCATCTTGAAGATTATCGACATCAATGAAGCCAGAAAAACGAAAAACAAACTTGCACGTCAAACAGACGTCTTCATTTCGCGCCCTCACTATTCTTCTCCTGCGCAAAACAGATTCGACCCGAAAATTCCAAACTGATGACGTAACTCTACAAAAATCTGTGCAGTGTCTGTGATTGGATGTCGCTCGCTTTTGAATTTTCGCGCGCAAGTAACAACCAATCAGAACCATTGCACAGATCTCTGTAGAACCACGTCATCAAAATAGCATTTCGCGTCGAGCCCCGGATGTTTTTCTTACGGGAGAGAAATTGAGCGTCCGAATAGAAATGTTTGGTTACGCGGGCTTTCTTCTACTCGATTTTAGTCATCCTCGTTTCTAGCGTCTTTTGTCGAACACTGTTCTCTAAAATCAAATCATTGTTGTTGAGTCTCTTTCGAACTGAGTATGTTTATGAGCTAAGAACTCCACGAAATCAAGCGAAAACCCGGCGCAACGGACCAACAACATCTTCTCGACGTACAAACTGACCTGAGAGCTTTCTTCATTTTCGCGTGTTGTCTCCAGTTATTCAACATGATTCCAGTAAGCGTGCGTTCCAAAGAACCCACAAAAGCTCTTCTTCTTTCCGTCTGTTGCTTTGTGAAGGTTGACCATCTGTTAAAGAACCGACGCTTCTTTCCCTAAAATGAGATTCAAAATTAAAAATTCGTTTTAACTTTTGTGCCTCAGTTGCGTGGGGAAAATTCTCGTCGTCAAACGTTAGTCGTGGACTAACGTGGTTCTAACTTTAAAGGTTGTGGATGAAACCCAAATGTGTGACCATTCAAATGAAAGCCACCGAGTAGTACATTTCGGTGGCTCATTCTGAAAGTACTTACAAGCGAAAGTTTGCAAAAAATTGACAAATTTATAATAAGCGGCTTAACTTAATTTCAACCAAGTCTCGATACCTTTTTGGCCAAGGCCTTGCACAGATGACGATGTATGACTTTCCTCTTGTATCGCAAAAACCACAACTTGAAGATCTTCCTGCAAACGGAAAGGAAACAAAAATAGATTAGTGTAAATAAAATACAGCGTACCTGAAAACGCTCAAGTCATTTTGGAACCTATACAAAATTTCATTCAAACCAAACGAGACGTCAAAATGATGGCTTGCATAGTTAAATTGCAGATCACAAGGAGGACAGTCTCATTATCAATTAAACGTTAGAACCTAGTATAATATCAACGCGCCATAGGTCTGTTAAAGTGTAGACTGCAATTGAACAGTTGTATTTTTGCGAATGCGCTCGGTCTTCGAACGGGAGGTCTGGAGCCAATGTCAAAACTGAGAGAGGGACTGGAGAGAGACGGATTCGGAATGAAGCCGGGAGTCGTTTTTTTCGCCCTCAGGGCGTGCGAGGCTCGCGAGACGATCGGCGCTTCGCACTTCAACCATCGGCGCGTCAGGCCTTCGATAAGTGATTGTTTAACGATTTTAGAGAAAAAAAACAACTGTTTTGCAGTCTAGTTAAAGTGTAGTTGAAGTAACGGCGAGTGGGGGCGGGGTAGGGGGCAGAGGGTGTATGGACACCCTCCCCTCCCCCCCCCCAAAAAAAAAATTCAAGCAGCAGCTCACTTTTGCAGACCACTTCTGTAGCTCCTATCCGCCTGTCTGTCCATCAGACGAACTTTCCAGTGATGGAAGGACTGCTTTACTAACTTGTGACGATGATACTCTTTGCACATGCTCTGGAACCGCAGGCGGATAATTCTGAAATTACACGGGATGGTACAAAAGTAGTTAAAAATACGTTATTCTTAAGCCTGGAGTTAAAAGCTTTGCGCAAAACACGAAAGTAGTTTAATTCAAGGGAGCTCAAGTGACTTACTTTGCATATTGTGTCCAGTTTTTCCAGCAACAGAAGGCTTTCACAACTATGCGTTTCCTGAAAAATGAAAAATTTGTAACATTTTTTTAGGACAAAGATTATTTATTTTTTTATTTATTTATCCACCGTGCCGAGAAAACGTACAGTATAATTACAATAATCGCAGTTATTTTATGTAAGCACTGTTTTTTTCATGACGTTCCTTGTTCTACAACACAAGTTTTATTAAAAAAGTTAAGTGCAAAATGCAACTTACGAGGTTAAACTGTGGGCCACAACAGCTTTCTGTGTGTTCTCTTTCCAAACAGCGAAGAGTCTGGCTTGTAAATGCTCTTCATAATGAACTCTAGAAGATAAACAACTTTGAATTAGTCAACAAACTTGTTACAGTCAAAAGTCTACCCATTGGTTTTTTCCTAATTTCATAACAAGGCATCAGGTTGATTTTCGCAGTTCCCAATTCTTTGCTGAAAGATCGCCTTCTTATCAAATTATTCTTGAATTATCTTCAAGTAATCAATTCAACTACCGGCTGGCGGTCCCAAAAATATCCCAAGGAAGACCTCATAGAAAGCACTCGAAGGGCGTGAGAACTAGCATTGTGATTGGATTCTTCTTCCGCTTCTGTTTGCGACTCCGACAATCTAGTTTTCACTGGATCATAAGCGACGGAATTATAAGCGAAATTTTTCAGTATTTTGTTATTCTTTGTTGTTTCTTTTCTTTTTCTCCTTTTTTTTGTTTTTAACTTATTTTTCTTGTCTATAAGCACATTGTTATTATTACACTAGCACTGAATGTAATTTTCGTATTTTGTAATCTTTATATCTTGTAACTTAAATCAATAAAAAAAACATTAAATAAAAAAAATAATAATAAAAAAAATAAAAAAAAATTAAAAAAAAGCGAAATCGGAAGAAAATTGAACCCTTCTGATTCTTTCGACTACAATTCCGTCGAGTTTATAGCTCTCCTTAAAGGAACTGTGTCACAGAGTTTAGCTAAATTTAGTCATTGGAAATGGCCATCAAATTCGGTAATATTAAAACCCTCTTAAAACAGTGAAAGAACATTTAAATAACACAGCAAAAATAAAAGAAGGTATGAATGGCAAAAAGCGACCAAGATTGAAACGGATTGCAATATGGGACAGGGTTATTGAAATATTGTTGGGCTGAACAGTTTTCAAAGTTGGTCTCGTTTGCTTCAAACTTTAAATTTAAATGCCCGGGAGACAAATTTGGTTGCAATGAAACTATGGTTTGAGCATTTAGATCCATAGGAGTTTCATGGCGAGTATTTTGCAAAACTTAAATTAACTTAACTCAGCCGTGACACAATCACCTTAAGGCTCTAATTTTTTATTTTCACTAGGTCGTAAGTGATTTTAGTGAAAACCAGGTATACAAACGGCTAATATATGATAAAATTAAAAACGTACCTTGCAACTTCTTTCAACCTTGTCTTGACCAGCCTCTGTGAGGCATACAGCCGCCAGCTGTGCCAGCTCTTTGTCAACAGTCCAATTCTGGTCAGAAAAAACAGTCCTTGAAAATTAAACCTGATGTGATCATACTTGTGAGAACAAGCTGCGTTTGAAAATGTACTGGAACGCGATCCCGAGAATGATGACAGAGAACTGCGAGCGTCCCAGTCTAAAGACAACACTTCTATTCCGGTGTTGTCCATTGTGCGTTGAAAATAAGTTTCTGCGTGATTGTACATTTTTTTTTTACTTTCGTTCAGTATTGAGAATAACTAGGGAAAATGCCCAGAGTGAAAAAAAATTATATTAAAGACTGAGGAATTCTCATTCAATCAAAACAATTTCCATCACAAGCTGAAGTGCAGTTTGACGTTGCAGTTTCTTTCTTTCTTAATTCTTAATACTTAAACGGATATAAAACATTAATTTTAATCTTTGTAATGAATCCAAAGAAATTCGTAGCTGTTAATTAAGCGTTAATGAACAAACATTTAACGTGGCAAAGAAATGTATTATGAATAAGGATTACGTAGAAAACACCTGTAGCATAATATAAATCTGAAGTTTTTTTTTCGCAAATTGTAGTTGAAAATGAATTTCTTGACTGCTACATGTATGAACGCTAACATAAAGTTCTGCAATTCATGCATTGTGCAGTGTACATATTCATATTCTTTACTCGTAGAAATAAACTCACGTGTAAACAAGGCAAAAATTACCTTTAAGTTATTACATGAAATTTTCGCGACATGTTAATTTCGCGATTTTGAGGTGCGCATATTTTGCGACACATAAACTTCGCGATTTTGGAAAAATTTTGCATTCTGGATCACTTTAACTTTGCGTTTTTGAGTAAGACACAATTTACATTTCTTGGCAATATTATTTAACATGGCCTTGAATTAAATAAAACGACACAATAGCGTCAAAATTAACAAAAACACAAGGGCGGGACTAAATCTCGGCAACAGCAACAACAGAGCAGTTCTCACAATTTCTTCAAGTAGGTCATGCTTGTAGGTGAGTTATTGTTCTTAAGTCAACAGACGACAACATCCACTTACATTTATTTGAAAAATCCTTTCAACAGTGGCACTAAACTTATTCTTTCTTGATTATTGACATAATACACTATTAGCGTCACTTTAATTTCGAGATTTTTTTGGAATCGCGAAATTCGCGAAATTAACGTGTCACGAAAATTTCATGTAATAAGGTAAATTAAAGCACTTTTCAAAGACAATAACTATTTACCATTCACCAAGTGTATGCAAAAACCTACTTGTAGTTCAAGGAAGCCACTCCATTCTTCTGTTCTGTCTCATACTTTATTTTCCATTTTGCGTAGTTTCTTGACAAAACATGCCTGTCAGCCACCTCTTCCATCATTGCATCCCTATGGAAACAAAACATGAAATGGAAAATGAATATTTAGAACAAAAACACATACATGTACCTTAAGGTTACTATTGTTAGTGGCTACTAATTTTAGCGGTTTTAGCGAGTTGGGCAAAAATCGCTAAATTTAATGCTCGCTAAAATTTGTCTTGGTCGAGTTTAATACTCGTTAAATTTAAGTACACCCTCTCCCACCCCAAAGGGAAACAAAATAAAGCATACTCGACTTGAAAAATTCTTTTTAATTACAAGACGCCGGTAACTTTGTTCTTTCTGGCAATGCAAATGTTTGTTTAATTTCAAGTGAGTTGTTTTTTTACTGAACATACAATGAGCGCCAAAAGTGTTGAGACAGTCGGCACTTTTTGAGTACCTTGGACAAATTTTACCCCTCACCCCTTCAATATAACCCCCTCCCCCCGAAACAATGTTGCATTTGTTATCTGCAAGACTTGCCTTGTTTGAGTACAACATTGAAAAGGGGGGAGGGGGAGTGGTTCAGAAGCGGCAGCAGATTAAAGGTGAAAAAACGGGAATTTTAAATTAGTATCAATTTCATCCAACTGTCTCAAGAACTTTTGACGCCCATTGTAGGCTTCATGTAATACGTCACTTAGCTGATGACCTGTTCTGATCCATTCTGAACATGTGCCATTTGTCAAAAGCTTCTCTGAGTCTAGCTGTTACCTTCATGTGCACACCCTTCTGCCACTGAGTAAGAAAAAAAAGCATGATATTGCTTCAAATATTACACACATTTAGGCATACATACATTGTACAGAATTGAGGCCTCCACTCTTATCAAAAGATTTTAAATTTCGGCACAGACCAAAATAACTAGTAATACGTGACTCGCAGGGCCTCGCGAAGCTCTGGGTTATTGTTGCCTAGTAACGGACAAAATACAGCAGACATAATACAAACAGAAACTGAACTACACGATTACAGAGACTTCGACAAAATACCGCGGACAGAATACAATTACCGAGACAAAATTATACAGACAGACTTTTAGTAGAATCAACTGAACAGCTACAGGATAGATTAAACAAGGGAAAGTGATGCAGCGCGCTTACAATTAGAATCGGAGGAGGAGAGAAATATTCGATGACAGTCTGCTCGAGAAAATAGTGCCACGCGTAGACAACAACAACAATTACAGCAACAGCAACAGGAACTAAACAGAGATGATTATCTTTCCAATGGATGGAGAAATTCCGATCCGCCTTTACATCAGCAACAATGGGTTCAGAACGAAATGGCAAATTTTCATACAACAATGAACAGTTTTCGACACCAGCAGTTTACCTTATTATAGGAAATTAACGATACATGTTATTAACACGAATTTCAAAAATTCACGTTAATTTTATGTATGTTAGTTTTTTTACTATAAGCATTTGACCAGAACTTTTCCTAAATTCGCGTTAATTTTATTACGCGTAAATTTTGTTCGCGTTGTTAAAATGCCTCGTTATATTCCAATAATAAGGTATATAGCCTGAATAGGCGTTGATGGAGTATTATGAGGAAATCAGTGTTATTTTATTCCGAAAAGAAAAACGATAAAAATGAAAGGCTCAGGATTCGAACCCAGAAAAAAAAAATGAGAAAAAAAAATAAAAAATAAAATAAAACCCTAGCCGGGTTCGAACCCCCTCCCTTAGTCCCGAAGATCTGATTTCAAGTTCGACGCCTTACCATTTTAGGCCACCAGCGCGCGGCTGTGTGACGTCATTTCCGCCACACATCAAGCTCACAAATATGACCGTAAACTCCACACGAGATTTCATCCCGCCTGAGCCCTTTGAGGGACAAAATTATACACCCCGCTACGCTCGGCCTTCGGCCTCGCTTCGCGAGGAATTAACTGAAATATCACAACAACGGCTTAAAACTGTAGAAGAACTCAACAGAAACACAAAAAGGCCAAAAAGAGGCATGGATGGGCAAAATTCGAGAAGATTAAAACAGATTGCGTTCGGGTAAACTTGAAAAACGTCGGCCCCAAATTTTTCAAGTAATTACTCTTGCAATTTGTATGAAAGTGACATTTACAATGCTCGAAAATTATCCTTGTTTGTTATGTGGCTGTGCTTTTTCCAGTAAGAGACCTTTGCTCTGCCAATTTAAAGTTTAGAGCTCTTAATTAACAAAAATAAATAGAATTACCAAAAATACCGTGACCTAGCCCCCTTAAGTACATGTAGTACTACATGAGTTTCATACAACTGAAGGCACATGTATAAACCTGTGAGGCCTTACTAACAGTAGGACTTTTTTTTTACATCTGATATTACATGTAGGGAGCCTACATGTATATTTGATTGCATATCAACAGCTTTTTTCTGCAGTGGGGGGGGGGGGGGGGGGAGGCGGGTGGATTGTGGGGGTTTGGGAGTTAATTGTATTTAACTATGTTATGTTTTTTTCCCCATACCTTCAGCCAGTACTTTGCCATGATCCTTGCACTAGTCCTGGTCTTCATTTCAGTAACAGACTGCTTGTGCTGATTGACAGCGAATCTTAACGCACTTATCCCTTTCTGCAGCATTTGCTTTCTGCGCAGTGTGTCTGCCTTTTCTTGCTGGGCGTATCTTGAATTTCTCCAAGCTTCAAAGCACTTCTGTTGCATCTCTGTTTGCCAGAAGGTC
Source organism: Oculina patagonica (assembly GCF_052425735.1). NCBI lineage: Eukaryota > Metazoa > Cnidaria > Anthozoa > Scleractinia > Oculinidae > Oculina > Oculina patagonica. The sequence continues at coordinate 36,490,611 of NC_135763.1, forward strand.
ACTGCACTGTATAAAAAACATGATTATGCTATGGTTTGGGGAAGGTGCGATGACCTAATGGTTAGCCTGCTGGACTCCAGATCGAGCGGTCTGGGTGCAAGCTGTGACTGGAGTCATTGTGTTGTGTTCTTGGGCAAGACACTTTACTCTCACAGTACCTCTCTCTACCCAGGTGTATAAATGGGTACCTGCAAGTTTAATGCTGCGGAGTACCCCTCCAATGTACTAGCATCCCATCCAGGGGGGAGTAGAAATACTCCCAGTTGCTTCATGCTACTGAAACCAGCTAGGATACGCTCTGGCCTGATGGGCCACTAGGCTCGAACCCAGACCATGCTATGGTTTTAGTATGTTTTCTACTTTTAAATTCTTTCAACCAGTTTGTTTTTTATTGACCTAGTTTGTCTTATACAAATAATAATCATTACATTGTTAAACAAAGGAAAACAATAATCAAATTCAATTGATTTGTAAAATCTGATCTGACTCATTATTTGAAGACATTGACAAAAAGCTGTTAATTATTTGAATAATTTTTTTTAATATTAAATACCTTTGCAACTTGACTTCATCTTCCTGTTTAATAAGTCTCTTTAGCCTCGTTTTCTGATACCAGCGTCGAAACATACGACCCTAAAGAAAAATATGTGAAGAAATGAGATCTAAAACTTCAGTTCTGCAAACTCAACAATGCAACTCAAACCCATCTATTGATATTGAATAAGAATTATGTGTATTCAAACAGTATGAATACTATACATGTATGTACCTTAGTGAGTAGGTCTTGATAAGAATTTGGGCTGGATGTGCGCGAGGCTTCCAGTAACTTCATGGCCCACAGCGCAGAGGAAATTCTTTGTGATGTATCAACTGAAAATGAGTTTGTCAAGCTAAAACAGACGAAAGGTACAAATAAAAACAAACCTCAGTCATTTATTATGATTTAGATAAACTGTACAAGATTAGATAAAATATTTAAAATACAAACAAACATGGTACAGAATAAATTTTACTTTCCTTATGACATACGGAAACGTTACCATGATAATCACAGGGTGGTGGACGAGGTGGGGTAATAAAATGGACTTACAACAGCAGCCTGAGAAACATGCATGGCCGTACAAGCTGAGGTATAATCTGACTATCACAAAATGTTATGTGAAGTGCCACTTGAGAAACAATACTATGGGCTACATGTATATGGTTTATATATACTGTATTGTGTACATATACCATCAACATCATCATCATCATCACTATTGTCGTTGTTGTTGTCGTCATTATCACCATCATCATAGAGGTACATGTACATGTACAATATGTACACTACGTGACTGTACATCAGCCACTAACAACTCTAAGTCAAAAAAGACATACATGTACCTTAAATCCTGCAGCAGGTTTCCTTTTTCATCAACATAGTCATCAAGTGAGTGTTCTCTCTTGCTGTGATAGCTGTTTCTGTCAAACTGTGGCCGAGTGAATTTTGTTGGTGGAGAAATTTCTGGACTTGAATTCATGCCTCCACTACTCAGTAACTCCTCAACGGTGAGACTAGCATCTCTGCTTAGTCCGCTCGACCTCAAACTCCCACTCAGAGTCAAATCCACTTTGCTGTTCGACTGTTGCAAAAATTGATCCCTCTGAGGTCTTTCTGATAATGCTAGACTAGAATGCAAAGTTCTACTTCCATCAAATTCCAAACGGACATTTGATTGCCTTGGCAATGACGTTGAATTCCTGGGGAAATTTGATGCAAACAAGCTGTGCTCATCGTACAGGGACAAAACCTGAACTGAACCCGAGCTCTGCTGTGAATCATAGCGATCTAGATTTCTACTGGTATCTCTAGTGGGAGGGGACGGTGGAAGAGGGACATCACTCGTGCCACCATATTTGGTATTTTCCTTTTTAAGCAGCCTTTCTCTCTCCACTGGTGCAGCTATCTGTTGTCTTGGTTTTTGATCAAGGGTCCTTTTCAACTCACTGCTGTGGGATCCAGGTCCATTAAGACTTTGCCCTAGCCCTCCACTCAGTACCACATTGCTTTGTATCTTGTGCTCCCTGGGTGTAACAGAGCCATTCCAGCTGGACCCGTTATCAAATCGGCTGTTCTTAGAATAATCTTTTTCTCCTCCTCTGTTTGATTTGTCAATGCCCTTTACAGAATTTGCAAATGACACTGATTTAGGTGAATGTTCCTTCTTCCCTCCAGTGTCATCTTTATGTTTTTCTCTTTTGTGTAATGATTCCCTTGATCTTTGCATAAATTTATTGGCCAGCGCCTCTTGAGAACTGGAAGTTGTGTGGCTTCCACTCGATGGAAAACTTTTCTTGAGCCTTTCCAAATAACTGGCATTTTCTCTATTAGCAACTCCACTTGCACCTCTTCCTGCTATAACAGGCTTATGCGTGGATAGCTCAGAAGAAACAATCACAGGAGGAACTTTAATTTGAACATGACTTGATGAGCTTGTGGGATAAGGATAGCTAAATTCATGATGCCCATTGCGCTGTGGCTCATCAAAGCCATTCCCTCTTCTCTGTTTGCCGTTAAGCATCACATTGGACTGCCTGTAGTACAAGCTACCATCAAATGCTTTGGATGAAGTCATGACTGTGTCCTGTATTCCTTCATTAGCTGCTGTACTGTTTCCAGTTGCATTGCCCTCTGTAGTTTGATTGCTGTTAAGATGTGTAGTCCCTGAGAGCAAGCATCCTGGGGATGGATGACTTGTATCTCCCATTACTGAGCTGAATGGATTGGATACTTCAGTGTCCAGAAAGGTGTGAGCTCGGTGAGCTATTGAAATACAAACCAAATATGGTTATTACTGTTAAAATGTGTGTATATTTGTACAGAGCTGCAAATAACAGTCGGTCATCGGACATTGGCTGACCAAAATTTGCTTATGTCCGACAAAATCCCAAGTGTGGTCGGACATGATGTCCCGACAATTTTTATTTGTAAATCATTTTTCGGCAACAATGAATAAAAGTCTGTCCGACCACAATTTTGTTTTGTCTGACCAATATGGTGTTTTAGTAGGCCATATGTCCTTTCACGTGAAAAAAATTATTTGCAGCCTGTTGTTAATTGCTAAAATGAGAAGTTGACAACTTTTGTTTCTGCCTCTGACAAACTCTAAGAATGTAAAATTAATTAAATACTCATGAACAAGAGCAGCTGACCAAAACCAGTGGCAATCTAGATTCTTGGTCAAGGCCTTGTGTGCACAATGCATGAAAAGGAAGCCCTAACTGAACCTCTTCTATTACCGGTAATAAAAGTAACACTACATACAATAATTTTAATATACAGTTACTGTACTGTACCTTCTGCAGTAGCATGATAAGGAGGTCTGGAGACCATATGCGATGGTGGGATGAATTCTGCAGGGTGAACTGATTTGTGAAAAGATTCCTGCAAAAAAACAAAGTAATGTAATGATTCAGGGTTGGAAATAAGGAAAAACAGATTGATAGGTGATTTTTTGTGAATGTGCAAAATAATGATAAAGATTTGACCACTTACAGCAAGGCACCAAAATGTGTGACCACTTTTAATTTATTCACATTCTTTCATGCAGATTTAATCCAATCAGAAGTCAACTGCAAGCTATCCACGGCTTTTGATTGGATTGGATTGGATCTGCACGAAATGTGAATAAATGAAAAGTGGTCACACATTTGGGCGCCTTACGGTAAATATATAATTTTTAAATTTATTAAATTTTATTTAATTTTTGGCTGGTAAATTTGATCAGTAATTACCGATCACTGGCCGTTATTTCCCAGATAAATAACACAGTCAAACATGAAGTACTCTTTAAACAATACCTGCGTTCAATCCTGGACTAAAGTGTTATTTCCAACCCTGATGATTACAATCATCCACTAAGTACTACAGTAAAGAAGTCTGCAATTTACTCAAAACTACATCAAACCCTGGCATTAAAACCCTAAATGTACCTACAGATACAGTACACACAATCATGCATTGTAGATTCAGCCTCTGTAAAACTTTTGCTTTCGAGAAAATAGTGATCACAGTCGTAAATTCAAAACAATGTACATGTACAATACACTGGCATTAACATCTAGTTGTCGAAATCTAAAATGCAATCTACATGACATGTAGATTGCATCAATTTTGACACTATACACCATTTAATATTTGGTATTAATAAATGTTTTGAATAAACTTTTTTTATGACTGAAATTGTGCCAATAAAAACAATCAAAAGCCATTTTGATGACAGTAAAGTCCTGCTGCTTATAATAGATCTATTCAATGAGTTAACTGCAAACTGATTCAAGCAAAAAATCAAATGGTACTGACCTTCAACGTATCAGGCAAATCATAAAAAGAAAAGTCGGACCATTCCTCATCTGAACTCTCAAGGCTTGCTTGCTGTTGGTAGGTCTTGTTACTCGTTGGCAAGTCCTGCTTTGAGCTTTGATGCCAGGGTACAGGTTGATGATCACCAACTACTGTTATTGATAATAACAGAGATGTCAGTCTCAATGTTCATGTCTATCACTTACATGTAATAAATGTACGTCAGTGACTCAGGGCAATTTTTACTTGTTTTTAGAAAAAGAAAAAGTGCTAAAATGTGTATAGTTCCATATTAAGTTATCCATACCTCCCCCATGGACGGTATTTTCCTTAGACCCCCCACTCCTCCACTCCTTTGAGACCCCCTCCCCACAACCCAGGATTTTCCAATTCCTTCTATGGAGGAGTATGGCCATTTCCTGGGAGTTCCGGATCCACACAATAATTATTTTTCTCATTTCTACATGTACCTTTCTTCCTTGACAGATCCAGCTTAGAGTCAAAGCCATTCTGCAAAATGATAAAAATTGTTTTATATGATCATGAGTTTAGGAGCAAAAATGTTATTAATAGTTATGTTATTGAATCCGCTGCCATGTCCAGACTGGGATAGAATTTACTAACCATGTGGAGGGTGGCCATTGAAGAGAGTAAACAATAAGTTAGAGTAAAATTAATGCATGGATCAAGAGTAAAATGATATTCACTAGTCAGTCCATTCCAACATTGGAAAAGATTCGGTTGTGCTGTTTACGCTACCAGAGATTACAAATTAGATTTAATTGACTTGTACATACAATTTTAATTATATTTTATATCGTGCTGCTGACTTCGAGAATTTAGCTGGCTGTAATTTCAGAGGAATTGTGATTTCTTGAACCCCAGGGGTAACAGAAATTGGCTCAAGAAACAAGGAAGGTTAAGAAATTGGGAGTGAAATTGAAATGTTTGACTTTGTGAAGCCAATCCAAGGGTAACAACTTCTGGTTAGAGTTATCAAGAAGCTCAATATATCGAGCGTCAAGTAATCAGGATTCTATTGTACATGTAATGTAACTGACAGTCAATATTATACATACATCTTAAATAGAATCAGACATTTAATATACTAAAAAACATATCATGTTTTTTAGTATATTAAATGTCTGATTCTATTTAAGACACAAATCATTAATAACAATTGCACTAGAAGTACATTACATGTAAACATTACATCATAGACACAAAGAGAGTCCTACTCACTCTGTTACCCAGGATACGTATATGTAAACAAGATGCTTGCTTACGAAAAGCCAGCTGCGTGCTACATGCATTTCACATGAACAGATATTGTGCGAGAAATAAAACTATATTCTACTTACTGGCTAACTTGGTATAGAAAGTGTTTAAGTCCTAGATCTTATATACATACATGTACATGTACATGTATGTAGTTAGTAAGATGTCATTGAAAAGAATTAAGTAACAATGAAATTAATTTTGTACAATTCAAGGAAATGTTTTCGACAAAAAAAGGTTCATGAAACACTCTGATTGTATTGAGTAACACTGCACTTGAAATAATTATATACATCTTTAATTGCAGCAACATCAAACAGAGAAACCAAAAACACAACACAACAAAAATGAGTATATGATTGTATACAAGCAGATACAATCAGCTGACATCCAAAGTTTAGAAGTTTTCTTATATTTTACTTACAAATATTTTTTTTCTACCTGTAGCAATATCCGCCCTAAGCAATGTTTCTACAAAGATAGGAGTGAATTGGTACCTGGTTGCATGTATTCAAGATCTTTAAAAGTCTAGCCAAAAAATTAAGTACTGAGTACTTACCGGAGTTCTAAAAGCGCAAATCGGGACTTTACAACATTACTGTACGTACAATGTAATGTTTAAAGCCTTAACATTCACACACTGAAAAGAAAGGGGCTCCAGATTCAATCAACAACGCTCTAAGATAATACTAACAATATCATGAAGGTGATACATGTATATGGCATGAGTTTCTGAGTTTACAAGCAGGCCTTAAAACATGTACACATTGCTAAATGCTCTTTCTGCCTTATTACAGTACACAGAACAAAGAACCAACTTACCAATTGGCCCAACCATCAATAAATCACGGCAAAGCATTAAGATCCTAGACTGCATATATGGGTAATGATGTCACAAGAAATGATAGTGAGGATTTTGAGTAAATGTTATCTTCTTGATCACTGAAATCAGAGTAGAAACTATTGATTGTAGTGTTCTTAAAGTCATTTGCAAGCCAAATTATCGAGAACAAAAAAATTGATATTGACTATCCATTAACAGCTTTGACAGCTTTGTAAAAACTTGTCACATCAAAGCTGGAAAGAACAGAGAATTATCACGTTTCACATCTGCATAAAGCAAAACTTGCGCTGTCTTAAGTAAAGTATAGCTTGCAACAATCAGAATTACTCGCACACCAAAAAAATATCTCCTTATTTTAGAGAAATTGTGATAGCAATCTTATTTAGGGCAATTTTCTCAATTTAGGGCATGCATTGTGAAACTCTTAGCTGTTGATACATGGTTTTGTATAAATTAACAATGTTTGCTTTTAAAAAAATTCCTGAATCACCAATCAATACTCAGCCTTATGTCGTAGCTTGGTTACAGATTACTTTTTAAAGTAAACAATCTACATTTACAAAATAAAGCAGTAGTTTACTAAACTACTCACTGTGAATTGGACGGTATACATATCATCAGTAGAATTTGAATGAATAGAAAACAAAATCAATTTAAAAATGCCACACAAATTTGATATTTTGCCAGTACATTGTACGCTTTATAGGCCAACCTGATGACCAGTACAAAACTGTTGTTAGAAGCACAATTATAATAAAAATGTTATTTTTAACAGTCTAAGCAATTTAAAGAGGAAAACATTTTTTTTTTTCAGTTTTTCAGCATATTTTTATGGAACATTTTACACTTAAAAAGGTGGAAAGAGGTACAGTAATGGAAGTTACATGCAGTGTACATTTGCTTGTTGTGTTATAAGAAATACATGTAATACGGACCAGAGTTCTTTTGGAAGGCAATCTGTGAGTTACTGTACAAAATCAAATAAAGCAGGCAGGCTTTTTTAAGAGAAAGAAAGACATGTATGAGCATGATCCTATACTTCAGGGGTAATTGAACAAGAGTGAAAAATGGCCACACATGTAATGTTTTGAATATTTTGGCTAATGTCACATGTACTTGAGGATCTAGTGCAAGCAGTAGACAGGTTCATGCCTTAGTGGCTAGATCTTACATTGACCATCTCTAAATTGGTACCTGCAAAATGTTAGCTGGTTGCATGGGCAACCTAACAACATATTTGAGAGCAAACACCAATAAAATTATTGATTAGCCTCTGATATCCAGGGTAAATGTACATGTACTAGAAATCCAAATTTTATTATTGATTCAAAATTGAATCCCGATTTATTAACCCTTCATTTTTCAAACCTCTTGATTTTTTTAACCAAAAGCCATTTCCCCTTCTCTCGTAATCAGTCGAACAGTGTTATTTTTACCCCTGATTTCCCGAACCAATATTATTTCTCTTGGAGGCACAAAAAATCAGGGTTCCACTGTAGTTTATTCTTTTATATCTATTTTTTATCCTCCAATATTTAAAATAATGACCTGTATCCAAATTAAAATTGCATGATTATAAAACTGTAATCAGGGCTGGATGTAATAAAACAAGTGTTTGAAGCTGACTATTGGATTTAAAGCCAGTTGCCGTGGACCAGATGATAAATTATTATTATCTTAAAACCACTGTAATTACATTTTTAAAATAAATATGTTTTTTTTTACAGAATTAACTTGACATTTTTTATACATCCAAAATTACAAGATGATTACTTTTTTTACACTTTCAAGCCTCGGGGCAGGTGTTTCATCAAAAATACAATTACATAATTTTTTTAATCAACTGAGCCATTTACTAAAAATTTTACTAATTTTTTGTGGTGAAACCTAACACAAGTGTACTTGTACCAAAATAATTTTAATTTTTTTCCTGGAAATGAATGGTTTATATTTACAAGACGTTTGAGGCAAAGTTGGATTCTATTTATATTCTAAGAATACAATCATTAGTCAAACAAAATGCACAGTTCAGCCACAATATTATTTTATCAGAGAAAATGTTTACAAGCGAGGTGCATTGTTCATAAACATCGGATAAACATGTAATTTCCTGCTGTTTGGAATACAGCTAATGGCATTTCTGGAGGCTGTATATAATTCTAAAAACTTCCAACTGTATCCAAGAAATACGAAATCAGCTTAATTATACAGGAAGTAGGCAAAATTACCTTGATCGAGCGATGAATTTATAATCACGGTAAATTAAAAATATTGATCCGTGGGCACAAAAAATTTCGCAGCTAACTGAAATCAGAGCAGATCGATCGTCGTTCAGTTGACTGTAAGCTTACATGTTAGTTTATAAACAATTCAAAGCCGTTTGAATAGCCTCCTGGATAGGGGTAAAAAAGTATTAATGATTCATGCAATCCAACCACATTTAACGCGACATTTTCAAGACCCACTTGTTGAAAACGACATCTGCAAAAATCAAAACATTCTCTCGCCGGTATGTCATAACCTTGGCTTACCTTTGAATTAAATCTTCTGTCCCGTTTCTTTCGATAGCCAGTAAAGCCGTTTTCCATCGAAGAATACTTCCTAGGGCAGATATCCGCCGATCACGTCCGGCATAGCATGTACAACGAGGAAGCAAACAGTTTTGGTATGACGTCGCATTTCGAACCAAGTTTTGGCGCTCGCTTCGAAGCCGCGTGTCGTCCGAATTTTTTAAGTTCTGGCTCGTTGCATTTACTCTAAAGCTCAGCTATAAAACTTCTTCTTTAAAGTAGATGCAATTCATTACGCCATTCAAAGCAAATGCCTTCCTTCAACGACGAACACAAAGGCCTGAAAAGACCATTGCAGAATACAATGCGACCACCGCTGCGTGAAGCATGGCGTCTTTTGTTGGAAAAACAAACGTTGGTGCTGAAAGAGACAATGGCGGGAAATTGTTGCTATGGTTCCGAACAAAAAGATCACTCATGTGGAACTAATGAAGTCTTGATATCAGGTAGAGCAGCATATCGTTTAGTCTCCCTCGCAGCCGTTCTTAGTGTCGTCACGCAACAAAAATTCCTCCCCACAAACGGCTGCTCACATTCGAACAAAATTCCTTTCCGCATTTCAACCAATCACCATTCGGTTCATATATCTCGGGAACCGTGCCCGCCAAAGTAATCAACCAATCGCGTTGCGTGTTTTATCTTGTAGTTCTCAGTTCAAAATGTCGAAGAGGCTTTGTTGTTAGCAATACATTTCAAATTTCGAGCTTAAATGCAAATGCGTTGAGAACCATTTCGATTTTCCGGCGATTATTCTGATTTGTTCATGTCTGGACGTGAATGTGATCTGCTATTCAGCGACCAGCGAGTTGTCAGTTTGCAAAGTCGGCTATTGGACGGCTTATAAGACCTTTTTACCTTTTAATTGGCCTCTGATCATCTTCAAGAGCTTAAAACTGAATTGATGGGAATCTTTAAGGATCAGGAAATTCCAAGAACGAAACGCTTATTAAGAGTCGAGAAAGACAATGAAGAAACCACGGCAGCTCCATGCCGTGGGAAAGCTTCGAAATCAGTTTACAATTTCTGATCAATACCACTTGACAATGACTTGATACAGGAGAGACTTAACCGAAACCCGTAGGTAGGTTGACAAAAACATCCTTCTTTTCCTCGACTACATTTTGTAATTACTGTTTTTGCTGTGAATTCGCAATGTTATTTAATCCGCTGTAAAAACTTTTAGGAATGAATAAAATATTTAAATACACGTTGGCTGCTTCAGTACATGTTTCAGTTCGAACGTTTGATCTGAATCAGTGTCTGTCGTGAATGTTTCGCAAAACTTAAAATACTGCAAAACATTTCGCTCTGTTTCAATAAAGACGTCCAGAACCGCAATCTTTCGGGAAGAAGAGACAAGACTACGAAAATAATAATTATATGTGTCGCTCCCCAATGCATACTTCGCCGTGCATGACTTGTTATAATGAACTGGCGATAAGTACCGTATTTTTAAAGTTTATCCCAACACAAATTTAATGTAGTCAACTTAACTCTTTTTACGCGGCAAAGGCGGCATTTGAAACTTTTTATGAGACGCATGGTCTTTGCTTTTAATTCTTCTGCGTTTGTAAACCGGATAAAACTGAACGTTACCGGTGTACAGCTAATTTATCCGAAGCAGACACGCCAGACAATGTAGCGCCGCATGTTGACCCGTTGCTAAATAAGCTAAAAGATAAATGTTTGCGTGTTTCATTTGTATGCTGTTTTATTGGAACGGTCTGCGAAGCGAAGCCCTTTTTCATAACTTAACCGCAGAAGGGTTTAATCAGCACCAGTTATAGAGAGTTGTGGCTGCGGAATAAAACTAATTTCACTGTTATTTATCATCAGAACTTGTTGCGTGCGTGCGAAATACATGGGATCGAATGTCATTTGAAACGCAGACATGCAGCATGATTTCAACGCCGCAAAATTACAGGAGTTACTCTGTGTATTTGATTAGTTTCTGCTCCAAATTCAAACCGAAATAACATTGTCTTTGTAATCATGCAAGTGAATTAAAAATACGCCGTAGAGAATTTTAAAAGCTGACACAACAGTCCCGTGAATGATTCTAAATGCTCGGTGATTTCGTTGAATATCGAATGCATTGTCAATTTTATTCGAATGTTTCAAAACGCGTTGACAATGTTTTGAAAATATATTTAGAAATGAATTGCAACGCTTTCTGGTTCGGTCGAAAAAAATGCCAACGTTTTCTAAACGCATCCAAATGTTCTTCTCTACAACAACCCAGTTCGCGGGAAACACATGTTGATTACAATCTCCTGTGCTGTGATTGGTCACATAAGAAACAAAGGGAAAGGAATGTTGTTCGAATGTGAGCAGCCGTTTGTGGGGAGGAATGTTGCGTGACGACACTAAAAACGGCTGCGAGGGAGACTACATATCGTTTATAATTTCGGCTTGAAAATTTGTATAATGAAATAATTAAATTGTAATAAATAAAATAAAATAAATAAACAATATCGTCAAAACTTGCGCAGTGAAATATCTTTGAGAAGAGTGGCGCATTTTTTTTGTTATTGTTCTAACTCATTTTGTTGCATTTTTAGCCAATTAGTCAACATAAAAAAGTTCAGACAAAACGCTTTTTCTAAAGCGGCTAACAAAGTCTAAGAACAGTGTTCAAATCGATTAAAATTAATTGGGGTGAACTAAGTCGTTTTAAACGAATATCTTTTGTAATGCCCGGTTCAGACGGGTATTGGAATTCAATTTAGTTCTTATTCGATTCTAATCGAAAATTTTTCAGGCCGTGAGTGCCGTTCCTTATACTGTTCCGATAGAACCAGTCAAATTTGCTTTTCAGTCCTGACAAAAAGAAAAGTAATCGAGGGAATATGACGAAACTGGGTGACAAAAAGTCTGCAAACTTCGATTTGGTTCTAAATTGCGTTTATTCTGCGAAATACGGTACATGTAATTCGCTTCCTTCGAGTCCGGCAGGATTTTGTCTTTCTTTTCGCGTATTGAAAGACGAAAAGCGAGTCAAATAGTCCTTTGCCGCAACGCTAGCACAACAGATGGAAGGATATCTGCGATCGACTATATGATCCCTGTTTCGGCCCTTAAACGATAACTGCACCAAAAAATTTCCTGTGATAAAACCAAGCAAAAGCTTCAGACAGCCTGAAACTCACGTATGAGGCGAGAATTGCGCAACGGCGAAGTCACGCTAGGCCTGTCATCACGAGACGATAAAGATAATGACACAAAAACAATATATATAACGTTCAATGATGATCTTGTTATCATTGTGGGAAGCATAAGACTCACAATAACAAGTACGCATGCGCGTTTTGATCTTAAACAAGTTATTAGCCCGTGAAAGAGGTCAAGATGAAAATTAGTTATGGAATATATTCATAACCTTCCTAAACTCAAAATTTTGAACAAAAAGAAGAAATAAGAAATAATTCAAATCAACGAACCTATTTGTATTTAGTAAGAAAATATCAGGGAAAGCCGGGAGTTGAAAAAAAACCCTTAACAAATTCATTTAAAAATTATGTTCAGGACATACAACCGCTAAATCACTACACATAAATTGTTAAGAAAATTGTTAAGAAAATTACAATCTTCAATTGAAACTTTTTATCATTTCACGGTTCGGGAGTACGCGCCGCCGCGAGACCGGACTGTGACTCTGTGAGGGTTCCCAATAGGGTTTTAGATCCTGTCATCCCGGCTAATTTTATGGGCTTATCCAGATCCCGATCATGTATTTCTTCTTAATTCCTTGCATCAACGATAAAAGGCCTCCCAGTACTGGTCTTGAAGTCTTTGGTCTCCAACAATAAGCTGATTTCTTTCTTTCCGGGTATTAAACTGCATGGCACGTGGAAAACACGCGTAACTTGTGTAAGTCACAAAAAAGCTGTCTGTGGCTATTTGCAATGTTCACGAACATAACAACTTGATTTTTTATACAAGTAAATTATGTTTTTGTACCCGGATTTTCTGATCTTCTTTCTTTTAAGTGACATTTCCCTAATCCCGCGTCATAAAATCGCCAATTGACGTGTCCCGGCTTTCATAATTTAAACGATCCCGAATCCCGCTCCCTTTTCCATCTAAAATCCCGGATCTCGGCCTTCGAATAAGCCAAGTCCTGGATCCCGAAAAACCTACTGGGGACCCTCGATTTTGACTCGAGCAGGAAAGCACGCACTTGCAAAAACAAGACAACTAATGCGGAAAAATATGAAAAAGATATTATTGTTGCGTGATATGTTATCAAATGGGCGCGAGGGAAGAGAGGGTAAAATTATCCAAAGTCTAAACAAAACCGTGTGTAAGTCGGAGGTCAAAAAAAATATAAATTGCAGACAGTTTTTACTAATGTGGAAAGAATATCTTTATTGATATCTGCTACTAGAATGAAACGGTTTTGTTTTTAATTTTACTACTAAGCTAATACGTACATGAAAATAATATGGGTATCTCAGTAACAATTTTGTGTTACTGTAATTGTAAATATTTGTAACATATTATTTTGACTAAAATACATATTTATAAAAATGCACTTAACCGTTTAAAAAAATATATTGAATTTAGTAAGAATGTACTAAGCCACCTATTATGTACTGAATACTACTGATATTGCTATCGATCTCGCGAGAGCATTTTGATTGAAACATTAGTGTATACAAATGCCTTATATACAGTGCACTAAATACTAAAATAAATCCGCTTAAATGTTTGTAAATATATTTTAACTTAAGCCTTGATCATTGTAAAAAGATCTACTCGAGGGTCTGAATGGTGTTTAGTGTTATTTGCTCATAATTTTTAGTGTTTACTGTTTTTGAGGTTTTTTGGTGAAAAACTTTGGCATTAAAAATTCTTATCTGCTCTTCAAAAATCGGATAAAATTACTCATGAACTTAGAGAAAATTTTCGGATTTCTCCTCGGAAATCTTCGGTAGTCTTCGGACATCTCCGGTAGACTCCGGACACCTTCGGTAGTCTGGAAATCTTCGGTACTCTTCGGGAATATTCGGTAGTCTTCGGAAATCGTCCGAACTAATCGGAAATTGTCGGAGAATGGACGAAAATTTCTTCATATACCTAACAAAATAATATTGGCCGTTTTGGAGCCGTTTTTATTTTATTTTAAGGAAAATTAAGACCCTCTTACTCTACTACAGAAAATAAAAATTAGCCATGATTCACTTATGTGAAATACTACTTACTCCTCACAGAGGGATTGTTTCTTAATTTGCTTCTTTGCCGCAGGATTTTCATTTGATGCAAAAAGCGATAAATATTGAGGTTTACCTGATGAGCAAAAAAAGTTTAATTAAACGGTAGTTTTTCTTATATTTATCATATCGAGTTTCGGTAGAAATGATTTAAATTACGAATATATATTGTCCTTTGTACTGAAAAAAAATAATAAAAAAAAGTTCTCGATGAACAAAGTTTCTAAATTGTGTTCTTATACTGTGTTCATTGTTATACTGTGTTCATGATCACATCCTCTCCTTGATGCAAACTTCGTAAGACCCAGGCATTAGAACAACGCCAACATGGCCTGTTAGATCTGGAAGTGGTTTACCAGGAGGATTTTCAATTTTGAATTGATGTAGGAGCCTGGATGCGACTAAAAATAGCTCGGTCTTGGCCAGCGACTCGCCCAAGCAGCCACGCCTTCCAGCACTGAATGGCAGATAGCTACGAACTCCAGCGGCAGAAACCTTTCTTTCCGAGCTGCCATACTTTCCTTCTTTATCCAAGAACCTCTCGGGGTTAAACACTTCTGGCTTCTCCCATTCGTCTTTATCGTGGTGCATGGCCCATACGTTTGTGATTAGCATGGTGTCTTTTGGTACGTCATAGCCCCCAAGGGTCGTGTCACAGGTTGCTTTGTGGGGTAGGGACAGGGGTACGATGGCTGCGATGCGGAGGACCTCAGCAATGGTGGACTCCAAAAGAGGAAGGTTCCCGCGATCTTTCAAGCACGGCATGCGGCCAGAGCCGATGACCTCATCCAGCTCCGCATGGAGGCGCGCTTGGACGTCTGGGTAGTGGACCATGTAGGCGAAGAGCCAGCGCAGGGTTGTAGCCGTTGTCTCGAGGCCAGCGTTGAAAACATCATTCATGGTCATCACCAGATGATCTTCAGTCAACAGTTGTGTGACTTTTCCATCTTCTTCCTGTGCTTCGTAGTAAGCCTTCAACAGCGCATCAGTCAAATCTTCGATCTCAAAGTTGTTGTTGGCGTTGTCTTCTTCAAATCTCTGTTTGTGTTCGCGGTATTTGGTGCCCAGGACGTCATCTCTGATGGCTCTTGACTTGCGAAGAGTTTTCATGTCTTCCAGAGGGAAAAATCGCAGCCACGGGAGCAGGTCCAAAATGTGGTAGCTACCAAAAAGCCTGATGAAATCATCGTTGTACTCGACTATGCGAAGAAATTCTTCATCTTCGATGTCGTAGCTCTCGCCATAAACGACAGCGCAAATGACGTTCAAGATTGTCAGTTGAATTTCTTTCTTGGGATCGACCGGTTTTCCTTGGTGAGCCAAGAGTCGTTGCGCCATGTGGTCAACTTCGCTACAGATCAGCCCCTCCAGATGCTGCAAGCCACTTCCGTACATGCGCAGTGCCGAGTGAGCGATCTTTCGCTGGTAGAGCATGGTTTGTGTGAAGTCTGCGCAGATGATATCTTTGCACCCTCGGGACAGATAGTCGCTGATGAAGGTCACAGGCCTCCCTGAAAAGTCGTCTCGCTTGGTGAGCAGCGCCTCTCGAGCCAGATCGATTGAATTGATCACCACAGCCCGCTGACCGCCGGGGAGGTAGAGCGTGTAGATTTTCCCATACTCCTCAGCAAGCTCAGTCATGGCCACGTGACCTGGTTTTCCCGCCAGACGAAGCATGTTTCCGATCAGCGGGTAGGGACTGGGGCCAGGAGCAAGAGAGATTGCGTTCTGCCCTCGTGCGCGCTGGATGAGAAATAAGATCAGCAGAACACAAGAGCAAACCAGGGCGATTTCCAGAATCATCTTTGACAAATTCTGCAAAAAAATAAGTAAATCTCGATTAATTTCATTTGCCACTTATGAAATATTCTGAGCACCTCGAGTTTACCTTCTAAGGTAAAATTCGGGTAACAACATTATTTTCTGTTTCGTTTATTGTCAAAACGGCAAATAAATGTAGAGAATGAATCAATCTCTGCGCAGCGCGCGCGCGTTCTTTTTTTTGAAATAGAAGAGCGTGAAAAGCCAGTTAGTAAACATAGAATTCATCTAAAATAATATTTGTCTCGCCAGGCAGATTTCATCCGATCAGATTGGGCACGAAAGTTTGAAATTAGCTTGTGCTGAGCAGGTGTAGATGCAGTTGTACTGAGCTTTTTATAAAGAAGTCAAAAACACTCGCGCAAAAAAACACACTTTTGCATTATCAAAGTCTCGATGACAAAGTGTTACTAAGTTATATTTAGCCATCTCCTTATCACAGGGGCGACCAGATGAACGCGAACTTGACCTTAAAACTATTTAAAAACTGTTTTTCATTCGACGCGGGCGATATTTGTTAACTATATATGTCATATACACACCTTATCAGATTATACTGAATTCCAAACCTGCTTAGTTGATGTGTTTATTTATATAGCTCGAAAAAGATCAGACTTCAAAGTTAAACCGCGCTTTTATTTAGTTTATATGATGGGCAAATTTCATGACCTGTCACAGGATTTCATTTCAGTGAGTTTTTATCCTCAACACGCTCTTGACCTCAGAGTTTTTATCCACAAACATGACACGTCAGTACAATACACGTGCAAATGCGCGTGTTTTACACGTTTTTAGCCAATCAAATTCGAGTTATCAAGACCAATCATTGCTCGACTTACGCAATCTATATTTCGGATAAAAGAAAATCTGTAATCCACTTTGTTTTGCTATCTATTCGAAGGAAAATCCGCTTAGTTACCTTTATCGTCACCCTTTCAAAGAGAATTTGTTCCATTTTCCATAGTCCCAGTATATATACTAGTTTATGCATTCATGTCACACAATTTCGTTTCTCGAAGGCAAAAACAAAAATCAAGGAAAACGCATCTTTTTGAAGTCTTGCTTATTCACTTTGTAACTGAGGCATCTAATATAAGAAATAACTCAACCCTTAATAACATCAGAAACGCACAGAGAGTTTTAGTAGCCTATATATTCAAAACATGCCTAAGGCAGATAAAATTAACTCACTATCAAAAGTGTACATGTAGACAAAGTCGAGGAATCGAATTCGAAGAAAACGCTCGGTAGAAAAGCAAGCAAAACACTCAATATTTGAATTTAAACATGCTGTCTGCAAACATTTAACTTTCAAAAGGAATATCTACGTAGTCAAATACAAGAAAAGCTAGGCGGGCGCTGACTCGGAGGAGATTAAATCAAGTACACTATATTTTGCGCGCGACAACTAGGATAAAGTCCTGTAAGGAAACCATTCAAACTCCGCGAAATTTATTAAAAATGCAAAAACTCTAAAAACTCTTAAAAGCTTAATAGGCCCATAACTTTCTGT
Organism: Oculina patagonica; assembly: GCF_052425735.1. Classification (NCBI taxonomy): domain Eukaryota; kingdom Metazoa; phylum Cnidaria; class Anthozoa; order Scleractinia; family Oculinidae; genus Oculina; species Oculina patagonica. The sequence goes on from NC_135763.1 coordinate 36,508,192, forward strand.
TTGTTCTTTTCTTTACATTAAATCCAAGACAATGTCTGCACTTCCCTGTTAAAGAAACCAAACGAAAACATGGGATATTGAAGTTCGATAATTAACTATATTATTTGTGACGCATTCTAAACGAATCCTGCAAAAATTAGCACGAAGAAATAAAAGTTTGCTCTGTTTTGATCTTCTAATCATGACTTCAGGTTTAGGTTTTTGAGCTATTTAAACACAGCAATGCAATATTTTCAATGTGTAAACACAAAGAGACAACGACGTTGAGCAATTAATTCCACCTAGTTTTGTACACGAGCCAAAATATGATATGCTAGAGTAAAACCAACACCGGCTGCGTAAAAAGATCTCACGAAATTTGCCCAGAACAACAGCCTACAATTCTCCGGTTAGTCCTAGTGGTTCCAAATCGAATGCAAAAATTGTACTAATTAGTTGTTTTGAGATGGGCGTTAACGCAGCGAAAGGTGTTCAAGAACTACTGCAAAAAATAACAGCTTTAACATTGTCATTTCGAACTGTAGACTCTACGATTGTAAAATAAACTTCAGAGTTAACGTGAAACGTCGAAAGAGTATTACAGAAAAAGAGACGTTAGCTGCCTAGAGAGCCTCGCTTGATGCGGAGTACAAATTTGCGATGAACGCCACGAGAACCCCGAGAACCCAACTGAGGTCAAACAGACAAAGTTGAAAAACTTTGCAAGTCACGCCAAAACGCTTTTAAAAAGTATGCTAATCTACGAAGTTTGGGCTACAATTTAGCAAGCGTACCTTGATTGCACGAAAAAGTTGTTTTTTCCTTTGCTCTTCTACGCCAGTTCGTGGTCCCAGTTCGGTCACTTAGCGAGACGTCTGCCCACAGACGAGAAACTATGTTGGAGCTGCTTATATAGACAGGGACTACGTGACAATAGTTACGTTCTTCGCATGTTTACACGCGTGTCTCTTACGGTCGTCTCGATTGAAGATAAAATTAGAAACACATCTCCGTACGGCGTGAAAAGCTCATTGAATTAACAAATTACACCGCTGTGATTATTAATGACTTTTTTACGCCCACGTGAAGGCGGGCTTGAGAACCAAAGATCATAAAATGTATATGGAAGTGGAGGGTGTAAAGAAGTATATACAAGCTCGAAAAACACCAGATTGCACAATTATATCGTTTTTGATAGCTCCCCACGTTGAAAAGACGTGTAATTCAAGCTTGAAGTAAATAGTGTTTTTTGGCAAGAAGTCACGTTTTTGTTCCACTTCACATAACAGCGGGAGCACATCAGCATATTCCTTAGACAGTCTTGATTTATTTTATTTTTGTCTAACTCTGTTTGTTTGGTACGTAGTGCCATGGAGATAACAGTAGTTCTCGAAAAGCTAATATTTGCTCTTTTACGCTGTATTATGTTAGGACACGAAGGGATTTCGAAATCGCGTTCTAAGGTCCAAATTCTATTTCCTTGAGCGTGCAGAGCGTGCAGAGACACGATCCTGGTTTATTGGCACATTTCAATTTATAAAGAAGCCAATTAAAGTCAAACACGTTTTGCACTCAATGTTGTAGAAATCGTGGGTATATGTTATTCTTGGTAGAATCACCAACGGATATTACCCCTCAAAAACCGCTAAGTTTCGCACATTTAACCACTGTTTTGTCACAAATACGTACTATAATCTACGAGTCAATTAAATACCACAGTCTCGAGGTCAAGTCACGCGAATGATTTTTTTCCGCGTCCACGTGTTGGAAGGTCGAGATCACCACGTAACGGCAAAATTGCATAACATTAGATGGCTGGGACAGCGATCGTAAACAAAATAAAAAACATCGTCAACCTCACGTACGCTGAAATAAAACGCTTTGTTATGGCCGCTGAAGAATGCTTTGTCATCTTTGATGTGACAAGTGAATTCCATCCATGCTGTGAGCTGATCGTTCAAAACAATGTTGCATTTCTGGAATTACCGTTTCAAAATAGCCCCTTTCTTTAGCTATCTGTTATCTTGGGGAATGCAATAATATAAGTTTCACCGCGCTGATAATTTTTACCCAGGACAGTTTAATATATATGTACCTTCTTATCTTGTTTTTCGCAAAAATCACAGTAAATGAGCGTGAATGTTAATAAAATAAACGCGATTTTTTTTGCAATATAGAAAACACCCCTCTAAAGCAAATCTTGTGACCTATTCAGTATAGAATATTAGATTAGAAAAAGCGAGAATATATATATAGCACGAATTAAATGCAATCTTGAGAAATCGCAGACATACAATCTCAAATTATTATAGAGAAAGACATGCACTCGGCAAGTCAAAGCTAAATATTTTTGATACGTGTTATATTGTTTTAAGTTAACCAGTCTGGGAAAACTGTTCAGCACGTACATTTATAAGGTGTAATTCAAGACAAGAAACGTTTTTTTTTTTAAAATTAAATACAGCAAGTTCAGTATTGGGGCTAGTTTTTAAATAAACATCTTTTAAATTTTAGCCCACCGTTGTTGAAGACTTATTGAATGCGTGCCGACATTTATGAGAAGCGAGTTTTCATGGAAACAGAGTGAAATACAAGGCATAATTGACCATAATGGACTTGAAGTGACTTTGCGGGTTCATTGTGACTCTTGTACGAAAGTGGCAAACAATTTCTTGTAAGTGCCTTCAATTTGAGGGCACATGTACTCGTTGTTTTATCCTTTTGTGGGCCAACTTCAGATATAGGTTAAGTGATGAAGGTCATCGTGTTTAGGAAAATACAAATGATTCAAGAAAAAGTGAAGTCATGCTAGTTTGAACCAATTTACTAGAGTGTACGAGGCAACACCCCCCATCCCCTCCCCAAAAGTGCACGAAGTTGTCAACAGTCTTGTGTTCTTTGTTCCTTTCAATTAGCACTGAAATTTTTCTACCCGATTCTACCTGGAGGGCAGATTTGTTGATAAACCAAACAGATTTTTATAAGAAATACTCCAAGAAAAAAAGTATTTTGCTTAAAGGGCAAATTACGTACAACTCCTCTTCGGTTTCTGCATAATTTTTAAACAGTTTATGTTCAAAATCCGGGATTGGCAGAACATGAATTTTGGAGCATATGTGCATGTTAAGTCTACGAAGGCATGGACCCGAGTCGACATGTTACATCTTGACCTTATTAAGTCCCGCTCAACTATCTACAAATAGTCGAAAGACCTATAAAGGACTGTTTCCAAATTAAGCTCACTTTACAAAGATAACCTTCTTGACATAAAGTGCTGAAAAGAACACTGTTAAAAATTTTATAATGAATGTTGTAAAAATGTCTCAAATGTGATCCATTTTGAATCAGAAAAGAGTCATTCTCCCTTTGAAATGCTTTATATAAAGTATTTTTGCTCAGACATAACTATTCGGTGTGCGTTTTACCGCCATGGAAGTTTCTCGTGATCATTTTTGACATTTTTCCCTGTCTCATTTTCAATGTAAAGCATGGGGTCAAATTTTTCAGTCTGGCACATAATTAGAAGAATTAACTTTCTAGTATCTTTAGCTATTGTCTTTGTACACTTCAAAAATCAATGACTCGTTCATTAGTCACGAAGTTACAAGAAACGTAAAATGTGATCGATTTCTCAAAAGGTTTTCCTTGACTTAAAGCTTCTTGTCGCATTCCCGGAAATTGGCACACATTTCTTTTAAACCTAGTGTAAATTTGTAACTTTGAGGATTACGCCGTGACTAGAATTTTCATTTTCGACCAAATTAACAGGAAAAATTAATAGCAGTTGCTTTCCAGGCACGTACGAACCTTCTTGATTTCAGTCAAAACAAAATTGGGTCCGCATTCACAGACAGCCGCCACTGAACGGAACCCATTTGATTCAAGAAAGCGTGAAAAGTGTTGCACGTAGGCATGCAGCACGTGCAAAGGTATTTAGAGAGTAAGTGATGACGGAGATATCAATGTTGTCGAGTTATTCTTGTATAATAAATATCATAAATCTGGATTTAGTATCTGCTTTCAATATTTGAGTACTCGCTCGTTTTTCTACCCTTTAAATAGGCTTAGCTTTAAGAAAACATGATTTTAAGTATTGTAAGTTAAGACTTCTTTTACCCATTCTATAGATATGAGTGATTTCAAATATCATTGAACCCTGCTAGCTTGGCATTTATTAGATTGTTACCGAAGTGATATACACCTAATAGCAAAATCATTAATTTTCCGTTTAGTCGAGTAGTTCATTTACAGTTAATTAACTTTTGTCATATTGACTGTGGTGTTTATATACATATTACCATTCAGTACAATAGAATAAAGTTGTTAAAAATATGGCCACTCTTCATCTGTTAGCACGTAAATGGTGCATATATAGACCCACGACAAAACCCCAATTCATTGTGCAAACCGGACAGCCACACAAGCAGGAAGAAATATCTTGCGGTTAATCTAGCTTACGTCAAACGCTAGCTTACGTAAGTGAACAACCCAGCATAATGTTCGGAAAAAGAGACCTCCTTTCCTCCGCAGAACTTTCGCGCGCTCGTCACTTCAGTTGTAAAATTGTATACAGTATGTAGTCAGCATAATTGGCATATAAAAAACGAACCGTTTTTGTTACATTTAAAGCTCTAGCTTTCCAACTCAGGACCTTTCTTAACTTCCTTCTCGTTTATAATGGTGAGCACAATATATTGACTTATTCAGCAACATGTGAAGATCCGCGTGGGTGGAAGGCATACGTTCTTGTATAGTGCAGTTCTTGTAACTGAACCACGTAGTGTTAAGTTAATTCCACAAGATTAGCAAGTTTCTTATTTGAACATGCGAGTAAATGTTTTTTTTTATTATTGCATTTTAGTAATGTAAACAGATTCAAGTTGATTTCTTCAGGATACCTTATTAGCAACATGACTAAGTGACGCTACAAATTTACGGCTAATTGAAGTTTAACAAAGTTCCTGGTTATACTAATAGAGGGATTTATCGGAAATAACATGCTGGTGTAAGCAGTTACTATTTATCCACTGCATTCAGTTTGAAGTATTGATTTCTACTCAGCCAAATTAAACCTGCCGTTCCTCCATTTTGAAAACTTGAGAGCTACCTATTGACAATGAAATACGGCGACTGTGTTTTTGATGCCGAAACCTATGTGAAATCATTTCAGACAAATTTCTTTTCGATACAGCATCTCAACTTATGTCTACTCCTCTTTCCAAACCGGGGACTCGGTATGCATTTTAACATTGAATCTAAAGGAATTTTTAAAGGAAAAGTAATATTAATTCTTTCTTTCAGTTGATGCACTGTTTATTCGTGTATTTAACCACAATGCAGTGTCCTCAAGCTGTTATGATATTGTATTATGCTTAATAACTTATCAGTTGAGTTAGTTTGTTTGACGTATTGAGTCTATATGATAGCCGTCAAAACCAAAATTTTAGTAGTGATTGCGATAGGGGTAGAACATCTGATTTGCGAAGCCCTCTGCCGGAACGCCGGAAAAAGGAGATTTGTGAAAGTCAGTTTATATCTTTAACTGCACTAAAACGGCGAGGCTCTCTATACATACAATTATTATTTACGTTCAAGTAACGATTTCTTACCGTGTTGTGAAGCAACTATCCTGTGCACAGGGATTCAAAGACTGACGATATAGAAATAAATTAGGAACTTATATACGGATCCTGACCGCAAATAGTGGACACCTAACAACAACTTCAAAGAAATGTCTACGCAAACTGGGTAGTTAGTTCCTATCCGCAAAGTGTGCAAGCATAGTAAGTGGAACGCCCACGGCACTAGAATAAACTTGAAAAAGCTAATAATTTCAAAAGCAAACTTGGGTAGTTTGTTGCTACCCGCAAAGTGTTGCAAGCATTAGTAAGTGTGATACGCCCACAGGCACTAGAATTAAACTTGAAAAAGCTAATAATTTTTCAAAAGAAACTTAGGTAGTTTGTTGCTACTTGCAAAGTGTTGCAAGCATTAGTAAGTGTGAAACGCCCACAGGCACTAGAATTAAACTTGAAAAAGCTAATAATTTTTCAAAAGAAACTTAGGTTCGGCTTGGAGCTTTTAATGCGTAAGGCGCCAGAAGCACTTGAGAATTTACTCGTTTACTTCGTTCACTGAGATCAGTCAATTATGCACTTAGACGTTCAGTGAAATAAAGAGAAAGAAAAGAGCCTTGAGGTTTTCTTGAACATTCAGTGTTTACAAGATTCGATTTGGCGATAAATTCCTCGTAAACAATAAGACGAAAAAAGAAACAAATTAAAATTGTTGAGATTCACTAACCGTGATTTATTTTATCAAGTATCTGACTTTGGCCGCTGTGAGCTCCGTTTGATAGTTATCGATGCAAGGACAATGTGTCCACAATGGAAATAGGCTTGATACGTTAAGATTAATGAGTTTAATTGCAGTGTGCTTGAGCTTCATGTGGATCGTTTGTATTTTTACACTAGGCTGAAGTCACGAAGGGCCAATGAAGCGTCGATTTTATTTGCATAAAGTGCGCGTATTTGTTCACTTTTAGTGTTTTATTTACTTCGATGTTCAGATTGAGAAATGTTTGTTAAACCATACATTATATCCTTTAGTTGACGAGGTTCTGTCTTAATTCTCATTATCTATCTAAAGGCAAAAAAGTAAACGTTGAATTAAAGGACATTTCTAGCTCTTTAGAAAGAGAGAGCTGACCTTGGACAGAGAGAGGAGTGAGGAGGGGAGGGGGGGGGGGGTTGTTAAGAGAAAAGAGAGAAAGCATTCCTTACATTTTTACACGTATTCTTGAACACTTCCACCGATCACGATTTTGGAAGGATCTCACAGAACCAAAGCCCCTTAGCTTTAAAAATTAAGTGGTTTCCACTGCTTTCCCCTCTAACGTCTGGTTATTTGCTCTCAAGGAAGGGAAATAAGCTAACTGCGTACACGCGCCCGAATGGCCGGAAACTGCGGTTGTTGCTACGAACACATCTAATTAAGGGCTCCATCGAGCCATCAGTGAAATTGGTTCAAAAGATTAGCTTTTAATATCAGAATCCCCATTTATTTAATAGACCCAAGTCCCTTTATATACATCGAGAAGGATGCGAAATATCTCTAGCAATCAGATTATAGTAAAATTGTCAGTTTCGACTCTATTATATGTTTAAACAAAGGTCTAATCTATTCTCAGAAAAGGAAATAATGAATAGTATTAAAAATAAGGGTGGTCTCTCAAGTTTGTTTTAGGGCTTTTATCCGATTACCATTTCCGATCCCCTGTGTTCTTATTTATGAAACGCTAATACCGTGCCATGTTTGTATAGCTCTCTGAAAAAGAGAACTAGTTATTGTTTTCAGAAAAATCTCTGGCTTGTACGACCCCAGCGCACGTATTTCTAAACATGTACAGAAAGTCTTCTTCACGACTAGAGGGGCTTAGAGGCTTGTATGGGTGCATTTCAACCAAAATTTCCCTTTCAGATTCCAAGCCAGATTTTATCAAGCCAAAAAGCGTATGGTTAGATGTTGTTCCTTGCCAACGTGACAAAAATGTTTCTGGCCGTTTCCAAAACCGTTTCGAAACATTCGTGGAAAAATTCCAAAATTTCAATCCAGTTGTTTGTATCACGTACAGTGAAAATTTCAAGTGTGTTTACGAAAAACGTGTAACGATTTTGTTTTAACTTGTACGTGATGAAATTGGAATCCCCAACACGAAGAATATTTTGTTATGAACTGTTTTTTGCGGCTTGAATTTTTCGCAGCAAGCACGTGTATAATGTTTATGAGACCCCAGCGAACACGTTCCACTTTGAGCAGAAAAATATACATGAAAACGATCTCGTTTGACACATAACTATTTGACAGAAATGAGCTTTATGTCTTTAATTTGATCAATAGAGTGCATCGAAGTTCAACTTTTTCGGCCTTTTTCTCACATTTTAGACAGACTACTTGTAGGTTTAATTTGGCTGCTAATTTACTTAATCTATTTCCATTTCCAGAAAAGCTTAAGCGAACTGTTGGGTCTGACTAGTGAAGATTGGGTCCCATTGGGTGAAAATATCTCAAACTAGAATCCATTTGGCTGTTGTAGCGGGGTATGATTGACAGCAGTAATCACGTGACCGATCGCCGAGCGGGGCAGCGTAGTTTTACGTCAAAGACAGTTCGCGCCGCTTTGCAAAATGGTTGTTTAGTTTTGCGCTGTTTTTGGATTCCCTTCAGATGAAAAGCGATAAATAATCTTAGAATCTTGCGTTTTTCAGTCACGGATCAAAGACTGAATTAAACACCAACTTAATTCTATCGGTCACTGCTTGTTTCACAACTAGGCAAGGTCAGAATTAAAAAAAAAATACTTCAAATACTTTTGGCAACCGCAAAAACGTTCAATACATACATAATGTAACATTGCAAAGAGCCGAGAAGGCGTAACCAAGTAGAATTGATTTCACGCAATTCACTGATATGTAGCCCATCACACTTTTATACAAAATACAGCATACATACACTTTTGTAATTTTTTAAAGAGTAACTGTCAATATGATAAAAAGAGCTTTTATGATTGAACCATTTGCGTCTCGTTAGCGCAAAATACTATGTTCAAACCAGTTTACAGCGTTAAGCGATCAACAATTGTGGTATAGCTGACCTTTATTAGCTTCCGGTTGTGGTTTACGACGACGAAGCGAACATTGCCAGAGTTAAAATTGCGAGGCTCCAAGATAGATTGACTTAAATGCCTCGGTTAAAATAGACACAGCGTTATAAACACCTATACATGGGAAGTTAAAACGAATCGTAGTTTTGGAGGGTGATACATCGCAAGATTTTTCTACTGTCTGGGTGTGGCAAGCTATAAGAGAGCACATGAAATACTGAAGTGCTTGCCTATAGAAGTTAAGGAGGGCTATATCTTCGACCAATTTTTATTGAGCGGTGCTAAGCGCATGAGGGAGTTGCCCGTATGCCATACATGTATACACAAGCTATCCGCTATATGTCGAACAAATACGATTACAATACTTGTTATTGTCTAAGGGACAACTAAGCAACCAATTTATTCGCCATTTTTCCATGCTTGTTTTCGTAGCAACCTACCTTAAGCCTAGAGTTGTTAAATTTGACAATAACTCTTGCTTTATGTCAGGTATCTCTTGGAGGTTTTGCAACGTTTAGATGAGAGACTGACTAAATGCACGCAGTTCTGCACGTTCGGTTCATAACCTGCAGGGATAATATCGCTATTTATAGACCGTTGTGAATTTGAAGAGACGGATGGCCAATTGGATTTGAGAACTCTATACACTGAACATCAAAATTTGTACATTCATGAAACAAATATAAGATCTTTTCACACAGAAAAAACAAGACGTGCACGTTTTATGAAACAAATAGCTTTAGATTTGTATGTTATTTTTAGTTCTTCCACGGCGGCAAGTGCATGACTTGACAAAAATCACTGAAGTCACTGAAGTACAACAAATTGAGTTATTTTGCCGTTGTTTGAAATATTACCGCAAAAACCAGCCTCTTTGAATGAAACTTAAGCGAACTTGTAAGTCTTAGACTTGTAGTTAAACTAACCCCTTTGTAGTTTCGTGAAGTTTTATTGTTGTTTTTAATTGTTGTATAATGTTAAATTCGGTTTAACTAGTAGTGAATAGAGAAATGTATTCCAATAGGCTCATGTCATGTCATATTACATGCACGGATCGGCTTTGTGAATGAATCCTAAAATAGAAACAATAGCGAAATTGTATGTACATCGTTTATTACTCGTAAACTTTCCGTCCATGCAAAGTTCAAGGTCATATTTAAGGAGAAAGTCACGGATGGCGGGCGAATCTAATTGGAACTAGTCAAAATATATCGAGTTCGTCTGTTACGACAGGTTCGCTCAGTTGGTAGAGCGCCGGACTGCCGTGCGGGTGGTCTCGGGTTCGGGTCCCAGACCGGACCAATACGCAGGGTCCTAAAATAACTGAGGAGAATATGCTACCTTTGCAATGACATCGGCAAATGTCGCAAATGGTAGGTATTCTAGTCTTCTTAATTGGATAAGGACGATAAACCGCTGGCCCCGTCTACTGCATCTTCAGTGTTATGGTCAGCAGGGGACGTAAAAGAACCCACACACTTATCGTAAAGAGTAGGGCATGGAGAACCCGGTGTTGTGGTTTGGTCTTTGCCCATCATCAGGGTCGTAACCAGGTATATTTTTTCATCGCTGATCCCAAATTTTAGCTCTAAATTTTGATTCCTGATCCCCAAAACGTGGCAACATTTGATCCCTGATTCCATTCTGATCCCATCTGATTGGCCGATCCGGATCCCATGACCGGGTCCATGATCCCGATCCAGAGGCTGTGATCCCGATCCCAAGGCTGTGATCCCTGATCCCATATACCTAGTTACGACCCTGCATCATAGTGCTGTGTACTGTGAAATGCTCGGAGATATTAGCTGTATAAGCTACTCTTCAAATCCGAGGGCAAACAAAAGTGATGATGATGCATAAGACCTCTTCCTGCTTATCGGAAATCCGTTGCCAATCAGAGCAAATGACCGTTTTATCTTCCTTATAAAAATGTCTAATGTCTACGGGACCACCTATAACTAGCGATCTTCGTTGTCTATACTCAAGTAAGGTTTACCAAATGGGATTTTGCATAGGTCTACTTGAATTTTTCAAAGAAGGAAGTATAATAGTGTTTAATAGTGTATATATGTATGTAGTGTACATATCTAAATGCATCTCGGCCTGAACATCTCAATAAAGTTAAATGAAATGTTAATCGACTCGTCTTCCTGGGCCGTTTGAAGCGTATTTTTATTAAATTACTTTTGGACGAAGGTCGATAAGAGAAGAAGGGGACGATAACTGTCTCTCCTTCTTCTCCTTTGTACCTTATTGTAGGAAATTAACGCTCCATGAAATTAGCGCGAATTTTAAAAATTCGCGTTAATTTAAGTCGCGTTAATTTTTGTTAACGTTAATTTCCGCGCCGTTAATTAAGTGGAGCGTTAATTTCCATGACCTTGATTTCCATTATTTTGGAACCAATTTCTCGAACAGTCCAGACGCCTAGACTCTTAGGAAAAGGCATTATTTCGTCAGGGTGGAAATCTGTCGGATCACTAAAACTGTGAAAAACGCTCGAGGCGCTCAGTTTCCTTTGTGTTAAAGTAAACTTGTTCCTGTTATCTCGACAAGTTCCTTTTTCCTTTGTGTTTGTCGCGTTAATTTCCTTCATTTTGAAATGTTACCTCCTCTTTCGCGTTAATTTCCTTTATTGGGAAATAATTTTTCCATCAATTCGCGTTAATTTAAGTCGCGTTAATTTCAAATACCTTAATTAACACAAGGGTTAATTTCCTATAATAAGGTAATTTTGCGAAAAGGACGAGAACTCGTAACTTAAGCAGTCTAGCCGCTATCCCTTCTGTTTCGGTAGGTCCGTATAGCGTACATGTGCGAACCGTTGACGCAAGTTCGGGAAAAGACGGTTGTGGGATCCTAACCTCGCAAAACCATCTAAGCTTGGTTTTTCGACTGAATCCGATAAACGTTAATCCGAGATAGATTTAAAAGGCAAATTTCACTGATATTGTTAATGTAACAGTTTGATTTGTCCAATTAAAGTTTAAGTACATTGGACAAAAACAACAAAGAGACCTAGAAATGATTATTGATATTAAAAAACTGAAAACAAAAATCCGTTCTAAATGCAGGATTGGCGCTAAATGATGGTTTGTACGGGTGGCCCCTGATCTGCATGATCCTTATGCATAAGCATAACTTGATGACCCATGTGTCTTGGGTTTATCTACATCACCAGCTAAGTAACTTTCAGGAAATCCCGTTTTATCTTGTTATAGACTTGAGGATTATATTCTAGTAATGCAATTTCGCAGAGAAATAAATGTCTCTCAAAAATCTCATGCTCGGCTTAAGTCAAATGTATACCGCATCCTATTAGACATTATACTGTGCATCGCTACACGTTTTTTTTTTTTTCAAAATGCAAACAACATGAAACTATACCGTGACTAAAATGTCTGATAAGAGATTTTTTATTCAACGCTTCCTTTACAGAAATCCAGACTTCTAACTGCGTTTTGCACAGCGTGCCGTTATCGGAACTAAGAGGATTATAATAACCTGTTAACCTGTCAAATCAGTTTTCTACATTACAAACATCGTGTGATAATTGTACTCGTTACGTGCGTTGTTCAGTGTACTCCTGTGAGTAGAGTTGTCATAGTTACAGCGATTATTGTAGTAAGTAACATGTAAGCGAGAAAAATATTAATAATGGACAGCATTCCTGGTCTACAGGGACTAAAAATTGCAAAAAGCTATCTCGGGAACAAATGAACAAATCTAAACAGGTATCCACTTACAAAATCTGACTACTTCACCCAGAAAATAAGCATCTCGCTTGATGGCAATTTGGTGAACTGGTCTACTTCACAGTCCGGCGACTTTCACAGATGTTCTCTTCGATTCCTTTTCTTCGGCCTCGTTTGTCAAATACGTTTTTCCTCTACTTGCGAAATACAGGCGCCTAAGCCATTTAAAAATTCTAAAGTTTTAACACAAAGTGATGAGTGGAGTTTTAAAACTCAGATGGGGTCAGTCTTGCACAGTTGTACTAAAAAACAAATTCCCTGTCTAAACTTTTAATTCCTCCATCCATTCGTAAAAAAGGACAACAGGCGTGATTGAATAACAATTTTTGTGGTATCTAATCTTGAACCACAGTACAAGATCCTTTCGAAACCCTATAAATACGTATAAACCCCCTTAATCCCAAACTAAACCAGAACGAAATTGTTGCTTAAGCTAAAATACCAAAAACGTTGCTTTATTATGTCTAAGTACTAAAATGGATTTTCTAAGCTTAAATACTTAGTGGAAAGTTCATAACCCTAACTTGGAATTACTATAAAACGTTGTTTAATTTTTTTACTAAATGAGATTAAAGCAATACAGACCATCATCAGCTTCTCAAATAACTATGGACCCAAGATTTAATGCTAAACGACGGAATAGAGCAGACCACTCTGAATCGGTGAATAAGCGAATGGTGCGAAAATCTTTGATATAATTTTTGCTTTAAAAGTTCAAAGGATCTCTAAAGAAGATATTTATTGAATTTGAATTGAAGCTGAAAACTTTGCATACAACAATTAATTGATTAGGCCAAGTTAAATTATGAGTAAAGTTATTGGGAAAGTTGGAACGAACAAAAACCAACTGGCGTTAAATTACTCCTCAATTAACTACAAAGAAAATTTTGTAAGACAAGGCAATTTAAACCCCTTGCTTTTTTAGCGTTTCATAAAGTATTTAACGAAAGATTCAAAATGCCGTTTTCCGTTTTCAAATATCTTTTCTAGTTCCGGAGATATTTAAGCTTAAAAAAATCGTAAATATGCAAATTAGGGGACTGGTGACGTCATCTACTCAACCCAATTTTATGTCAGGTACAAAAATTGAGTTTTCTCGGTCTTTTACTACAAAGACCAATGAAGACTAATAGTTCTACAGGTGACCAACAAGCAGTTGTAATTTTATTGTGTTACCACGGCAACTCACTATTTTCCAGTCCCCACCAATTTATTTTTAATATTTTAGAATTTTTTAGTTCGAAAAAATGAAACCCAGACAAGACGTCTGCCACCATTCATGTGCTTACCAGATCACGCATGTAAAGCATTATTGACAAATAACAATAACGAATGCCAGAATTGGCCAGAAAAGCCTTTACATCCGGGGGACCTGGAACCTAGTGTGTTACTATGGTAACCAAATTGTTGAGTTCGCATGGTAAAACACGACTAGCAGAGTGTTACTGCAAAAATCAGAAACTTCTTCATATTTGATCAAAATTTGATTGAGTCTATGACGTCATCGCTTTGCTAATTTGCATCATTTAAAAACTTAAATATCTCTGGAAAGAATAGAGGTATTGGAAAACAGTAAACGGCATTTTTCTTCTCATAAAAAGAACTTTTTAATATTTCAAAATGGCTATGAAAGGAAAGATGCGAATTTCATCATAGTAGCACTTTAATACGAATTCAAGCCAAAATTTTAAAGCGCCCGCCCGCTCCCTTTTTTATAAAGATCCAGACAATAAACATCTGTGTTTTTTTTACTTGGCCTGATATCAAATCATATATCTGTATAAAATCGATCGTTCTATTAGCGAATAATAAACACACAATTTCCTTTTCTAATAGGCTTTATCGTGGGTATTTATTTAAGGCCGCCTAAATAGTGAAGGAAATCTTGTTGGGGTGTATAGAATAGTTTACTAAATCATGGTTCAGTTGCCATCATACATGTCCTTTAAAATCAAACTCAACAGTTTTTGTTGTTTTCCTGACAAGAGGGATGCATACTTTCTATCAGTCCCTCCTCGTCGCACACAGTTTGTAGGGGGTTGGTGCCAAGACTCCTCGCACAATGGGATCCACTGGCGCCTCCAAATCTGGCTGGGAAGAGCTTGTGGGAAACTTAAATCTGAACTGCTGAAGAAGGCCAGCTAAAAAGAGGAAAATCTCAATTTTAGCCAAAGATTGCCCCAAACAGCCCCGTGGACCGGCTCCGAAGGGAATAAAACTGAAGGTTGCTGGGCAGATGAAGCTCCCTTCTTCGTCAAGAAAACGCGTTGGATCAAAGGCGTCCGGGTCTTGCCAGTGTTTCGGATCGTGATGAATAGCTCTGAGGTCGAAAATCACCTGGGAATTTTCTGGAATGTCGTACCCTCCTAGCGTTGTATCGCTTCGCACTCGATGAGGAATGGTCACGTAAACAAACGAACTGTGACGCATGATCTCCGTGACGGTGGCTTCCAAATATGGCAAACTGCTCTTGTCCTGCAAGCGAGGTTTGCGGTCACGTCCGATGACGTCGTCAAGCTGCTGATGTATCTTGGCTTGGACTTCTGGGAACGCTGCTAAGTAGAGAAGCGACCAGGTCAAATAATCAGTGGTCGTGTCTGCGCCCGCGATTACAAGATCTGACAGTGTGTTCTTCAAGTTAGCCTCATTCAATAGTCCTTTTGCTTTGGAATCATCCATTTCGGCATCTTTAAGGGCCTTTATAAGGGCATCGGTGATGTCCCGTATGACTCCTTCTCTGTATGTTTGCTGGTGTTCTTGAAGTTTTGGCAAGAAGACTTTTTCTTGGAGGTTGCGGCAATCTGCGATGCGTTTATGAATGTTCAGTGGAAGAAGTTTCATAAATGGAAAAACTTCCAGTAAAGAGGCGCTTCCAGCCAGACGCATTGTATCCTCTCTCACTTGCTGCAAATCTCTCAAATAATCGTCTTCTTCAGCGAAACGCGTTCCGAATATGCATGAGCAGATGATGTTTGTGACTCCGAGACTGATAAGTTTGTGCGGATCAATCTGGGCTCCCTGTGACTCATTTAAACGTCGGCACATCTCATCGACCTCTCGCTGAACTTTTTGCTCCAAATTTTGAATTCCGCTTCCAAACATTCGAAGAGCGGAGTGCGTTACCTTTCGTAACAGCTTCCAGCGCGCTCCAAAGTCGCCAAATATGATAGCGTCGGCTCCAGAAAACAATGTCTCGATGACGTAGCTTTTTGTTCTCCCTGCAAAAATGTTTCCTCTACGAATCAAGGCATCCCAGGCTAGATCGATATCAGTAACGACGAAAACCTTCTGTCCCACAATCGACATCATGTAGATATCTCCATACTGCTTCGCTAAGGCTCTCATAGTCACGTGGTTGAAGCTCTTCATGTCCAGCAAGTTGCCAATCAGAGGTAACTGACGCGGTCCTGGGGGAAGGTGCCTGGCCTGTGTCCAGCGGTGTACCACAAGATAGTAGAGAAGGCCGGACATGGCGAAGAGGAAAAGTGCTTCCCAAAACATTGCGGCTGTGCTGACTATATGAAAGTAAACAGAAATTTACAAAGCTTGAGAATAACACGGTATATCTATCAGTTGCTACAATTCCAAGAATTATGTTTTTTCATACTCGAAAATCGGCAAATCAATCAATCATTCAATCAACCAATCAATCAACCAGACAGTCAGTCAGTCAGTCAGTCGTCAGTCATTCATAATCAATCAATCAATCAATCAATCAATCAATCAATCAATCAATCAATCAATCAATCAATCAATCAGTCATTCAGTCAGTCAGTCAGCAGTCATCAATCAATCAATCAATCAATTAACAATCAGTCAATCAATCAGTTAGTCAGTCAGTCAGTCAGTCAGTCAATGAATCAATCAATCAATCAATCAATCAATCAATCAATCAATCAATCAATTAGTCAGTCAGTCAATCAATCAATGCGGTGAAACCAAGCCTGGGAAACGGAAGAAGTTTTAAAGGTGCGAGTTTTCTGGGCTTTGCCGATTATCAAAAACAAGCGTAAATTTGCAATACCGCCGCAACAAAATAGAAGTGTCAGATCCTGTTGCTGTAGAATCCGATCCTTTGTAGTAGCTTCCGATTGCGTGATGAGCCATTTACAGTCCTCACGGAAGAAACGTTGCGTGACGTGTTATGAACCCCAACTTCTGCCCCATACACTTAACGAGTGGCGCAATCTTGTACTTCTTTTTTTTCACGGTTGCCTTTTCGTCTTTCCTTACCCGTCTCCATTTTCCCCAGTCTTAATGATGTTGCATTCGGGTTTGAAAATCACGTCTTTGTTGTTCATCTTCGTTAGTAAAGTAAATTATTATTTTGAGGTTTCCTTCGTGATTAGGTGATCAGTTTCGTTGAACGGTAAAAGCTATTTAATGTTGTCACTGTCGTGAACTCGCAGAAAAAGTTCATACACATGTAGTTTCGTCTTTCAGAAAGCGCTTCGTGCGTTTTATTTGAAATCAGGCAGCATTTGAACGTTCTCGATCGTGACCACGCGGCCGGAATAATTTACGAATTATACAAATATCGATGACAGAAATAAATCTAATTCAAATACTATACATACCTCGGATGTCTCAACGTTTAATAGAAATACGTGTGCGACGTGTCGGCTGGTACGGTGCACACCTTTTTCGACCTTTTCGATGTTAATCGACAGCTTTTCGGGTTATTCGGGTATTTACGACAGCACCAATATCATTCTTCCCCAGTCCCACACTCCACCTTCCAACCTCTCGATCCCCTCTGACCACATCCCTTTGTAACGCACCACCACTTTATTACGTAACGTTTCATTTAATACTTGTTTTATACCTGTGCCAAAGAAAACCTCGGTTAAAAGGTGAGTTTTCTATTTTTTAATACAAAAAACCTTCTTTCATATGCTACCCAAAAAAATAGCCTGCTGAGCGCTCCCTTTCTCACTTCATTCTGTCGTGAGCCGTGAGCAGATCGGACACTACGAAATCATAAACATACCAATTGCAATTTTTCCGCGCACGCGATAGAAATCGCAGGTTACATTGTAAGGGGTGTCGAATGGTAAACGCGAGACTTTGCGAGACGGCGAGACTGATATCTTTTCTGCGAGCCCGAGACCTTTTAGCCTTGCAAAAGAAATCGAGACTGCGAGAAGGCGTCAAAGAAAGATTCGCAACGACGAGACCCGTGAAATTTGGCTAAAATTTTGCGAGACACGCAGTTTTTGAAGGACCATTCACCACCCCTATTGTAATATCTACATGCATGTAACGGCAGACCTTCGAGAATCGACAGAGAAATATTATTTCAAATGAGTTCTACTTATTTTCCTCCCGCTAAAGGTCAATATTGCACAAATAAAAGCGATGTACCGTAATTTAGTAATACAGTAGAACCTCGGTAACTCTAACTCTAAGGGAAATAAAAAAATTGTGGGTTTTTTGGGGGTGTTAAAAAAAAATTAAAAAAAAAATTTTTTTGGGGGGGTTTTTTTGTTTCGGGGTCTATAAAATATGCACAGGATTAGCTCGCGCGTGACGAAGAATATCATGCAAACATTTTTTCTTCACTCCAACACTAAGTTCTTTGATTTCGTGAATAAAACGACTTGATTTGGGCTTTGACTTCATGGGCAAAACAAAAGTTGAAAAAATGAATTTTATTTTGCGAATTATAGTACAAACTGATGGAATGTGTTGACATTGATGTATACACAATAGTATATTCATTCCGTTGAAGCGGAACGTTTTTTACGTCATCGAAAGCTCGCCAACGCAATCAACTTCACAGAAAGGGGCGCCCATAAAATTTTGAAGGAGAGGGGGGAGGGGGCGAGGAATTGAACGATGCTTTTTTGACAAATACATTTGTTTTAAATTTATGCACCTGTGTAAACTTTTTCCCATTTTACCAACATTTCATTTTACACTGATCATATTTTTGAATAATTTATTTCAACTTTTCAAGCTCTGCAAACAGGTTTTTTTTTATATATTTCTTAGCACCCTCGAGAAAATAATGGGCCGCCCCTAAACTGACATAACGAAGGGAGAGTACAAATATGTAACTCATTGTTATTATGCTTTAGTTATAGGTTCCCAATTCTTTTGTGAGATGATCCTGGAGGCCGCCATTGTGATTTTACTCCTCGTGTTGGGCTGGCGGATGTTTTTTGCCTCGTCACCGAAAAACCTCCCACCGGGTCCCCGCCCCTATCCCCTGATCGGCAACTTGACCCGATTGGTGGGAAAACCGATTCATTTGGCCGTGACTGACCTCGCAAAGGAGTATGGGGAGATCTACACGCTGTATTTACCAGGGGGTCAGCGGTGTATCCTAATAAATTCCATTGGCCTGGTGCGTGAGGCTTTGCTCACCAAGAAGGACGATTTCGCTGGCAGGCCACGCACGTTTATCGGAGATTATCTCACGCGAGAAGCCAAGGACATCTTTTTTGCGGATTTCTCACAGACAATGATTCTGCAACGGAAACTGGCTCATTCTGCACTGCGCATGTACGGAAGTGGACTCAAGCACCTGGAAGAGAAGATATGCGGTGAAGTGGACCAACTTTTGGAGAGGTTCTCTGCCCACAATGGAAAGACTATCGACCCTGAAAACGACATAGACCTCATGGTTTTGAACGTAATTTGCGCTGTCGTCTATGGCGAGAGTTACGAGCTGGAAGATGAAGAATTTAAGCGAATTATGAAATACAATAATCACTTTGTTCGGCTTTTCAAAGGCTTTAATATTCTAGAAATGCTGCCCTGGTTGCGGTTTTTGCCGCTCGAAGAAGGAAAAATCCTCCGCGAAGCAAGAGAATTAAGGGATGCTGTCCTAGACGCCAAATACCGACAGCACAAGAAGAAATTTGATGACAAAAAAGACAAAAAGGAAATTAAAATCAACGACCTGACTGACGCGCTTTTGAAAGCTTTTTATGAAGCTCAAGAAGAAGACGGAAAAGTCTCACAGCTGCTGACCGAAGATCATCTGGTAATGATTATGAATGACGTGTTCAACGCTGGCATTCAGTCCACAACGGCAACGTTGCTATGGTTACTGGCGTACATGGTCACTTACCCAGACACCCAAGCGCGTGTTCATGCAGAGATGGATAAATTAATTGGTCGTTATCGCAAGCCTCGTCTCGAAGACCGTGGTCATCTTCCTTATTTGGAATCTACAGTGGCTGAAATCCTTCGCATTGCGACAACTACGCCTCTGTCCATCCCCCACAAGTCGACGCGGGACAGTACCCTGGGGGGCTATGACATTCCCAAGGATACCACGATTATCACAAATTTTTGGGCGATCCATCACGACCCGAAGGAATGGGAAAACCCGGACGTGTTCAACCCTGAGCGCTTTCTTGATGCCGACGGAAAGTTTTCAGCCTCGGGTCCCACTGGGTTTCGAAGCTATCTGCCGTTCAGCGCTGGTCGGCGTGTGTGTCTGGGCGAGTCGCTTGCCAAAACTGAGCTGTTTTTGGCTTCATCCAGGCTCCTTCATCAGTTTACGTTCGAGCGTGCCCCAGGCCAACCGATGCCTGATCTCACTGGCCACGTGGGAGTTGTGTTTGCTCCTGGATCTTATAAAATCAGCATCAAGAACAGAATATAACTTGTGTTTTACTTCCCTGGCTCTTATATATAATCACGCTTTGAGCTTGACTGTTAACGAATTTCAAATACGTACTTTTTATACGTGGCTTGACCATCTCTTTACCAAGAGAACTGTCACTTTTATAGTTGTTTAACCAGGTAGATAAGATTATAAGCGCTAACGATGTAGCCGAATTAAATATCCCGAGATTTCAATTGGAAATCAAATGCTTTGTCAACTTTAAATGCTAAAGATACAAAACGTATTGTTGTTATTACCGACGAAGTTCAAAAGGTCAGCATTCGCATTTGAAGTAATTTACCCAATGTTTTTTTTTATGATTCATATTTCTTTATTTGTTGATTGCTCTTTAATTAAAAATAACGAACTACATAACCTCGTCCAATAGTTTCCTGGTATTTAGCGTTTAGGAGGATGAGGCATGCTACTTTGTAGTGTTAAAGGAAAGTTATTGTGTGCAATCTTAGACAAAACTCTTCACTAAAGTTTTTACAATTTCGTTTCCACTTTATTTTGTAGCTTATTCATCCCCCCCCCCCCTACAAAACTTGCAATTCACGGTATGGCACTATCTTGAACTCCTTCAATTACTCTCGTCCAAGATTGAGGGTTGTCTTTCAAGATTTCACAAGTGTATTTCAAAATCCACAAGTTTGTAATGCAATCAACCACATTCAAATCAAAATGTTTCTGTTAAAAATTTCATTGAGCACAATGCTATGTCTAAGGACAGTGCATTGAGTACACACTTGGCAATAACAAGTGTTGCAAAGGTAGAACTCGAAATAACAAGCACTTGATTAAGAAGCTTTCTTGCAAAAGACTCATCAATAATCTTGAGAAGTTCTTTGTATGTTCCGTTATTTTGTTTGGCTAGAGGTACAATATACTCCCGCATATCCTGAACGTAGGTGATGTAGTTTTTACTATTTTGCAAAAGATCCTCCAACAAGTCTTCTACTTGTTCGAGGTCTTCTTTTGAAAAGTCCCTAAGCAAATTCCAGTGGCGAATAAAATAGTGAGGAAGCAAATGTTTATGGTAAGCATCTTTAAGTTTCTTCACCATGAACTCAAACAGAGCTCCCAATCTTCGATCATCCATATTATAGAAATCGAAGCCGGTTTCCGTCTCTGCAAGCCACAGAAACAAAGTTTTCAGATAATAGGATGCTAAAACCTTCTTGGTATCCAGCCTTGGCTTGAGATGCTTCTTGTATGCATATCTTAACATGATATAACACAGCTTTAGCGCGTGTTTGTCACTGTGGTATTGAAGCAGTGTTTTCTCTGCTTTGGAGAATGAAAATCTCCAATCCAGTTCAGGATCTTAGGAAAGGCCTGATGGCTTGTAGACCAAATGGCATCCACCTCTCGCAATTTTCTGAATGGTGCCAATGCTGAGAAGATGGGAGTCTCTACTATCACGATTCAACCATTCTACCGCCGCGTTTGGCCAACTGGAGAAGGTCAGAGCCACTGCAATATCAATAACACTCATATAGCCGTACCTCTGTCGGTGAATTTCTTTTGCTTTGAAAGTAATTGCTGGCTCATTCTGCACGATGTCGAAGTCGGAATCGTCGCTTCTAGACTGTCTAGACTGAGCAATTCTAAGAAAGTGCTGATATATCGCACTTGCGCTTACAAAATCGTGATTGGTTTTCTTTAACACTTCAAGCAGGTCAGACCTTAAGCTTCCTTTTCGCTGTACCAAGTTCTGCATTCGCACCCAAACAAAACCAACAGGGGTGCGAATTTCTTCGACATCTGCCTCTTGAACAGTAAGAACTTTGGGCGAAACCATTATATCAATGTCCTGTTCAGTTCCTGTCACTTCGACTGAAAAGAAACCATAGCCTTCCATAACGCTTCCGCACTTTTCTAATGAAAACAAATCGTCGCCTTCTCCCATGACAGGGGGCAGTATATCGAAGTCTTCTCGGTAAAGATTTCTTGCCAGTTGTCTTTGAATGTATCCATCGACTCTGTGAGCTTTCCTCAGCAGGGTGTTCAATGGATGCTCTTTAGCTCGCTGGTACAACATTATTACAAGAAAGAAACATGCTCCAATGAGCACTGAAGCAACAAACAGGTCGACAAACCCAACACGGTGGATACTGTTTTCGTCCATCTGAATCTCGAGGTTTTCGATTAGATCTTGAGGCTTATTCCTGGGTTTATAGGTCAAATGATCCAAGCTGATAAACAATATTATCCATATTATTAAGCATCACATAAAAAAAATCAAGGAAAGGTCTCGTAAATCAACTTCCTGCTTCCGCCGAACCGCCATGTTGGAAGAGCCGTTCAGCGCCGTCGTAGTGGCATGGGTCTAATTCGTAATCCGCGTTTACTTATTATTGCAGGCGCAGTAAACACTGGGAAAGTGAGTTGAGGCGCGCATTCATTGCCCTTAAAAATGTTTAGTTTGGGCTTATTATAGGTTTCTGACTCGGCTATCCTTTAAGTGTCTTCTAAAACAACTGCACTACTCGTCTGTATTCTCTAAGAACGACAGTCAAATCAGTTCGTCGCTGTGTGTTGCGAATTGTTGATCAATATTCGCGCAAAGAAAACTTGAGCTTATTTCCAGACGGATTTTTGCGTCCGAGATCGTGGACATACACAATTACCGTGTGGCTTAAGCTGTCTTTTAATTTACGAATGTCATCAAAAAACTTTAACATACATGGCCGCAATATGAAGAAAACATAAGAAAAACAGATGCGCAAATTCGTTCAGTAGCGTGAAATCGATTCCGGCCCTGAGTAATATACTGCAATCAATAGTTCATTTTAAAATAAAAGTAATTTCATAGAAGACTAATTAATTGCAGTGCTGCTTCAATATTAATGTTTCCATGTCGTCAATGAATTATTACAAACAAAACCATCAGATATCAAGAACCGGGGCATATGGTTGTTATCATTTAAAAAGCCATATGCCTTATATTGTCTCTTTAATTATCCGGAACTATACCCACCATATCTTACACACTTGATTTGCGTATGCTAATTTTAAGATCTCTTTGTTTCGACGGCGTTTTGAGGACTGAATTATTTTCTTTCCTAAGTTGGTTGTTTTTTACGATTTCTCCGGGTAGTCGCTGGTTTCTCGACAGTTCTTTTGGGAATATGACTTTCATTTTAGCCAAATCGCGCAATTGAGAGACGCAGTCCTCAAAAAAGGCGAGTTTAAGGGATTGTAAGCGCTTTGTGAAGAAAGCTGGTTGATATTCAGTGGAAAAACACCTGAGGTCGCAATGGATGAAAGGTAAAAAGAAGAATCGGTTAAATTTGCATTTAGTAAATTTTCTTTACGAGCACAAGGTATAAAACAAACTTTTTCTTTAACTTAAGAGATGTGTTTATCGCATTTTGCTGTTCATTTCGTTTATTTAAAGTTCTCCATGTGAGGCATAATTTAAAACAAATCCTGAAAACTTTTTTGATGTTAGTTGTTTGATATTCAAAATCATCTGACAGGAAGCAGACAAACACTGTTTCGTGAAATAAGGTTATTTATATTTTTTCGATCTTTGCGCTTACTGCCGATCCTGACTAAAATAAAACAATAGAATAATTTTACTTGAATTTTGGAAGCGGTCTACGCCTGAAAATAAGATCGATTTTGGACAAACTAGTTTTGAGAATTTAGCTTAAAATATTTTGAAACAGCTTTCACTCGAATTCAGACTCTGAATCAAAAGGTTTTTGGTTAGTTTTTTTGGGGGGGGGACAAGATTTCTCATAACGTTTAAATGTCGACTGTTTTGAGCTTACTATAAAATGTAAAGTTAGAAAATTTAATACACGCGTGGGTTGCGACAGGATTTCGAGACTGTAAGTAACTGAGATACGAGATAATTTTTTTCCACAACCATGTTCTAGTGCCGAACTGACGAAATCAGAGGAAGATGGAAGGAAGACATACATGCAAATATGGCGGAGACGACTCACCGAAACTTATGAAGAAGGCAGCTGCAAAGAATGTTGCAGGTAACATTAAACTGAATATATAATAATTTTATTAGTCGTGTGTTGTAAATGACTCATTCAAAAGTTCGGTTTCAAGAACAATCAATCTTGTTAGAGTCTTATGTACACTCAGTTTGAAACAGAAAAAGGCGTTTCTTTTATTAGCTAATGGACTAATTGGTTGAAAGCTTCAGTAGTTGATATATAGAAAGGCTGAAGTCATGTATAAATATAGGTTGTTGGCAGTAAAATAAAACGGGTATAAGACGTTATTCAGAAAATCGGAAAGTGCGAGTTGCGGGCGAATGTTTTCTAGGATGTCTCAGATAGCAGGAGTGTTTTAGAATAGTAACATGGCTTTATGACATATTGTGTCGCGACAGTGTACATTTAGCTTACACTTTGAGAAAACAAATGTTATTAGCCATTCAAAGCAAAGGGAGAGTCCAAACAATTTTAAAAATATCCTGAAAAAAACAAACGGACACAAACGCGTTTTTTTCTACGAGTCATTGCATAATCATAAGAATCGAAAATCTGGGTGCTAACAAAAGTTATTTTTACTTTGCCCTTCCAAGCGTCCTCCGTCACTCATTGGCTAAAATGTTGACAGGAGTCACGTGGCAGTTCGGTATCGTCGTCTTGGTCTTAATTGAAGTGCTCATCAATCTCGTTCTCATGCTGATCGAATTCCATGTCATTAAAGGTGATGATAATGTTTGTGTTATTAAGTAATAAGTGTTGTCAAAGATCAACAGCGCTATCAGTTGTGTTTTTTAGGTAGTATTTTTATCGCATTAAAATCAAAAGTCCTAAAAGAAAGGATCTCAATGGGGTGGTGGCTTTTATGGTTAACGGTTAAAATTTGAGCTTTTTACGGCTAATTTATTTCCATTACGGTTAACATAAGTTAAAATTTCTTTTTTATTGTTTTAAAAGTAAAAAAAAAAGAATTCCATTATACTTTTGGTCTTAGGGCCTTTCTGGGACAAAAATCTGATTTAGTCCGTTTTACTTAAAATTCTTGAAGGATCTTTTACGGTTAACATATTTTACGACCAACGGTTAAAGTTTTCAGACTTTTACGCCTACTACATGAATTTTTAGCCGTTTTACGACCAACGGTTAACCCCATTGAGACCCTCCCAAAATATCTAGGTTTCACTGGGTTCCACGAGATGATGATGATGATGATCTTTGATGATGATGTCTATGGAATATTCCAGGGGGGTTCACGAGGTTTCACGCGTACGCTGGAAGACAATACTAGGAGGGCGCTGGACTTGAAATCCGGAGGTCAAAGGTTCAAGCCCCCTTCTGATCATTACCTGGTTCTATAACTCCTCAGCGACGCGTGAATCATATCTAACTCGGCTTAGCTCACTTCACAGGAATATGAGCAAAAAGCTATAACAGTCTTGTCTTACTTTTCTTTCTTCAGATGAAACTCATCTATCAAGACACCTTCTTCATTTCGTTGGCATTACAATCCTTGCTATCTTCGTCTTTGAGGTCAGTTTCAGCGCTGGGTAGGGTCATTTTAAAAATTCTACTTTTTTTCTTTTTATTTTCCTTTTGTGGTTTGATTCGTTGACCATATTTTCACAGGTGTTTCTCAAATTCTATGCGATGGGTTGTGAGTATTTCTTGATGGACAAACTGGAGGTAGGGACAATGTTTGCTTTGGTCAGTTTCTTATCCTACTCAGCACAGTAATTCGTACGATCTTAAACTAATTTCATACTTCTCTTCATCAGTTGTTTGATGCTTTTGTGGTCATTTCAGCCTTTACAATCGAAATAGTGCTAAGGTGAGTGAAAGGGAGGGCGTACCGTTGAATTACATGTGCGAGAGAATAACAATATGCATGAGGCGTGGCCGCTGAAAAGATCCCCCGATTTTTAAGGGTTCTTCCGTACTCTGAGAGTGCCCAGAATCTTCTCATTTTGGGGGAATAAAGGTAAACACGAGTCGCGTCAACAGTCAGAAGTCCGGTAGTCGGTTATTATTGGATTGTAGTAGTGCGCTTGCAAGGTGTTTCCCATTTATATATGTTTTTTGTTTTTGTTTCAGCGTCATGCGCGCTAAAAAAGCATGGAAGGGCTTCGCTTTCATCATCGTTCTTCGATTGTGGAGAATTTTACGGGTTGTCATCAGTAAGTATCTAAGAGATCTCATTATATTCCGATCCTTTTTGTTGAATTTGACAAGTTAATTATTCAAAAAAGTCGTGTTCTACGCCCCTTACATAAAACCCTTCTACTCAGGAGGTGGTGGGTTAACAAACCGCTGCTAAACACACAAAATATTCTGTCGGCCGCGTTTTTAAATCCTTTTGTAATAGAGAGATAGTGTGCTAGACTAAAACCCTGGATGGGTTTGTTCTGTTCTTTTCTTGTACGAGGCGTTCTTATAGATATGGTTCCTCCCTCTCAGTCCCAAAGTATAAGGCTGTTTTCACACTTGGTGCCTGGGAACGGTGCCCAAGTACGATTCTCGCTGG
Source organism: Oculina patagonica (assembly GCF_052425735.1). Lineage (NCBI taxonomy): Eukaryota > Metazoa > Cnidaria > Anthozoa > Scleractinia > Oculinidae > Oculina > Oculina patagonica. The sequence continues at coordinate 36,534,689 of NC_135763.1, forward strand.
GCACTAAATAAATGTAAACATACTATTTTTTCAAGTGCCCACGCCATAATTCGGGAAAGGTGTCCGTGCCCGAGTAAAACGTCTAGACCTTGTACTCGGACACTTAATGGTACTTCGGTTTTCTGTGTGTGAACACGTCGCTATTTTTTGCCGGTGCCTAGGTACCAGTGTTCGGGCACTAAGTGTGAACACGACCTAGGCGGGTACTGGCCAACCTAACAAAAAATAATTAATGCTAAAGAAGTAACCTATACAGGGGAATAAACAGATGATCCCAGAATTCGAACGGAATAGCCGTCAGAGGATTTTTAAGCAAAAATATCAATCTATATAATTGTTTTTTTTTTTTTTTTAGATATAATCGCCTTCAAAGAGGAATTCTACGAACTGATCGAGGATGACGTGGATGCACCGCCCAAGAAAGAACAACACGGTGTGAATCCACTAGCGACTGACACGGAGAAGAGCGAAGAGAAACAGAAACAAGCCGAGACTAATTAAGCTATTAAGAACGAAAAGAGAATATTCATCTCTTGGAAGGGATCACTTTTACAAGCTATGAAACGAAATAATTACTCTTTAAATTAAATAAATAAACACGAATGACAAGACAAAATTGGCCAAGATAAAAGAAAGTAACTCGAACGCGGCAATATTTCATAACAAACTAGAGATTTGCGCCATTCTTTTAGGTTTCGTTTCAAAGAGAATGTAAGCGAATGGCTCAAATCTGTTTTTTCGAACTTAGAGAAACGATATAAATAACAGAACAGGTACAAAGATTCCTCTAAGAACGAGGAGGAACTTGAAATCTTGTAAATCAACTATGTAAAGATTAAAATTTATGATTAAACCAGATAATGCAGTTGTTACATTGTTTAGCTGACTACACGTTGAAACAGAATTAGCCGTGACTTTTAGGCCCATGAAATTAACGCGATATTCTTGATAATCATTCACTGAGCGTTTAGCCTGTGAATACAGCCCCCACTCCGCGCTCTGACCCGGAGAGGAGTCTCTCCCCTCGAACGCAACAAACGGGTCGGAGCACGGAGCGGCGGCTGTATTCGCATACTACTGAGCGTTCACTCAGTCCTCTTCGTGCCCTTGGGCACATAAGGCCGTTACCAGATTCCGCCACTGCTGCCTGTTCTTTGCATTCTTTCTCAGCTCTCCCCAGCTGAGTCCGCTTTTCCGCATCTCTTTTTCAACTGTCCGCCGCCAGGTCTCTTTTGGTCGTCCCCTTGCTCTTTTCCCAGATGGAGTCCAGTGCAGAGCAACTCTGGGAAATGATGATGGATCCATCCTGAGGACGTGTCCGATCCAGCGCCACCTTCTCTTCTTCACCTCGGAGCTGATGTTGTTTGTTGAGGTTGCCCGGCGTAGCTCGGCGTTTGAAATGATGTTAGGCCAGAAGATGTTCAGAATGCGGCGTAGACACCGATTTTGGAATGTCAAGTTTGTGGCAAATGGCTTTTGTGGCCTTCCATGACTCACACCCATACAGCAACGTGGTGAGAACGTTACTCTTGAAGCTTACTCTACTGAGCGTTAGTCTCCTCATAATAATAGGGACTAACAAAAACTGCGAGTTTCCAAAGGGTCACATTAATTGCATTGCAGATTCTTAGTTTGGGTAGTAATACTAACCCGATTGTAAAATTTTAACAAATTATAAGAACCCAAAAAATAATGCCTGTGTTTATGCGTCGTTACATAACAACATATCGAGTGGTGGAATGTAAGCAATTGTACTAAGTTGAATGGTGTTACTTAAATAAAAAGACCAGATAACAAAATCAACGGTATGTACAAAGTTCATTTATTAACCGAAATATAAAATTGAATAACTACCACAATTCTGCAATCCGCAATAAATCACATTTGGAATAAAATACAAAACGATTTCCTCTCGCTATAAGAAATTTATATACACAATAATTAGAAACTGCTATCTTACAAAAGTCTTGGGCCGCTACATGCAACTGGAATGAAAACAGATTTTGACAAACGCAATTTACTTATTGAATAACTACCACAATTCTGCAATCCGCAATAAATCACATTTGGAATAAAATACAAAACGATTTCCTCTCGCTATAAGAAATTTATATACACAATAATAAGAAACTGCTATCTTACAAAAGTCTTGGGCCGCTACATGCAACTGGAATGAAAACAGATTTTGACAAACGCAATTTACTTTTGGCAGCTTAACAGTTTCCAAGGAAAAGTTGCGCCCGCACTCTCGCAACGTCGACGTTCATGTCACGCTTGCTGCCATGGCAACTAACCTGAATCTTGTTCGCAATTGAACATAAGGAAGAAATCTTTTCGTACAGTGAGAGCCAAGCATATTAAAACGCGTCGATAGACGTTCGATTGTATAGAAAGGTTCAAACATTGACCATGTTTACCACATTTCAGTAAAACAGCACATTAGCGCCAAAAAGCGTTATTTACATCGGCGACAGCTTGATCATTTTCACATTTTGCTCTCATTTTTTGCCTCTTCTTCTAGCCGCTATCCGAGCCCGCGTTCTATTCGTCAGCGTGCTGCCTGCCCCTTGAGGAGTGCTTGGCGCGGCGCCAAACGTTGGCGCAGCCGCAGGTGACGCAAATGGACTTCCCGGCATGCCACCAGATCCCGCAGCAAAGTTAAAACCACCACTGGGCGTAGGTGTCGCTGGCGCAGCTGTAGAAGATAAAAGAGGAAAGAATTAACCATACAATTTCTTATACAGTAACATTTCATAGGAATGAACATCATTGCATTCTTAAGACCAATGATGTCCTTAGTCTTGAGAATGCATTTACCAGGATCCTAAAATTTGGAATTCCCTTCCAATTTCGATCACTAGCTCGACTAGCTTTTCTACTTTTAAGAAAAAAAAGCCTGAATTGAGTCTGAATTGACCTAGCCGCACTTCCACAAGTACATTTCTATAACTGAGGTGGCCTCCCCTATAAGCCTGGTGCTTTCTTGGAGGTCTCCTCGCCTTACCAAAATTAGTACTTCTGTTATATATCAATGTTAAAGTGGCTAATAATTGATGATAATGACGATAATGATGATGACGATGGTTAGGGGAGAACAACTTATGGTAAACAAAATGCCTCATACTCGGACGTTTCTTGTGCTCGTCACGCGTCCCAAAGAGCGACTGCGTGCGAGGCTACCTTAAAAGGTAGTTTGTTGACGAGGGAGCCTGTTAGCATTAGCTGCATTTCGTTTCTAAGAAAAAAATTAAAAAATGTATGTGCAGGGTCTTCTTACCTCCAGGTTGAGCTGTTGTTTGACCAAATTGACCAAAAGCACTGCCACCTCCTGAAGCACCTATGGAAATAAGACACTCAAATTAGCGAAGGACAAAACAATCAAAACAATAAATTTTTCCATCCGAGTCTTGTCCCTATCTGCTACAAAAAATGACACTCTAATTAGATCATGTTTCCCAAGAAATTTCCGAGCAGAAAAAAATAATGTCAAACAACCGGAAGGAAAAGAGCCAGCAGAAAGTCACAGTATGCGGGGGTTTTGCTGGTAACAGACGATTTTTTACTTAAGAAAACAAACCTATGTAAGTTACATGTAGTCGCGGCGATAAAATTGCCATGAAATCGCCGCTAGTTTTCACGCGTGAAAACTAGCGGCGAAAAAAATCGCCGCGATATTGCCGAAGTTTCGAACCTGTTCGAAACTTGATACAACTTCGGCGCGACAAAAATTGCATTGAGTTGCGCAACAAAAACCGCCTGTGTTAACGGGCCTTAAGAAGAACAATTCGTGTGCCTTATGCATTTCTCCTTGAATCCACAAGTGCTCAGTCACTACTTATTGACTATAGTTAACCGTAACCGTACGTTCAACTTACCAAACTGAAAACCAGCCGGTTTGTTCGCAGCTGCGTTGAAATTAAAACCGCCAGGCGTTGAATTACTTCCAGGAGCAGCGAAATTGAATCCACCAGACGGCGCCGCAGCATTCTGGGAAGGCGCTGCTCCAAAGGTACTCTGGGTGCCAGCTTTATTACCAAACCCCCCAAAAGGTGAGCTTGAAGGGTTTTGAGCAGTATTTGCAGCAAATGAGAACGTAGAAGCTGGTTTTTGGTTGGCCGGTGCTCCAAAAGCATTTTGGGTAGCTTGAGCTCCAAAGGCATTCTGGGCAGGTTTGGTTCCAAAGGTACTTTGGGAAGCGTTTTGATTTGGTTGAGATCCAAACATGTTTTGGGTCGCCTGGTTTCCAAATACACTCGGAGTGGTGTTTTGTTTGACCTGTGAGCCAAAACTGAATCCACCTTTATCAGAAGTCTGTTTATTAGTCTGCCCAAAGACACTTGGGGCAGCTTGTTGGTTTTGTTTTTGCACTCCAAAAGCATTTTGGACAGGATTTGTTCCAGTTGCACTCTGGGTAGCATTTTGGTTGGCTTGTGCTCCAAATGAAAATGGACTTTGTGTAGAACTCTTGTTGACAGTAGTTCCAAAGGCAGCATTTTGCGTTGCCCCAAATCCAGAGGCATTGCTTGGAGCGCTGCCAAATGGACTTTGACCCTGTTGTCCCAGTACAGGCTGCATGTTAGTAGCACCAAATGTAATCTTTTTCTGGGCTGTTGAACCAAGAGAACCCTGAGTTGTGTTTGCACTTTGCCCAAACACACTTGGTGTTGAACTCGCACTGGACAAAGAATTGCTTTGAGTAGGTTTTGCAATTGATCCAAAAGGACTCTGAGTATTTGCAGTTAAGCTGTTACCTGCTAATGCGACAGGCTTCTGAGCAGTACTGGCTCCCAGATTGAAAGTACTCGGAGAATTTATAGAGCTTGTTCCAGAAGTCTTTTGCGTTGCATTCTGACCTAAACTAAAAGCACTTTGGGTTCCGCTAGCAGCTGCAAAGTTCAACCCTCCTGGACCAGCTGCGGTCGCATTAGACAAAGTCCCTGAGGTACCTGAAGAGATTACTGGAAAACTATAACCTGTTTTTGGGGCAGAGCTGGTGTTCGTGTCAGGTGTATTTTTATTAGTCAGATCTGATAAAGAAGTTAATTGGTTTGCTGTTGCTGGCTTTGTAAAAGGTGAATTTCCAAATGACGATGCAGAGGACAAAAGCTGGAACCCTGTAGCTCCTTGGCTTGCAGACGCCGTTGTTAGTGGTACGGTTGCTCGTGATCCTATGGTGGAAGCATTTGTCAAGTTTGCTCCTCCAGGGGTACTTGCAGCAACAACTGGTTGTGCTTGGTGCAAAGTAGCTGTTTGTGGTACTCCTGTTAGAGTTGATGGCAGACCAGTTGACGACCCTGGAATACTCGACAAATTGAAAGCTTGCTGGGACTGCAATGAGGGCACAGTTGAACTTTGGGATTGCAAAACATTGGTAATTGTAGTAGGGACTTTCTGGGCCCCAGTGGCCCCCTGTGGACCTCCAGTAGCAGGGATCGGGGTGATGAGACTCTGGGTAGTTGTTGTGGTTATGGTCCCCGTACTCGTCACAGCACCAGCTGTAGGGATCTTGAATAAGGACGTTGAAGTGGAAGTAGTTTCAGCTGCGGACGACACTGCTGTTGTACCTAGAAAAATGCAAAGAAGTATCACAAGTTAGTAAAACATGAGGTTCATGCAACAATATTGCGGTATTTTATTTCTTTGAAGAATCAAGTTACATACATAAATTTTCACTTCCCGCAATTAGCAGGGCCATTTGGGGCGGTAGGCGAAGAAGTAAATTATAATAAGGGTAAAATAATACATGTGCATTAGTAGTGTTTTAAACAAGTAATAAAAATAAGAAATTGATAGCTTTAAACAGTAAACTTAATTTAGCTCAGAACAATAAACTTAAACGGTATTTTTTCTAATAAAGAAGAGAAAAAAGGAAAACATGACCTTGAGTATAATTCGTGATAAATGGGTACGAGTGATGTTTTGAAAAGGCTTGTTCAATTTGAGGACTTTCAAAACATCACAAGTACCTATTAATCACAAATAAATATTGTACTAGAAGGTTGTGCGATTTTATTCATAGTATACTCAACAAAATTACGATTCTTCCAGTAAGCCTTCCATCACGTTGGTTCGTCTTTAGCATACTTCAGGTAATTTTCAGAAAACTTCTCGTCTTATGGACAGCATCAGGAAAATCTTCGGAAGACTTTGGTTTCACTCAAAAAGTCTTTGGGTCAACTTTGGAAATCTTCGGAAGTCTTCGGGTCAACTTTGGAAGACTTCCAGTTTCAAAAAGAAAAGTGAAAGCTATTACTACAGCCGTAGGAAGTACAATTTGGGATTAATTGTACTGCTCTCGTGCAATCAGAGTCCAGTAATTTTGTTGAACATAATATAAATAAAAAAATAATGTACAGTGTACAGTATACCTGGTTTGGATGCACCCTCCTCTTCCTCGTCATCTTCATCACCATCTAGCAGCTCCTTCACACGTTCCCATGCCAGTCTGCGATCAATCTTAATCTGCTCCTGGTTAATTTTTCTTGACACAGTTCTTCTCTGAGGCTGATAATAACAAGGAACAAGGTTAATTTACTGCCAGCTGGATGATGTTTTACCATGTGAGGGATTCAAGGGGGTTGTTCTCACCACATATAAAAAAAACTCAATCTGTACATCTACACATGCATAAATAAAATGAACAGTTTATTCTCACCATCTCAGATTCCTCATTAGAAGCACAATACACTGGAACAGCTCTTCGCCTTGAATCTTCTTTGGAAGCAAATCTTGGAACTGTGAATCGTTTCTGTAACAGAAGCATTTGTGAATGTCAACTAACATCTAAATAGATACATGTGTACTTGGGCATTAACTAAAATGCAAAACAACAAAATGAAACAACCCATTAAACAAAACAACTAAAACCTCCAAAACGGCCAAAACAAAACAAAATCACGGAAACAAGCAAAACACATTACCATTATTGAGAGCTAAAAAAATATACCAGTAACCGTAAACAGGCTAACCAGAGTGTCATTTAGGCTAAGCGGAGTGCACCTTGCACTCCGCTTAGCCTCAATAGCACTTAAGGGTTAGCCTGAATTTAATGCTCAGGTTAGACTGTTCATGGTTAGCTCTCGGTAATTGTAATGGGTAAATTGACTTGTTTTGGTGGTTTTGTTTCGCTCACTTTGGCCATTTTGGCTGTTTCTGAAGTTTTGTTTTGGTCATTATGGCGGTTCCACTTGTTTTCTTTCGTTGTTTTGGGTTTTGGTACATGCCATGTACTTGTAAATGCACACTGCATATGAGTGGGTTTGCAAAATATTGTCTTTTTTATTGTATGATGCAGGAAAACACACCTGTAGCTTCATAAATGCCAGTGGAGAAAAGGAAAGGAGAGGATACACTGTAGGTTACAACCATAGTTCTAATAAAATAGCAGGCACAGAAATTAATGGCAAAAGTGTACCGAGCACGACTTGCACATGTATATGCTTTATGCTTCCATGATGTTCTAGAATTAACGAGGTACTGTAGATATACTTGCCTTTTGCTTTTGTATACAGCTGTCATCTTTCTTAGCTTGCTCACTGTTTTCCCTGCAAGAGAAATGTCTGAGATAAATATTACAAGCATCTCATGCAATGTCAGTCAAAAAATGGCAATTTTAAGGTGTGTACAGTAATTATTAGAGCATTTTCAATTGAGTGTCGTAAAACCAAAACCAAAGTAATTACTCTGGCCAATCACAAAGGACACAGACAATCCAGTGAACCAATCAAAATTCGAAGCAAATACATGTAGCTGGCAGAAAGCGCGGGAAAACGTGCGCGAGCGAGTCACGATTGGTTTTGGTTTTAGTTCTGATTGGCTAAGAAAGTGGTGTGAGATTTTTAAGCCAATCACTGAGCGTAGTAATGCAAAACCAAAGCAAACGCAATTTACTTTCGACACTCAAGTGAAAACCGCTCTATTATGACAGTAGACTGAAGTAGACTATCTTCTCTAGATTCTTGAAATAAAAAGTGTTAGCAGTTGCTGCATTGAATGATTGATTATCTACTACATGCAAGAGATGAGAATAATACACCTACATATTGCTTGCTTGCAACCACATAATAAGATGGCCATGTTGGTGGTCAAAGCAATGAAAAATGTTTTTGCAGAATTTGCATGAAAAAAGAATTTAGTTCCCAGTGGAGGGAAACGCTTTGTTCTTGTCCACTAGCATGGCGGCTGTGATGTCAGCTGTAACCCAGCATTGAACATGTACATGTACACATGTACGTACACCTGTACATGTACACGCTGTATGGCCAGGGCTGTCACTAAGCAGTAAGCTTTGAAATACACAATCAGCATTGGCCTCTCCTGGGTGTCGCCCTTTGGCCACTTTCAAACTTTAGATAGTCAGTTATCCTTACTGTGCCTTTTAATGATGTGTAAGCTACAGTTAGATTAAATTTTACCAATTGATAAACAACTGTTTTCAATTCTTCTCACCTCTGAATGTCCTTGTCCTCTTTTTGTGGCTCCAAGTTCTTAGCCTTTTTTGATTTACTTCCTTCATCATCATCCTTTACATCACACTGTTGACGCTGGTTTATGCAACAAAATCAAGTAAGAACATTTTCATGTACAACTGTCACCATAGCAATAATTTTAGATTGTAAAAAGTGATGTGTTCATATAGTAACAGAGTGAAAAGAACTTCATTGAAGATCAACATTATGCACATACATGTATGTAAATGATAATAACGAAGTAGTGACTTCTAGTCTAAGACAAAAATTGTGAAAACTTGTAACCTTGCACAGAACTGAATATGTAGATGAAGAACAGCTTTAAAAACTGCTTGGAAAAGCGTTAAGAATTCATGGTGGGAAACTGAAGTGAGGTGAACTACTTGTACAATACATAGTAATCCATGCCATTATTATTGTACTTACATTAGTTGTTTCTGTCTCTCTAGCCCTGTCTTTTCTTTTTGGTACTGCAACAGATTCTGTGTGTCTTTGATTCGGCACAGTCTCAGAAGATTTGTTATGATCTATTACCTTGCTCCTTTTCTTGGAGGTTTCTTCTACTTCTGTCTCTGCACTTTCCTCCTTGATCATGGAGTGAGAAGGAAAAGTTAGGAAAAATGATGCACAAAATCTGTACTAACCATTAAGTTCCTTTGATCAAAGTTATGTGATCAAAGTTTTCTAATATATTTTTGTCTTTTTTTTTATTTTGATCACTGTAATGTTCTGTGAACATTGTTTGTGTGTTTACTGACATAAACTTGTACATGTATAACATATTGTAACACTGGCTGCCTTCCCTTTTAAAGGGCCCACTGAGGTATATATTTGGACCCGTTGCTAGGGACATTCACGGTTATATAGTTTTAGCAATTTTTTAGGCGGTAACGCCTATATGCTATGGCCCGGTGGACGGCCGTGTGAGGAGTGAAAGATTACTCCAACCGAGTAGCACTGGGAACTAGGCACTTTGTTGTTTACTCAGTTTCGGTACGCCATCTTTGATTGTCAATGAGTATGAATCAACTTTAAGAGCATCCATCGGCAAAACGCGTTTGATTTCTAACGTACAGTTAAACGGAGTTTTGGGGTCAGGGGAGAATGATGTACTGGATAATTGTGAGCTCGCTTAAAGAACTTTTTTACCGTTGTACGTGTATTCGAAGTCGGCATACGTGATGGCAGACTAAGTTGACTGATGTTGAATTTGACGAGTGAAGGCCGGTTAGTGTCATAACTTTTGAAACCTTTCCAAAAGGGAGACCGATGGCAGCAGTATCTTGATTTATAGATTGCAAAGGTGAGCTATCTGAAATCATTGTTTGCTTTGACGTGCATTGTTGTCGATAATATTTAACTTTTCCCTTCGCGACTCGCCATCTTCCTTTTACTGCTTTTGATAATATTTATTCGGGTATTTATCTCAAGCCATTAAAAATAACACAGTGACGGTATCCGTATTCCTATTTTTACGAGAAGCCAGAGTTCACTCAGAAAGAACTTCTACCCTATTGCTGATTTAGCTGATCTAAAATGTTTTGTTTGATAAGTTGCATAAATGCATGTAAGTGATTCTAGTAAGCGGTGTTGACTTCATTACATTTCAGACCATTTCAATACGGAAATTTCACACAATCTTCAGTATCGACTAGGGGTGGAAATCAAATCTGGGCCTTTCTGTTGCTAAATGACGAAGTTCATAATGATTTAATGTATTTATCTTATCATACTGTAGGTTTGTAATGTATTGGAGGTTCGTTTTGTAGTCAAGGCAAATAAAAATTAAAATGAATAAGAAAAATGCAATTTCTGGGATCATTGTAAAGCGTTATCGCCTGTGCATGCATGTATGCGTGCCGGTTATCTTGTTTAGTTATGGTTGAATCTTTTACTCAGTCCATAACGTAAATATGACGTCATCGGGCCATGCCCATGATCACGTGACCAATAAAGAAAAAGTCTAAAATTTTTGATGTTTTGCATGTTATCAGGAAATCATTCATGGTGTCATGATCTTTATTTGTTTTTGTATTTTGGTAAGTATGGGTTTCATTTCATTATGGAAGATAATTTTTTTAGAGAGATTTAAAATATTGATTTGTCCATAAAATTTTTATTAAAAATGATTTAAGCAAATGTATACTTAGTTATGTTCCCGACCCAGGTCGGAAAAATATAACGTCGAAAAAAAGTAAATCAAATTAAAGACCACCAAGTATTTAGATTTTTCTGCAAACCGGAAAAATCATTTTGTTAACGCATGCGTAATTCATCTGACAAGAGAACAGTGCGCGCGCTAGTTGTACCCGTACACTTTTGAGATTATTTGCATGTGTAAAAAAACTCGTTTTTCTGGTTCAATTTAATCTGACTGATTCTTAGCTGTGAAGTTAACTATTAGTCAGGAAGTTTTTCGGTAGTTTCTAATTGTTTCATCTTATTTGGCGAGTTTGAAGAAGTGCTCGAAAGGAAATTTTTTTGCACATCTGGCGCGAACAGATAGCGTGAGTAACCCGTACACGCAATACAGCGCACGCTCTTTTAGCACCTTGGCAACGCGCGAGAAATCCGTCAGTGGGCCCTTAACTCTATAGTTATTTCAGGCAGCCAGACCCCTAATTATTTATTTATACGTGTACTTATCATCTTTTTGTAAAATATTAAGCCTGGGTAAATAAAGTTGTTGTCAATTGTTGTTCTTGTTTACATATGCCAAGCGAAGGATTTGAAAACCTTTGATCAAAGTCAATGAATCCAGGAAGCCTTTTACACAATCAATGAAAGCATTTTGTCAAGGTATATACATGTACATCTAATATTTTTAAAGCAGCTTGAAAGCAAGAATAGAAACTTCCCCTTACTCAGGCAACTGGTCATGTACAGTTCTGTAAAATTTTATGCTTTTATAATTCACTTTTATATAGATCTGCAGTTATCAATAAATGGACCACAATAACATTGTAGTCTGACTAAATTATTCCACTTACATGTACATCTGCTGCTACTGTCTCCACAGCCCTGTCTTTTCTTTTTTGTACAACAGGGTCTGTTTGTTTTTGACTGTGTAAAATCTCAGAAGAAGTGCTATGATCAATGACCTTGCTCTTTTTGCTGGAGTTCTCATCTGCTGTTGTTTCAGTAGTTTCTAGGGTGGCTACTCTTTTTCGACCTCCAAGCAAGGGGCTGCTGAATGGGTAAGAGTCCACTGGTTTGGTATCCCTCCTGGAAAAACAAGCAAGATGTCTTAAAATGTAACTCAGGCACAATCTTGCATTTCACAAAAAATTTGGAATAAATGGCTGCGTTTCTAGAATTCTTCAGCGAGTAGGCATCCCAGTCAGATAGCAAAACATTTTACAAGGTTTGTACCCTTTTTCATAAACACTTTTCAGTACTTTTCCACTACTTTTCAAGACTACAAAAACCCCATTACCCCTTTCACTCCCAAGATCTCAATAATATTTATTGACAGTCTGTACATTTCTTATAATGTTAGTTCTGAGAATTCTGGTGTTACTTGAGTTTAACAGATTTCCAGAACTTTCCAGGACCAGTTGTCTTTTTCCAGGACTTTCCAGTCCTGGAAAGTGCCACAATAAAATTCCAGGACTCTCCAGGTTTTCCAGGACCTGTATAAACCCTGATTTTGTGGTTGTTTTTTTTATACATATATACATGTATACAAAATAGGGGCTCCCAATTCTCAGACTTCAAAAAGTCTACAAAATGCATACATGTATGCATTTTCAGATAGAAGCACACCTTTTTGTTGGTCTCGTCAACTCATCCTCATAATCCTCAACAAGAAAGCTTCTCTTCCTGCTTTCCTTGAGGGCAGAGAGAACAGTGACTCGGCTGCAGGGATTCCAATCCTCTGCTGTCCTTTTCAAAGGGCTGTTAGATCTATAAATAATAAAAAAGCATAAGTTAACTAAGTTAAATGTATTTGTGTACAGACATTACCCTTAAATAACATACAACTATACTGTCTTGTTACCGTGGTTGCAAGTAACATGCAACCCCAGACATTCTAACCCTCCCGATTTGATTGATTTGCCCCCAGACCCCCCTAGAGGCATGCACTTTCTGCATTAAAAATACTCCCTATTTTCCTTCAAGAAGGGTTGGAAACTCTGCAACCCTCAGACCAAAAAGTCTAGACTAAAAGACCAGTTAAGTTTTGGTGGATGTAACCATCTCTGCCTCTTAAAATTCTGAAAGTTACAGCAAAATGAATTCAGGAATTCTCAATTGCCTTTAAACTCAAAGTTATATCAAATATCCTGTGTAAGAATACAATCATCAAATCTTTCACTTGTGGAAATAAATATACACGTATTTGCAATCATGAATTCATTATTACTTACAATGTAAATGTTCTATTAACTGTGACGTCAGGTGAAGCGATCTTTACAGTAGAGGGTCTCTGCAGTGCAGGGTTCAATAGGCTGAAGTTGTTTGGTTTGCGGCGATGAGTCAAAGCACTTCCTCTGGATGGATAAGGAGTGGGTCCCCGCTCCCTGTTGTACCATGACTTTCTTGCTTGTAAAGGTGTTATGGTAGAACTAAAAAACATAATATATAGTCTTTTTTATCACATAAATAGATTTACTTTTTTACTCGTTTTTATTATGTAAATAGTTCTTTTTTTAACTTATTTTAACTTTAAATTATTAATTGTAATAGTTGTATAATGATAGGTTTAAGTTGTTTTTACGTTTTTTTCTTAGTCAGGTGTCCACAATTAGTAGAGGGGACTTTTCCCTTCAGCTAAACATTTTTAGACACGGAAATAAAGTTTATTACACTTTGTCTGTGGCGATCGGTAGACGTAATTTCAGTAGAATGATTCATCCGATCTGAGATTATTAAACACTAAATTTTCGGTGGCCTCTGTCCACCTTCATCAGAGTATTGAAAATAATCTCAGATCGGATGAATCATTCTACTGAAAATAAAGTTTATTATTATTATTATTATCATTATTATTATTATTAATTTCACAAAAATGGGACAGGTATACTTTTCGTGGGACTTAATTTTCATGATTTGGCCAAAAAATACATTAAGAACTGTTAAAAATCCCACAAAAACATTCAAAATACGTTCTTGCAGGTCTGACAATGCCCTGAGTGAAGGTTCAACATCAAAACAATAACTATGTACATTCACTGTACTGTTCAAAATTACACACATAATTTGATGAGATTTATACAATCACACATGTTTACAGTTACACATGTTTACAGTGTACATGCTATAAAGTCAAGGTTATTTAGCAGACCTACTGTTTTTACATGTAACAGAGTTTTTTTGTAAATTACCACATGTAAGTTCTTATATAAGCTAAATGAACAAATAATCTGAGCTTTTTCGAGGCCTCAGTATCAGTATAGAAGTTTCGCTGGAATTAGCCGCCATATGTTGTCAGCCATATTTTATTATCAATTTACTTTAGCCTATAGTAACATATTTGTCCCTGCCAGACTCGGCAGTGTGTGGTTTGCAAATTCTTTTTGGCATCAACATACGCAAGCTTATACTAAAGCATGCAATTTATAAAGCTTACCTCATGTTAAAACTTAGCCTTTTAGTAACTTCCGACAGCAATGGCTTGGGCGACCTGAGGGAAGACTTTTCTCTCGGCAACCCGGTAAAGGGTAAATCTGGAGGCTCGTAATAATTGTTGTGCAGTTTTTCCTGGTAACTCAAATCATGCTCATCGTCTCTTCGTTCTTGAACAAACCGAACCTTTGCAGGTCGATGCTTTCCAAAGTTGTAAGCGTAGATCAGAAACGTGAATACAAGAAGAAGGCTCCAAAATAAGCCAAAGAATGACCACAGAATTAAAATAACTAGCCCAAGCAAGGCTAGAATGCGGAGTTCACTTTCTTTTAAAGCCATTTTGTCTGGGATACGGAAAGAAACATTCTCTTCTGGAACAAAATGTCGGTCAGGAAATGTTCACTGCGCATGCCACAAAGGAAGGCGCCATTTTTTGAACCCTACCTCGGTTTCATGATGACAAAATACATTTTTGTCGGGGATAGGCTGGGTAAATCGTTTTAAAATTTTTTAACCTTTCATTTACTTTACTGCCAACCAAAAATTCACCTCATTGAGAAGCACGATGTGTCCGACCGATATGTCCATGTACGAACCTTTGTAAAAAAGTGTTTACGACATACGCGCACAAATCTTGAAGGGCTAACACGCTTAGCCTGCCTAGCTGGCGGGATTCGCGACCGAGTGCGAGTGCTAAGTTTACGGCAAACGGCAGACCCGAGCTGCGAAGCGGCGAGGGAATTGGGAAGGAGTCGAGTCGCTCGCCGATCGCGGCTTGGATTTCCGGAAACCTAAGACCTAAGACCTAATATAAGACCTAAGACCTAAGACCTAAGACCTAAGACCCGGAAAACTAAGACTCAGAAAACTAAGACCCGGAAAGCTATCCATCGCGGCTTCGCCCGCGATTTTTCTCGCGCCACGCTTATCAGCTACGCAGGCTAAACACGCTAAGCGCGCGCGTAGTGTTCACGCAATTTTTGTTTTTGGAGAAACATAAAAGGAACTGCTGTTGAAGGCGATTTCAATTTATTAAATCTAATGTATATACCGTCTTTCATCAGTCGGCTTGCTTGAGTCTTGCTTAGTTTGCATAGCTAATATTTGATATTGGGCTTGATCTGGTTTCTTTGTATGTACATGCGCGAAAGAAAAAAAATTCCACTCGCTCTTAGTTGTTTCAGGCTTACGGCACTCGACGGACAAACTCGTAACCTACCTTTAATTTAAATAATCAATTCAGATCACAGTATATTATTATTATTATTATTATATCTTAAATAAGTTCGAATGTAGTCCTTCTTGTAGGAGCAAGTGAAGACATAGACATAGACAAAACTTTGTTTTAATAAACACGGTAAAAAAAACCCATCAGTATAAGGAGATAAAAAAATCTAGCTAAAATACTGTTTTACGTGTTTGACGCGTGAGTGCCCGTTGAGGAAAATAAGTCATTGATTCCCTTCCTAAGCCTTGTAAGGGTTAATGGCTTACGTAATTTAATTTAATAGGTGGCAGTCCATTCCAAAGAACAGCCCCGCAAGGTGTGTGGGTGTGTGGGTCCATCCGTGGACCCGGTCTCTCGAGCGCGGTCATGAATTGCTCTAAAAAAAAAATAAAAAAAAAAATAAATATGTATTTATAGTTGTCATGCACTTAGCTTCATATCTCAACGAGATAGCTAGTTGACAGGCATGCCACTGAAACAGAGGAAACAAATAATTTATAAATGAACATAACAAGGTTAAAAATCCCAACTGGCAGGAGGCAGACCAGTTGGCTATATACAAAGCGTGGTCGAGGATTTGAACTCGGGACAACCGAGAAACAAATCCAGCTAGTGGCAAGGGCAGGCCTCGAACCGGTGACCTCCGGATTACAACACCAGCGCCGCCCTAAACCACTCGGCCACGCTTGCCTCCTTGCTCTCACAGGACTATATGACAAAAAAACATATACTGTAGCTGTTGTATTTGATGGAAAGTCTTTTACTACCCACCAAAAGGCGTATTATACCTTGATTGATTTTCAAACATATCCTGAAGAGGATGTCCCCGAAATCCCCTACAAGAAGTCGTTCACGTTCGTATTAGGAGGTCTTCATTGAAGGTGTGAACCCATTACAAATTTCTGTTCTTTCAAATTAGAAATGAGTGTTATCATTCAATATAGGGTGCCGCTTGCTTTTTAGTCTTAATCGCGTTGGGCTGTTATGTAAATGCAAATATTGATTAATAAAACGATTTCTGGTTAGATTTAATTCAGTTCCCACAGAAATTAGGAGACTATAAGTTAGTTTGTATTCCTGTTTTAATAGTGTTGCCCCCGCCCTTTCTAACCTAGATATTCTAGTGTGCCAAGCCGCGTTGAAAAGTTATATTTTCATCCAATATGGTCTTCTGTTTCAATGGACTAACTAATCCGTGAAAAAGCAATAAAACCCACCTATTTTCAAGTACGCTAGCCCCCAAAATGTAGTGGCACACATAAAAATTTCAGTAACTTCTGCACCCCATGAACAACCTTCAATTTATCCCTCTAGAACTCATAAAGTAGCATAGAGACAGCCGTCCGCAAAGCTAGAGAAGCGTTCTTGATCTCCAAAGGAAACACACTTGAAACTTACGACATGGATCAAATAGACGCGATGAAACTTGATATCTATAACGTTTATTTTTGTGTGCTATATCTGATTTTATACGGTTATTTGTTTGCGGTTTTTTATTGTTAGCCTCTATTAGCTTCTATTTAAATTTCGTAACCGTTTGTTCCCATACTCACTTAGCATTGCATGGCTCTATTGAAGGTTGGTTTTGTCCAGCCGAAATATTGGGCCAAATTAAATATATAACATCAGTTTTCAGCTGCCCAGCATTTTAAAGTTTGTTTAAAATTTCAAAGTGATTGATTTTAAGTGTAATTGTTGAACTGAACATACTCAAATCAATTAGAGAGATTACACCTTAAATTAAAGCAATTGCACTTCCTCCTAGTTAGCCTGCGAATACAGCCGCTCTTTCTTCGCGTTTCGCACGTAGTACTTAGCGAAAGCGACGAGAGGCGGCTGCATTCGCAGGCTATAACTTCCTCCCAGTCGCGACAAAATAAAATACAAATTACATCTCCATTGTGTATTAATTTACCTACTTAAAGTAAACAGTCATTGAAACTGTGAAAATCTGTTAACTTGTTGTAAAGCAATCAAGCCATTGACACAACACTCAATTGAAGCACTTAAGATTATAATAAAATTAACACGAAGTCACTATATAAAGTTTCAAACAGGGAATCGAAAACCTAAGTTTTTAAACTGCTTTCTGGCGCACGTTTGTGTTCAAAGACAAAAGAACTCTTCAAGATGCTTCCGAAGTTAGTCTCAATTTTGTTTCTGTTGTCATTGCTTATCGCTGTGTTTTGTTGTACGAAAGGACAAGAAGAAAACTCTGACATCCAGGGAGTCGACAAACGCAGTAGCCTCGTGGCACGAGAATGTGGAAAGCGATTGGTCTGGGCAAGATATAAGCTTGTGTGTTTGAAGGCTAAGAGAAGTCAGAGAAAACTACAAGCACGGGTAAGTTGCACTCTATTGGCTTTTATTTTTCGAGAATAGCACCGTAGAGTTGCCAGCATTTTCAGATTTCTTAGTCTAGGATCGTGGGGAAGATATACCAGTTTACATGCAGTTGCCAACCGCCCAGAATTTCGCAGGTTAAATTTGTCCTCACCCATTCATTTTCCTCAATCAGTGGAAAGGGAGGAAAGCTAAGTGCTATTTTTAAAAAAATGCAAATTAAAGGCAGCGCTATTCGAGCCGGCAAAGACATTGAAAATGATGTTTGTTTGCTAACGAAATTAGCTTTTTTAAGTTACTGTTTCATTAGAGTTATGTCATCCACCGAATTGTGTAAAGAAGAGATTTGTAGATCGAAAGTTATTATCAATGACAAAAAGAGTTAGAGAAAGAGATCGGACGGAGTTACTGAATTGTACGGTTTATATTTTTGTCTCTGGCAGATGAAGATGTTCACAGAGGGAGATCTGTACGGCCAGAGAGCAATCCAAGATGCTGAACTCCAGCAAGAGAAGAAAAGATTAGGCGCAGAAGATGTCTAGCTTACATTAAGAATAAAGGAAAACATTTATTTATGAAGAACTATATTGATTTTTCATTATTTGAATAAAGAGTTAAATCAGAGGCATATTTATCCAAGTTTAACTGTATAAATTATGTTATTGTGTAATAATGTAACAAATAAACGAATCAGGAATAACAAAAAATATAATATGTATCAATTCTTCTTTATATTTGCTGAATGAATTCCATGCAAGCAGATTGTTACGTATATCCAATAAATCAGTTCTTCAGAACAGCAAGCTCGCCACCTGTACATGTAAACGAGAAAATTATCAACAGAGTATGCGATAAAGAAGAGCAAATTCTCTCAAGAGACATTAAAGTTTTGCGTTTAGGTTTTTTTTTAATTATTAGCTTTGAAAAGCATTTTGCTGAGCCAGAAAAAAGATCAAGTGCACTACACTATGTTGCCGCAACCAGACCGAATCGGTATCTTTCCCACCAATCACGCATCGACAACAACCAAATTGGCCGTGAGTTGGATTATGCCTTCCTTTTCCTTGCTTGTCACGAGTAATATATTTTTCTGTAAAAGGAAAAGTGAAAAAGGAATGCAAAAAAAAAAAATCATAAATGTGGCGGTGAAGAGGCTTAGCGTCGAAAACTGGGCGTTTCGATTTCCAGTCGACTCTTCTTGATATGAAAACCAAATTTTTCGGGAAGTTTTAAAAGTCAGTTCAGCGCAAAAGCTAAACAAAAATGTAAAAGGCATATAAACAAAATCATTTTATTCAAAGGCTATATTCACACGTAAGTAATATGAGATTAAGCGTCTTACTTACATTATAAAAAATATAAAATTAAAAAACTGTCAGCATAATTTTATGGTGTGGGTAAAGTAACATTGTGACAAATCGACTTCATGATGAAATTTTAATTTCGGGATTATTATAGAATTGAGAGAGCCCTCATTGCAATACTCGTTGAACTGTATATTATTGAGGCAGAAACAAAGCAAAAAACTTTTAAAAGACTATGAGTGCAAAGCAAATTTGTTCGTAAAACCAGTTTTAGAACTGACCGACTCAAATATGATAAGCGTAAATTAATGAAAAACGTGCACATCAAATTGTTGACGTTGAGTTCATATTAGAATTCATACATTCCCATTACCTCGAAATTAACTTAGACCCAAGAAAAATCCTCTCTAAGATCGTTTTATAATCAGCCCAGTGACCGCGGTTTCTTTCGTGGTTCATTCGAATAAATATAAAATAAAAAGTCTCATTTTTGAGTGATGTCATTGTCTATTGTACTAAGCTCATTATAATAACTTTCTCTGCTCTATAACAGCTGTGAGCATCATTAAATCGATTCCCTGGTCGTCATTAGAAGAAAAGCTGAACAACAAGAAAAAGATCAGAGAAACTGAAAGTGGAAATCAACTTCTGTTATTTCGAACATTTTTATTATTTTCTGTAACAAATTTGGGTGTTACATTCAGAAATCATTTTATACCCGGTTATCAATACTTCCGTCTTTTTGTATACATGATCTGAATGGATGAATGAACATACGCTGCTATTATTAATAAAAGAGGTTTCGCTCTTTTTTATGTATGATTATAATAAAGCGCTAACATTAAAAAGATTGTCATTGTGATAATTCCGTTCAGAAAACTGTCATGGGGAAATTGTCTAAACATCCATCTGTTTGATTGAGAAAAGACAATAAAATAATAAGTACATAAGAGTAATTTCCTCGTGTTCAAAATTGAAACTTCGAGAATGGTGTTGGTGGCATGTCTCGGCACTATTAATCAGAGATGAATTAAAAGAAAGATCACAAATGAATATAAAGCAACTGACACCGACTTATTGTCCTTAGATCTCGAGCGTTTCCGTTCGGCCATCGTGCACTTGCGTTGACTTGCGTTTGCCTTGGTCGGAATCAAATTTGCACGCAAGTAAACGAAAGTTTTTTACCGTTTGGCCACCCAACGCAAGTCAACGCAAGTCTTACTGTTTACTGCAAGTACTGAATTAAAAGACTTTTTAGATAGCTTTCGCGCACTTGCAGCGAGTAAACTTGCGAGTCCGTTTGGCTACCCAACGCAAGTCTGTACGCAAGTTCAACTTGCGACTTCTTGCGTCTACTTGCGTTACCGCTTGGCCAAGACAAGAAGGAAATATGGAGAGCAGAAAAGTTTGCCTGATTTCAGTTTTTACCGTATCGTGATCTACTGTCCTGATATCCTACGATATCAAGTAACTGACCTGATATGCCACCATATCATGGACACTTTCTAGTAAAGTAGTGTTAACGTACTGTTAAAGAACAAAAATCGGAACTTTGGTATACAAGTACAAAACGCGCGAAAATAATGTGGAACGTGATCAATAAATATTTATGTAAATTCAGTTTTAAAAATAGAGTTGTAACGTTGTCGGTATCTTTAGAATTTTACTTTGATCAGGACGCGTTTGGTTTCGCATTGGAAAAGCAATTAACTTGTTCTACGAATTGACCAATTATATTCTTTCTCGAACTTATCGATAACACGTTAGTTTACTTTTCACAGGTTGTTTATTCAATACAATAATCTCTAGTATCGTATAAAAAGGTTTCTTAAGATATTTCGACTGTTGGACCTGTTCTCTTATTTCAAAGTATGTCTTTTCCGAAGCGAAACCATTACAAACCATAACAAACTTAATAACCTATCTTTTTATTATCTTTGAATTCAAAAGATTGTACATTGTTATTTACAGAAGTGATGGTTCTTTTATCTTGAATATTGAATATTGTATCTTGAATATTGTATAATAGTACAATACAACTTGTAATTTATTTGTACACCAGGAACTTTTGGTAACACCTTAAACTGGACCTAAACTCGTAAACAACTTAGTATTAAAATATGTATTTGGGCGTAACTATGCTAATTCGAAGAACGCCCCTTCTTCTCCGAAATCTACCTTAGAGTTGTTGTTGGATTGTTTACATTAGTAACATGTTTAAGTTTGGATTTTTTTGTACAACCTTGTAACTTAAGTTAACGACATTCTGTGAAATCATTCTTTGTAAATTTTACCTTGCTCGCGTGGTTTTATTTGGACCAGTGATGGTGTGCACGTTAGTGAAATTTCAGAAAACCGAATCAAAATTCGCACCTTTTCATGTTTTGGAAAGAAGACCTTCCCGTCCTGACACCTTCTCGTGGCGTGCTTTGCGCATGTCATGACATAGGATTTAATCAGTAATTTTGACATTTTGGATGAGTGATTGACAGCTAAGCTGGTCCCCGTAAATACGCGCGTGCAAGAATTATCGCTCAGAACAGAGAGAATTGTGAAACATTGTGAAAGAACACTATAGTAATCAGAATAAAGACAAGTTAAAACGAAGCTACTGATTCATTGCTGAAGCCGTTTAAAGAAGAAGCTAGATCCCCCGAAAACGTGCTTTAGCAGTACGATGAATTGAAAAGAGGTTTTTACCAATAAAACAGAGCCTCGTAATTTTTAAAAGTTAGCTGGTGTTTACCGTTAGCAGAAGAAGTAAAAACTTTCCAACCAAAACTAAATTTGAGCGCGCTCGCCAATTACGCGATGTTTGCCGACGAGTACTGGAACATTCAGACTGAAATTTTTCTCTAAATTCTGAATTTGGGTACGGTAAATACCTAATCGTACCTTTTTGGTACGCTTCGGTGGCATATCAGGCGAGTTTGGTAGTTAGCCAAAATACACCATGGCGAGACCAAACGAGCCTGATATGCCACCGAAGCGAACCAAAAAGGTAAGATTAGATATAAAAAGCGAGCAAGAAATGGACAGAAATTGTTCGGGAGGGGAGTCGTCTTTCCGCTTAGCTCGCCGGGCTTTTTCCACTTCTCAGTGTAGCTTGGCGATCTTAAAAGAACTGAAATGGGAAGTTACGTCGTTAGTAACTACTTTAATTTATCTCAACTGCTAAAAGGTGCTCCAATGCACTGATAAGCAAGTTGCGATTTCTGCCAACTTGTACGGTCCAAACAAGTCAACGAAATAAAAGATGCTATTTTAGAAACTTTAAAGTTATCTCTACTTCCAAAACCCTTGCAACCCTTCCCCCCTTGCAATTACGGTTCTCAGAAATTGCGTTCAGTGACTCAAATAAAAAAACTGGTACGGCAAAAATAAATGAATTAATTGAATCGTTAATCTCAGTTTAAGAGATAAACAGGAATAATTGTTAAGTCTTATCCCCCGCCTTTTCAATGACCCCCACCCCACCCCCACCCTTACCTCTATCCCCCACTCTAGCTCCCAATTCCTCACTACACCCGGCCCTTTCCCCCTATAGCAATTGCTAACTCCACCCCCCCCCCCTCGATCCTATCCCCTTCCCTGACCCAACTCCCTCACATTTTCGTTTATACGTAAGCTCACATACCGTATTTACTCGAAGAAGTGCCGCGGCGCTAATTAAATTTTTTCGCGCCTTATCAATTGCGGTGCTTATTCGAGGGCGGCGCTTATATGAGGGCGACAGTTATATTTAAAATTTGGATGCCGCAAAGAATTTAATCTTTTTCATTAATTTAAATTAGCGTCTCTTGATTATCAGTATTCATCCCTTGCTGAAGAGAAAAGTGGCGCTAGCTGTTCTGGCAAAGCTCGCGACCTTAGCTTCATAACATTTAATGAAATACATATTGTAAGAATGTTGGATAGAAAATAATGGGTGAGCGGTAAACCAATCACTTTGAACTGCAAAATATCGCTTTTGATAGAAAGAAATGTCCAAGTTTGTTTAGAGTTGCTTTGTAGTGCTGTTTTTAGTTAAACGGAATTCCTCGAATAAGGGACTGCAGCGCTTATTCGGGGACGGCGCTTATTATCTTTTTGGTCTCAAATGCGGCGCTTTTTCGGGACGGCGCTTATTCGAGTAAATGCGGTACTTGTGTTTTCACCAGGTGTCAATTTCTCAGATGAATATAAAAAATGCAAAACGACCAAATGATGAACTCAGTTGCGAAATTAACAAAACTAATTACCACTTGAGAGTGGGACATCTGGGTGCGCAATTCACAATAAGTAAGAATGGCGTTAACTGCGAAAATTTTTGCGTTCATTAATTAATGTTCTTGTTCTTATAGAGAACTGCCGACGTCTGTGGTATGCTAACGGTTTTACCTGAAAAAAGATAGGCGCTACACAAACGTCGCACTTTAAAAAAAACGTAAAAAAGAACTCCTTTAATAAAGAAAAATGTTCCATGCGGTCTATCAGATTTTTTACATCTAAAGAATTTTCAATAACTTGTGCATGTGCCGGAGTAATACAGTACTGATTGAAGAGACAATTTATAGTTAACAGTTATTCACCGAAGTTTAGGTGAATAGTACTTTGCTAATCTCCTCCGAGTAACCAATCAGCGCGCGCGAAAAGCACCATTCACTTGTGTGGTATATACTAATTACAGTGTCGGTGAGTGTGGTGGATATTTACCTCGCCGCTTCGCGTTTCGGTAAAAATCTACCACTATTCACCTCCACTAAGGTGAATAATTGTTAAAGATAAGTCATTCAATTGGGAAACATGGATACACTAGTAATTGACAAAAAATCTCAACTCCGTGTTGCATCAAACCATGCATCAAGAGAAAAATTTTCTCTTCATGCATATATCCGCGAGAAAAACCTTCTTTACGCCATGCGGTCTAATGATTACTTCTTTTACTCTATTAATCATACTCGTGATTAACAAATCGGACTCCCGCTTTGCGGTCATCCGATTTTGTTAATCACTCGTATGATTACAGACCGAATTGGACTCCACTCAGTCCTAATACCATTTTTAATAGCTTAGTTCACTGAGACCTCAAAAAGAAAAGATTCAAAATCAGTCAAATGTTTCCGTTTACATTCAGTAAAGCTTTCTGCATTCAATTACATTAACTTTGTTTCTCGGGCTCAAACTAAAAGCGAACCGGCCTTGTGTCAACTTGTGGGAAAAAGGAAATTTAACCAGTAATTAAATGGGTTGCTGGAATAATAAACTGTGTTGATTACGTGTCATATTGTTTCAAGATACAATGTAAGATCATTTCAATTAATGATTCTTAATTAATGACTCTTGATCTTCATTTATAATTAGTTATAGTACAAGAAGCTAAGATTTGTCAGATCTATTTTTCTGAAAGCAGTGGCATTAACAACAAAGAGTCGTATGTAGTACCTCGTCATGTAAAATTCACTTTTATTAAAAACAAGCAATGGTGTATTGCAATTCCTGAATTTGATTGGTTAACAGGCAATGGTATATGAACTCATATACCATTGACCACAAATATGGTAGCCGAAACGCGTCAATGAAAACAGCTGGGGAGCTCAAATATTGCAATTCTTTGGGCGTTATAAATAAAACATTTATTCCACTTGCGCTTGTTGGATATGAGATCGATATAGCCAACGTTGGCTATCCACCATCTCATATCCAACGCGCGCTCGTGGAATGATTGCTAAATATAATATTCCACACACTCATCAAATGCCGGAATGCGTAGGGAGGCATTAATGACTACAAAACTGACAAAGACATTGATTTTAAACGGCGTTCTTACTTTGTTGTTACGAAATTCTAAAGAATAACACTTCTTACATATTCATTTGTAAATAATGAAACGGGCAGATGAAGGGCAGTGAATTTTTCCGCTTTTGCGAGGCGGACAAAGCTTTAATAAATTTGCAAGTCGATGATTACTTAAGCTAAGCGAAATGCTTATAAGCGTCCGTGTTAAGACAAGCTCAGTCACTTTTTCTTAAGCCTCCTATATAGCTAAGACACCTTTTATTAGTCATGTTGTTAAAAATAAGTATTTTAGTAAGTTTATTTATAGTCTCACAATTTCTTTTGAAGCAAAGTGTATCTTTAGACGACGAAAACATTGTTAGTTCTTTACCTCAAGATTTAAATGCCCAACTTTGGGAACGAACTCCATGCATTGTGGGAACTCGCTACAGAACGAGAAGATGTAAAGGAAAGCGAGGACTTAGAAGAACATCACAGTAAGGCAGTTAAGGTATTTACCTTTCTTGTAAAACTGTTATCATAAATTGATGTGGGCATATATAATATGGACGCTGAAGTAAATTTCGGAAGCTAGTGCAAAGTTTATGATCAAATTGTTATCAGTAAAAGTTCAGTATAATACCAAGTTTATATTTGCAATAAGCATATTTTATAATAGAGCAATATTCTTCAGTTATGTTACGGATTTTTACTGAGTTTTGAACAGCCAAAATTTATATGTGTGTCGCAGGAAACCTAAAAATAATAGTCCAATTTTATTTAAAATTGCTATATCAGAGCACTGAAACTGTTAACGAGCATCTTTGGCTGCGGATGGCTCGGATGGAAAAGGATTGCAATTTCAAAAAGTTAGGCAAACGTTTTCAAATTGTTTCCGCGCGTCTTTGGAATATCAATATTTACGGCCGTAGCTTGATTTCCATCCGCAATTTAAGGTTATGTATTCCTTTAGTAGTTTATAGTTAATGTTTATTGTAGGATTAAGTTGCCTACCACTAATTTCAGAGCAGTTTAGATCAAAATTCTGCGAAATCCCCGTGACATAGTCCTTTTAAAATTAATTAAGAGAATCTCGGTAGGACCCGATCAAGGGGTTATAGGTACTAACAAAGGACAATACTAGCCCTATATGGAGACTTGTTTGGTCTTGAATATGAATGAACAGCCCAGCAATGTCAAAACGCTTGACCAACTTTGAAGAACGAAAATAACGGCCATCCTAATGTTTTCCTTTTTTTAGACCAAGAAGCTTTGGCGAAAGAATGGCAAGCGAGAAGAACTGAACAATGCCGAAAACGATGAGAATCGACAGAGCCGTTCAAGTCCTTAGGAAAGAAATGAAATTTAACTGAGTGTAAAAACAAATGCTTGCGGCTTTAAACATCGCAAGTTCGTCTTTTATATTAAGACTGGATAAAGAAGTTATATATTGTGAAAATAAAATTATTATTTGATGTATGACTGATCATGAGAGGTACAGTATATAGTCGTCGTTCAGCTTTTCGAATTGCTGCGTATGCTTGCCGCATTAACTAAAGTTAACTGATACGGTCTTTTTAATAATAGATCTTTTTGGAGAGGGAGGTGGATTCAGTATATTGTCGTTACTGTCATCAAACACACGGCGAACAAAGTCGCGATCGAAGAAAGCGGAGTTTCGCTTGAATTGCTCGTTGATCTAGAAAGCTTAAAAAAATGAGTCGATAAAAAAAGTAATGAACAAAATAAAATTGTTTTTCAACGGCGCTATATTGGCAGATGAAACTAGCTAGGTTTTTGAAGTCTGATGTTTTTGAAGTCTGTCGGTGTTTCGATCAAGGATCTAGAAAGCTTCTCACAACTGGCCGAACTCTAGGTCTTTTATAAAACGTCTTTTTCTTCTTTGCTAAGTATAATAGTCAAAGGGGCAGATTAATTGTAATCTAGGAGCATCCTTTTGCCAGATCAGTTGAATACATTGTAGATTATCTTACGATGATTATCTCGGTCTTGAATAACCTCTCATCGACGAGCTCCCAATCCAACAGGTGGTTTATTTGTCTTTAAAAGAGTGTCGGCTTTGTTCAATCTAATTTAAAGGAAACTTGATGTCATCCAAATTTTCCCGTTAATGTTTCCGACTTGATTGCTATCTAATCACTGCACAGCTCCAGCTGTGTGTAAACGAACTTTTTAAATTTTCTTTTTTCTGGCCATTCAAGGAGAGAGCCGGACGAACTTCAATAGCGCATTTTATCCATACTTTTTTTAGTCTTTTTTTTAAAGAACCTGACAAAGACACAAATTCTGAAAACAGTGGTAAGCATTTGGCGGCTACGATAGTGTCGAATTCTTATTTTAAAATAACATAAAATGTCTCATATGTTTTATTTCTCTAAATTTTACTTATCCTTTGAGAGAAAGTATCTCCTCCCATAAATCTCCCAAAATACCCAAAACATTTACAAAACTTAGATATTTGGGATCATCATCATCAAAACCTTTATTTAAACACGATAGGGTTTAAAGCACAATACTTGTGGGGCCGTGTCAATGCTTGTCGGGATGAATGAAGCGTTTTCGGATTCCTTGAAACGCGAACGAGAGTATCTCCATTAAACTGGCCCATAATAAGCGTTGGAAAAACGGCCTTCAGGTAAAATACTGCCTTAAATGGGTTGTTTTATTTTAACAACAGAATTCCGGACTTAATTTCCTTGAAAAAATACACTAGCCCCCCTTTCTATTGACCTGTTACTTTATGCCTGCAGTTACGTTAGGTTATGTTAGTAAACGAAATGATTTCGAACTTGTTCCAACTTGGAAGCCAACACATGAGTCAACTCATGATCAGTCGAAAGTCAAGTCTACAAAAATTGGAAACTTCACTCGAATCTCATTTCAGAAAGCAAATGAAACGGCTATTATTTTCTTTCAAAGTGACTCATGATTGGTATAATTTATTAGTCAATGCTATTTAGTTCTCAATGATATAATCTCTCTTTATTAAGATAATCTGAACTGTGATCAGTGTCTTCTCCTATCCTCATCCACAATTCGTGAAACAAGGAGATGTTGGCGGCTGACATATATATTAGGCGGTCCTTCAAACAACTTTTTTTCCTCTCCCCTTAATTGTCAACTTCCCCGCCTCCTTTCCTTCCCAAACATTGAACTTTCCGGTAGACGTCAAATTTGTTTGAATGGCTTTAATTTAAACATTGAAGATTTTTCTTGAAGTAAATTAAAAGAAAATTGTACGCATCCCTAAAACAATTCATCTTAAAATCAGTGCAAACAGAAATCATTCAGTATTTTGTTCTGCTATATGAAGTGCGGCTTTCAGTTATTAGAGTTCTATGGCGGTATAAAAATTATTTAAGATCTTTTTCAAAAAGAAACGACAATGCCATTCTTTTTTGCTGTAGTTTTCCCCTATTTGTCAAATAAAAGAGCTTAGAAGATAAGATAATAATACAGTAAAACAGAATGGTCGTTGAAAGTATAAAAGAATTAAAGCTTACATGATTTGAACATTCAACAACAAAACTATTTAGGAGTTCTAAGTGTTTAGGTGAAGCCATGCAGTCTAAGATTTCTATTTTCTTATGTTTTCTGCTAGTTTTATTACTTTTAAATTTAAGTTCGTCTTCGAGAAAGGAAGACAGTTATTTATCATCTGAAGAAGTCAAGACTTCGCTGGTTCAACCTTGGAAGCGGTTTCCATGTATTGTTGGCACACGATATAGAGTTCGAAGATGTCGCAAGGGTAGAGGTTTCATTCAAGTACAGAACGAACAAGAGGTATAGTATATGCATTTTATAAACAGCACGGCTTGATTTTTTTTTTTGTGTCCAATTGATTATTATCCTTGCCAGCTTCACTATATTTCTTGTCAGTAAAAGTGCCAGGTCGACTTCGTAGTTAATTTCAATATTCCCAAATCTTAGCCACTGAATTTGATTTTTTCTTTGTTATTACATCGTTAGTATTTTTCTACGTCAGTAAACTACATTATCATTTTTGATGTTTCACATGATATTAACGGGTAATGTTACTGTTATTGTTAATGTTTGGCTTTTACAAAAAAATTGGTCGTACATAAATATCATGATCTTATTCACATCACCTTTATATAATATTGTCCATATTGATTTCAGGAAAAACGCTTATCGATCAACAAACATTATGATCAAATTTTTAATCTGATTCCCAACATACAATATGTACAACTAAGTTACAATTAATTATAAATAATAGACATAGTTTGTCTCTGAAAAAAATACTAAAAGTTAGACTACAGAACATGCAATTTTTACGAGGCAGAGCGCGAAGGGCAAAATGGGAGAGCGAGAACGAGAGCGACGTTGTTCCTATCTCGCGTTCCTCGCTCTGCCTCGCGCTTCGCATACGTGTGTCGCGCTGCGCTCTCTTCTCTGCTCCTCGTTCTTCCAGTTCTTCAGCGTATTAAAAGTTAATACATACATAGTACAAACGTAGTATACTAATTTCAGCATGTTTAGAAGCTCCTGTGGGCTAAAGGTGTATCTTTATATAAACGCGGAGTTTTAGGGCCTGTTTACAAGCAGGTAGGGTAACCCTTGGTGCTAGGGTTACCCTAGCAAGAGGGTTAGAAGATAGCCCGGGTTTACAAGCAAAATTCGCAGGTGGGTAACCCTACTTACCCGGTCAACTTACACCGGTTACGCTTCAGTTAACCTGTAAATTTTGTCGTTAGAAACTGTACGAAAATAATTCCGTTCCAGTGCAAAAATACGACAAATTGTGAATAAACACGATGTTTCTGTCACAATTCGCTTGTCGGTATTAAACATATTTAGCTTTTGGAGCCAAAATAAAGTTGTCCCGGGGTAGGCGAGTTATCCCTAGCAGAGCGTTAACAAGGCGCTAGGGTTACCCTAGCAGAGGGAACCCTAGCACCAGCAGGGACCCTAGCTGCAGGGCAACCCTAGCGCCTGTAAACACGTCGATGAAAAAAAGAAGAAATGTGGGAGCGCTAGGGTAACCCTAGGTGCTAGGGTAACCCTATGTGCTAGGGTTACCCGCCTCCTTGTAAACAGGCCCTTAGTTTTTTGTCGAATGAAACGCGGGGATAAGGAGAACAAACGAAACCTTCTCTGACTTTTTTTATATAAGAAACCAACCGAAAGGCAGCGAGATATAATATCAGTTTGCTTTCCACACGACTAAGTGCTCGTTGTAAACAACGTTTGTAAAAAAACGAGAATAGAGAAGTTTTCAATTGAGCGTTGAAATAATTCGCAATTGCTTTGGTTTGCATGTAAATTACTTCGCTTAGTGATTGGTTTAAGCACGCCTTACTTATAGCCGTCTTATCCAGCCAGAAAAAAAAAAAACAAAAAACAAAAAACAATCGGACTCGCTTGCACAGGTTTTTCCGCAATCCCGCGCTTCGCACCGGCTATGTACATGTATTTGCTGCGAGTTTTGATTGGTTCCCTGGGTTGTCTGTATTTTGTGGTTGGACAGAGAGTATGGGTACATTTAATTTTGGTTTTGCGACACTTAGTTGAAACTGACGGCAAGTTGCGTTTAGTTGAATGACCAGCTACTGCGTTGTTTATTCACATATTCGCTTGTTTTTGTTTCAGATAACCGAGGAACCAACGCCAGGGCAAGAAACTACTGAAAATTGATTCAAAAGAACAGAAAAACATTTAGGAGTTCTGGAAACATTCAATTGTAAGCGAGATTCAAACCATGCTAAAAGCAGCGAGACCAAGAACTGCTGGGGGACAGAGAACATGTCAGGGAGAGTAACTGAAAACTCATGACTGCGGAGAGATTGTCCATCGGAGCTGTCCAATAGAATGATTTTTTACTGTGTTTCTTTTAGAAATGATGTTCTTTGTAAAGTAAGGTAAAACGATGAAATAAATTATAAAAGAGAAATACCTTTTGAAATGCGATAAGTCGTGAAAGCTAAAAAGCAGCGCTACAACCAAGGGTGAAATATAGTGAGGGTTTTCTTGGTGTGAGTTTTGTTTTTGTTTTTTCTCTTTTTTGTTTAAACCCTCCCTTTTCCATAACAAAACCAAACCTTCCGCCGCGCCTTTCCCCGTGTTTTTTTTTTTTTGGTTTTACCAAAAAAGAGTACGTATTTGTACTTAAAAAAGAAACTTTAAAAAATGCCGAAGTGAAGGACTCAAGGGAACCCTGGCTCTACTTGGAAAGGCGAGTCTTGAGTTTTCTAGTTCGATTCGTCTATATTTTAATCCATTTCCATCCTCTCCATCGCTAGTCATTCTCACTTCCTAATGGGCTCCTGTCATTTTTCGAGTAGCGTTCAACAAAATCGAATCTATATTGCTGGTTTTGCTATGATTCTACATGCAGTTCCTTTTTTAACTGAATCGCTGTGCTAAAAGCTAACGCTACTGCTGATAGTGAAGTGTCGGTGAAGTCAGGTGAAGCAGGAAAGAGAATGAGAATTAACAATACCATAAAAGGTCAGAGTCCAGATCTCAATTCAGGCTGAATAAAAAGAAATAAAAAATTGGTATAACCCTTATTGTCGATCATACGGCTAGCGAGGCCTCACATGCGTCATTCTGTCTCAATCGCTGACGTATGGGAGGTCGGACGGAAGGTTTTCAAGTAAGTAGCTTTAAAACAAGCCGAATAGGAAAAAGGAAGGAAAATTACTGAAAATACCATAAAAAGTCAAATAAACTAAAAACCAAAACAAAGCTACCCCTGCCCCGACCGGATGTGATCAATTCACACTGATCATGAATCGGAAAGAATTTTGCATGTAGGCACATCACGATACAAATGTTATTGTCATACGGCTTACTTGTACTCAAAGTCTCCAACGACGTCATTCTATAGAAAACTGACCCACTTGCTGACGTTTGTGCGATCGGATAAAGGTTTTCAGCCGCTTTCAAAAACAGCTGACAGCTTTGCATATAGTACTCGAGCAATTCTACCTGTTTTGTATATAGACTCTAGGAACGGAATTATCAAGGGATCAAGATTTTCCTGATTGACTAAACAGCGAATTTCCTGTACATTTTAATTCTTTAATACTTCTGTAATTAATTGTCCTTTTAAAGGCAGGAAACATAGACTGCTAGCGATTTCTTTGTTTTGATTTTATTTTTTTTTTGTTTTTGGGTTTTGCGTAGCCATTCTTCTCTCGTACGCTTTTTGCGAAGGCACGTAAAAGTGGCTGTACGCAGTCTTAAAAAAACATGTGAAACATTGGTTTCACTTAGTTACTGCACTAAGTTAATTAATATTGTCCAATAAGTGACGTAGAATGGCTCCTATTTTTGTCAGACAAGCAAAGAGGTTGTGTTCCGTTGCAATACAAAAGAAAAGAAAGTTAGACGTCAAAAACAAAACAAAACAAAAGAAAGACTAAGTTAGACGTCAAAAGATCACGGTCTACACCCATTTTAGACACAATTGCTGCAGTGACGCAAAGCACCACAAATCTGATTAGGTACGGTTCAATCGTCCCGGGCACCGGTATCTTTCCGCCCACTCGTGTAATACGATAATGCTACGACTTGAACATTGACTGAAACGTCCCGCTAATCATTTGCCCTGAACAATAATAAGTCATTTGTCATTTGATGTACGAAATTTGCTTTTAAATTGAAGGAAACCGAATATGGTTTTCTAACAGCAGAGAAGTAATAATACCCCGGGGGCACTTCCTTTTCCGGGATTTTGAGAGTACGAAAATCTGGCAAGTTGTGATTTATGAACGGAAATATTCGCCGAAAAAAATGTTACCGTATTTATTGCTGTTGTTCAATATTTGACAAACAGCTCCCAGAAAGTGACTAAGTTGGGGTCGTAAAAATAAAATTTACCCAAAAGTGACTAAGATGGGGTCTATTATTGGCCATAGAATAAGACTATAATGGGGTAGGGGTTCTGAGAGGCCAGCGGCACATACCCAACAAGATTTACCCAAGTACCCCCCCCCCCCCCCCACCGAAAATAAACAAGAATGGTTACGGCAGAGGAGATTATGACCGATTACAAATTACCAACTATACTCTAGTCGAATATTTCAAAAATATGGAAAGTATACAGATTCTTTATTTTAGATCGATATATCAACAAGCTGGACTTATAAAGCTCTTGAATGGCTGCCAAAAATTGAAGTTAGGAGCATATGCGTGCATCCGCAAATTGAATGGCAGTTTGAATCAAACTGTGCCGCAACTTAGAGTTAAAGTTAACATTAATGCAATTACGTTTGAGCCAGGCGTTGTCTAAAAAGAAGATTTTGTGGTGAACCATGCTTTACCACTTTAGTTCCGTCATTACAAGACTTGCAATTGCCATCACAAATGAAATAGCATTATTATAAAATAAATCAAAATTCAGATACCAGTTTTAGATATATCTCTGGCAGAATATAATTATTTCCAACTCTCTCAAAGCAAACATCAATGCCTGAAGCGGACATCTCTCTAATGCGGACAAGTCTATATTGTTCCGGCAGAATTTCACTTGCTTGTCTTAGTTCATGTCAGCCTGACATCTTTAGTAAAGAGTGCGTTCCCTGAATCTTAATAATTTATATTCATATTTTCATTTGCTACCTTAAGGTTACTATTGTTAGCGGCTGCTAGTTTTAGCGTTTTTTCCTGCGGAGCAAGATTTAGCGACTATACTATTTAATTTAATGATTTTCCTAACATTTTTTAAAAAAAATGTGGTATCGTGTAATCCGGTTCCAGTTTTTAATAATCATATGGCTAAAATGGAAATACATGTTCAGTAAAAGAACAAACTCACTTGAAATTGTGTACCTAAATTTAACGAGTATTAAAAGTCTATTAAATTTGACCGAGACAAATTAGCGAGTACTTAATTTAGCGATTTTCGTCCAACTCCCTAAATTCGCTAAAACAAGGCGAGAAAGAGGGCGAACAAGGCAAAGATCTGATGTGCGCTAAGCTAAGCTTGCGGCAATTCAAGCTATACTGCCAAACTAAACAAGTGGCCTTTTAGCCTCTTACACCAGATAAAAAAAAAAATAAAGAAAATATCAAATCGATATCAAATCGTACAAATAATTGCATCGATTTTGTTATAAAATTTAACCTAAATTTACGACCTACTTAGTTAATGTATTTTCACGTTCTTGGAGACTTCCGTTCCGTTTTGTATATTTGCATGTTTTTAAAAGAGCTTTCGTAACCTTTATTGTGCAACCTTATATGTACACATGGCGTGGATTTTCAGCTTCCTCGACCAAGAAAGAACAAGACACTCAAAAAACGGTTTACATTCTACCAAATGTAAAAATCCAGAAAATTGACAATAAGGAAACTCTTGTTTGTAGATCGCACGATAAAAATCTCACGAACACAACTAATCCAGCTATAAATTGATAACTCCTTTCGATTCGCAGATGGAAAAATTTTTATATTAGTGTTTTTACTTAAACAATTTTTGGGCCGTTGGCAAGTCGTTCGTAACTTCCTGTTTATCTGTTACCGCCAAAATCGGCACAGCTTAAAACGCGCTGAAACGGTCTAAATATGGCTTTTTACAACATTCAGTGAAATACGCATTATTTTTCTTCGGGGTTTTCTTTTGTAAGTAACATTATACACTGTTTATTTAAAAGCTTAGTCAAAACATGCAACGCCGTTTCGGGTATAAATAGCACATCCAGTAAACAACCCGACATATCAAAATTTTCCAAAAGAGAGCTGTATCATTTACCCTTGTCATGAAGACTAAGACGATTTTTGTGCTTTATCTCTTTGTCGCTGTGTTTCTGCTTGAATCACTCAAGAGGACTGCGTGTTTATCTGATGGAAAAGAGAGGGACGATTCTGGGCAAAAAGGAACCAATTTATTTGTTCAAAAGACGGCGCGCCCAAAGCGAAGCCCCTGTATCGTTGGTACACGATGGAGAACGAAAAGATGTAGAAAAGGCAAGCGAGCACTGGCAAAGACTTTGGTAAGTTTTTCGTTGCTAATTTTAACAATAAAACCTCGTTATCAATCATATGCCTCGATCAGGAATCCCTGTTGATGTAGTCACCGGCACAAAAACTCTTTTTTAACATTTTACGTCTTATTTTCAAACTGAGGCTTAATTGGATTGTTCTTTTTTTTACTTGACTTGAGTCTGAAAACGTTCTTAGCTTGTTCTGAAGTTCTACAGATTTTAAAAGTTGTTTTATACATCTTTGCATCAAGTTTTAAACTGAGAAAATGTTATTATGTGATAGAAATTTATGTTGTTACTATAACAGATGTGTTTTTAAGCATTTTGGACATTTTTTGGCCTAAGGTTAAGACTGCGTATTGCTTATTTACGGAGATATTTGAGTCAAATGTTACATTTCGTTATTTATGTTAGTCATGTTAGAAAGTACAAAAAAGTATACAGTCGAAGCTCTCTTAACGGACACTCGTAAGCGGACAGCTCTACTTACGGCCACCTTGTTAGAAACCCCGTTTTTACTCCCATACAAACTCTGTTTTAATAGCTCATGATTTTATGAGTTTACAAAGCAGAGCTTACACCTCGCTTAAACGTTCATAGTATTAAAATTTATTTTATTTTTTACCATTATAGTAATCGTCCGGCATAAATAACTTATAAACATATCATGAAAAGAGACCAAAAGAACCCGGATAAAAAAGATACGAATGAGAGAAAATAAAGTATATGTCAGGACATTTAGTGACACTGTAAATGTTCAACAAATGTTGTAAACAGTAGATGAATTAAAATACAAAGACGTTAGTGGAAATCGGGACTGTTTCGTTTTTAAATAAGAGACGTCCAACGCCCCTTGACGAGGTTGTATTAACTAGTAAGGGAGTGTTCCATGAGGGTTAGTCTTATGTTTTCTATAATTTAATTTAAGAGTATTTTCTTTTTTTTCCTTTCATAGCAACTTGCTGCCGAGCGACACTGGAACGCAGATTGACGGACAGTAGCCATGGGAACACCAAAATTGGGATCACCGTCTACTGTTTTAAGGAAATGTTTCCCGCGGAATTTTTTGCCGCCGCAAAGAAGATAAAGAATTTTAAAATGTTATGTGACTAGACTATAGGAAGATTACTGTCCTAATGTAGTAATCCGATTTTATATTCTGATGTTCCATTGTATGCTCGCACAGAACAAAGAAAAACAAGGAAGACTGTGGTTTTACGTTGACTGCGAAACTAATGAACCTTAACTGAAAAGCTGTTTCAGATGTATATTATTTTTATAGGCCAGCATATTTGTTCGACAAATAAGGGAAAAATAACCAGCAGAAGATTCTATGTACAAGATTGAATTTGTAAACATATTTAAAAACAGATTTTATTCTCATTGAACAGCTGTGTTCATGTATTAAATAGATAGAAGTTATTAAACGGAAAGTTATGTAATATGACTGAGTAGTTTTACGAGTCAGCTTTTTGCTTTGCGGTCAGAGGTACTGCCAAGTGCTGTAAAAGTACGCTCGCACGAAAACGGATTGCATTTGTAATTTTCGTTGAAGGAAAGTTATTTCGTTACAGGAGCAGTGAAAAGTGGTAGTTTTCTTTAAATTTGGGGCATATACCTTACTAGACATTTAATGTGTAGGATCGCTGTTTATTTTTACGAGTCTGTAGTATTTTGGCGAGCCCGGAGGACGAGTCAAAAAACAAATGACGTCGACGACGTTTAAAGATATATATACAACAATACAACACACTAAAAATTAATGTCTTATAAAAGATTTTTCTTTTTCGGAAATTTTATCGACTCCCCACCGTTTTTTAATCTTTCGCGCGCCAAGGAATAAGAGGACTACACGGAACCTGTTAAACCGGTCTTGTGGAGTATAAACAATTATCGTGAGATATTTGTTCTTGTTTTGCACGTTTTTTTGTACTCCACGAAGCGAAGTTTTATTTGTTAGTAGGTGCATTACACGGCTCTGTCACCGGTAACGCATTTCCTCGCATAGTAATTTATTTGTAACATCCTGGTTCAAGGAACAAATTGTCAGAACTGAAATTATCAATATTGCAAAGTAAGCAAGAGAAAAGGATAAAAACGTATCGTTTAATAAATATAAAGCCTGGAGTTGTATACATAAACAAGAACACACTAGATAAAAATACACCTTTCAAATTAATTACAGCGGGAAAACATTCATTAGATGAAAGACACAGAAAGATCAAGCCTGCATTCTGACCAGCACTGGGACAGTTTGTCCCAGGTTTCATATCATCAAGTGACCAGTGGAATTGCTACTTACCCCCATCCCTGGATGGAATGCTAGTCCGTCAAAGATTACCCTGTTGTGAGAAGTGAACAGAAATGTAGAATTTTCTTAAATTGATTCCAAGATTTTTCTAGACCTTGATAAAAACCTTTTCTGTCAAAGACTTTTCCTTAAAAATCCAATCCTAGGTCACTGGTTCTGTGAAGACATTCCATTCCATTAAAAAGATAAACATATAAATTTGATGACACATTCCATTCCATTAAAAAGATAAACATATAAATTTGCTGACACACAATACTGTCAGTTATGTGTGTCTGTAAGCTACAATGTCCTGCTTGCACTTCAACATCAAGCAACTTTAACACACAAATGTAAGTTATGAGTCATCTGCCATTTCGGGAGTGAACTCAAATCCTTTGACGAAAGGTACTCCAGCAGTCGTAACCTTTTTCTGATATGCCAGGTAATCGTCCCCAAAGAAACAGATAAGTGTGATTTCCTCATCATGGATTCGCTCATTGAAAAACCTCCAGGAGGCCCACACATAAGCCAGTAGACAAATTGGATTAGCAAGTGTGATCTGAGTCCCTAGACAAAAAGAAATAAAATGTTTTCAGCTGCCTTTAAACAATATTATAGACATGAAACGCATGCAAAAGGCTCTGCACATATTACATGCCTATGAAGCTGCAGTTTGGTAGGCATGCAATGCATGCATAGGGTCATTTAGCTACATGCACTGCACAAAGCAGGCTCTTAACTAGGGAATTAGGGAGAACAGCAAAGTGCTCACAGTGAAATCTTTGAGTCAGTACTCCAAAGCTTCCTGTTTAGCTCTTGTGAACAAATAAATATATTTAAAACTAAGTACTGCACAACACTACACATAACAGTAAATTATATTTTTAAAGAAATAGAAAGACACTCACCGTCTGATGTATGCTTTTAAAGGTTGATTGCAAAAAAAAGTTATGCGTCATGAGCAGGAGAAATGAAAGTTTGATAGCAGGACTAAGCCACAGGCAAAGGTTTACAAAAACACTTTTCACTAGTGAGTTCTCTAAAATTGATCTTAGCATTTTGTCTGACCGGTACATAATATATACATCATGGAATGCAAACACAAAACAGTATATTCTATTTCTCTTCACATGATTATGGTGATTCCCTAGTATTGCATTGCGCATCCTAACTGCGCAGAATTTTACGCGTAATTAGCGCACGCACATAAACAAAATGGCGGCTTTTTCTATGCGGCTTGGCTCGTGAGGGAGGGAGATAAATCATTGCTTTCTTGTAAACGAATAGGTGACCTATCATTTTTTTCCCTTAGTGTGAGAGTATCGATCAAATTCTTTCTGTAAAATGAAAACAGATCTGATTTTCTATGGCAGAATAATACATACCGGTAATCAACAAAAACATGTACTTTCCCAGTACTCGCAAAGGAATTATTAAGGAATTATGTGGTAAATACAAAGTCTTCCTGCTCCTAAGCAAATACGGTAACCCCCTTTTTTTATTTCAAAATTTAACTTCCCTGAAGGTAAACACCAAACCGGCAAAGTTTGGTTGAAAATCTATGAGCAGTTTTATTTCCCAGGAATTACCTTAAGGTAAGAAGTACCGGTATAATGTGAGTGTAACTCCTTAGCTTGCTTTCTTACCTACACTCCACCAAAACCACCCTGCATAGCCTGGATGTCGACAGAGACTGTATATTCCATGAGTCACCAAAACGTGACCTTTGTCCTTTTTGGTCTGGATAATATGTGTGAAATTAGATTCTGCTGTTATCATGGCTAGCTTGCGAAGAGTTTCTCCTCCAATCATCAACAGCAGACCAACAAAGCTTAATATGAACATATTCTTCATCTGAGGGAAAAGCCACAACTCTAGAGCAAACTCAACCCAACTTGCGACAGCAGCAACTTGATACTCTGGACTGTGATTGAGTAGAAATGAATCCACAGATAACTTGTCTGGGCAATACTTGGCGACCATGACATACTCAGAGAAGTGAAAGAATGAGAGTGACACCAGGTACCAGCCAAAATACCTAAATCTTGTATCACCAAAGCTGAGAAGGATTGCAAGTCCAAAAACACTACCTACAGAAACAACGAAAACAATAATGACATTAGATGTGGCTGCCCAATGATGATCGCAATAGCTATGGCCTTTTTTTATCTTGTGCTGGCTGGCCAGGCCCTTAGCTTGAGACCCAAGTGTTCAAAATTCAAGATAATATTTTTGAGAAACGCCTCAGTTCTGAGATTCCGAGACTTTGCTTTTAGGAAAACAAGATCAGTTGAGACTAAGGTAAAATTTCCCAAGACTTGCTCTTTTATATAGACCATTCTGACTGAACTCTGCCAGAGTAATCAAGCCTTTCTTCACAAGCTGCATTCCATGCAGAGCTTACACTAAAGATATGTCAAGGTTTTAAATAAGTAAAAAAGGCAAAGATCCATGCCAAAGATCTTCTGTATCAGTGTAACCTACACAGAATCATCAGAATACAACTGACCTCACTCTCTTCATGCACTCTATACATCCCCCCCGATCCCCATGCAAGAGTGAAATCTAGGACGAGATTTGGACTGAAAATATCTTCCCTCGACATCGCTAGACGCAAATCTTTGTACTGCAAAATACAAATCTTTGTACTTTGTAAAATTCATAACAGAGCAATAGGAAAACGGCCAGGCCTTATTGGTTTCATTTCAAGTGAATGAGCGGAGATACAGTCGACTAATTCTTATTTAACATTCATATTAGCAATCCGGATTATGCGTAACCACTAAACTGTCACTGATAATTTAGGTTCGACAGAGCTGAACAAGTACAAATATGACACTGCTTACCTAACATGGCGGCTCTCTTGGCAACCGAAGTATATGGGACGAAAAATGTCACCAATAAACTCAAACCAAGAATTATGCTTCCTGTTGCAATACTCCATGCTTCTGTGAGGCGGTTACCTTGAAATACTGTTAAAACTAAGAGAATATAAGCAATAAAAAACGCAATCGCTACTTTTCCCTCCCAAATCATTGCGAATTTCGCCGACATTTTGGTTCCGAGGGGGTCTGGGAAGTAGGGAGGGAGGAGAGGGTACTCCCTCTTCAAGGAGTGGGTTTGCAGCATTTTAGTTTTGCACAGAGCATCTTTAATTTTTAATTCCAACAGCGAGATATTAGCTTCAATGTGACAAACGGTGTCTTCAAAAAAACTGTAACGAAGAATTTACAGATAGCCTTCAGAATCGAAAAAGGCACAAATCCATCCCCCTCACTCCTCCCCCCTTACACGAGCATTTTCGTTTCCAGGTGTTCGCATTTATTTTACAGAGTAAGACTGAGTACAAGTTTATCAAACATGAAGAAACAAGATGGCGGATGATGACGACGGAACTAGAAAACCAAATTCCAGCGGCGACGGAACACCAGATTGGAAAGAAACATGCATTGGTGTTTGGTCGAAAAGTACAAAGGGACATCAAGCCACTGAGGCTGAACAGGACAGGATCTGTAATGGAATTAGTTTTGTCGTACTGAACAAAGTAAGATTGTTTTTTATGAATATTAGAAGTGATTGCACGTATAAATGCAGTATTGATCCAACACTGTAACATATCTTTATCCCTCTGCACATTCAAGCATACGGACCTTCAAAAAGTGAAACTTAGCAAAACCAGAGGACTCCAGATCGTAATTCGCGAGACAGGTAACAAATTGTTCAGTTTGATCAGAAAAAGTTTACATGTCGATGTCACGTTTAAATTTCTTCCTGGTTTGAAATTTTATCAACCAATTAAATTTTATTTCCCCTTGTTTCAGATTATGATCATTAATATGACGTAATTAAAGGAGAATAAAATCAAACGAAATCAAATTAGAACAACATTTTATCACCTTCATCCTCACCAAACC
The DNA here is from genome assembly GCF_052425735.1 of Oculina patagonica. Lineage (NCBI taxonomy): Eukaryota > Metazoa > Cnidaria > Anthozoa > Scleractinia > Oculinidae > Oculina > Oculina patagonica. The sequence continues at coordinate 36,575,538 of NC_135763.1, forward strand.
ATCTTATGTTTGGTATACCCAGGGCTGTGTCTTTCCCAAGTTCTTTATTATTAGTTTGAAAATCTGCACTGTTTGCCTAAACACTGCCTAGCAAATCAACTGATAAGTTGGATTTGGGTTCAGGGAACAGGATTCCCTAGAAGTGGGAACTAGAATAAGAAATAGTGGGTAATAAATTTCACAATGTTGCAAATCATTATTTTGCAAATACTAATTGACACAAGGAAGCAGGAGCTACTAACTAAAGGAAGTGCTGGGAACCAGAAGTAAATGTTACAGGAAGTGGGAAGTTCAGACTTCCCATGTGCTTACATTGTATACTCTGCAAAGGTGGGGGAGGGGGGGTTATTAGTGGAAGGGGATAGGAGGGTGGGAGCCCTGAAGAAAAGGGGCAGGAGGTGGGAGAAGAGAGGGCAGGAAGCGGGATTCCCTGAAGGTGGCAGAAACCGGAAGAAATTGAAATTTTTTTGCAACATATCATTGTATTTTGCAAAAGTAATGGGACAAAGAGGAGGGAACCACTATGGAAAGGGGCGAGTAAGAGGTTTGGGAAATGGGAGGTTCAGACCCCCTCTGCCCCCCCCCCCCACCCCTACTTACTTTCAGAAGGAATTTTGTGTCAGAGATTTGGGGGGAATATTTTCAGGGGGTGTCTGGTATTGGAAGTTTATGGTATCATATTATTGAATTGTCAGTAAGCTACAATATCTAACAAACAAATTTATGTCATGAATGTTTGTAAACTTTCATTTTAGAGATTTCAGTGCCTCCTCCAAAAGCTCATGATCACACGTACATCAGACTTGAGTCAGACAAAGAGGAAAATGATGACAAGTAAGTCTTACATTACTAATAGTATAAGATATGGCGAACTTAAATACAAAAGAAGGTATAACAAGGAATAGGTTAAGTCTGCATTTGCGCCTAGTAGCCCATCAGGTAGGAGTCTATCCTGGTTTCTGTAGCATAAAGTGACTGGGAGTTTTTCAATTTCCCCCTGGATGGGATGCTAGTCCGTCCCAGGGGTACCCCCAGCATTAAATTCACCAATGACATATTTACACACCTGGGTGGAGAGAGGCACTATGAGAGAAAGGGTCTGCCTGAGAACCCAATGCAGTGCCCTGACCAGGGCTTGAGCCTGGACAGTTCGATCCGGAGTCCAGTGTATAACAAGTAAGATTCAAGTTTGTAGTAAATAATAAAGATGGTAAATTTTAAGCTTGGTAATATGAGATGTTTAACATGACACAAGCATGGGACAAAAAAAAATTCTAAGTCCCCGACGGGAATCGAACCCATGGCCTCCCCTTTTTCTTTGTCCCATGCTCGTGTGATGTTGAACATCTCATATTACCAAGCTTAAAATTTTCCATCTTTATTTTTTACTACAAACTTGATGATTTCGACATTGCTGATCCTAGCAGTATGCAGGACGCGTGTCACATATCAACCTAGTAAATGGCCCAGCTCACGAGTCTCTCGTAGCTCAGTTGGTTAGAGGGCCCAACCGGTATCTGGGAGGCCATGGGTTCGATTCCTGTTGGGGACTCAGAATTTTTCTTTGTCACATGCTCGTGTCATGTTGAACATCTCATCTTTATATTTAAGTTTCAAGTTATAACCATCTTTCAAGACTATTTTTTGTTGTTTTGACAGACTCCAAAAGAATGATGAGGTGGTTGCAAATTCTACAGAAGAGGAAGGACCTTCTCTGACAAGAAGAGTAATGGATGTTATGCTGATGAAGAAAACAAACATAGAAAAAAATGTTGAACACTACAAAGCCGAGGGGGTCAAACTTACAGGTACTGAGTATCAAACACGTACAGTTACAACAGTTATACAGTGAAACTCTGTCAAAGACTCAATTCTGTCAATTTCTCGAACCTCCCAATAGTTCGAACCAAAAGTAGTTCGTCTTCCATCAGTCGATCACTAGAGATACCCCAATTTCTTTAACTCCCGCTTTCTTGAATCAATTTGGTTTTCCCTTGGAGGTTTGAAAAATCTAGATTCCACTGTATTATACCTAATCGTACCTTTTTGGTACGCTTCGGTAGCATATCAGGCGAGTTTGGTCGAGCCAAGGTTCGTATTTTGGCGAGACGCAGTCGAGCCAAAATACCCATGGCGAGACCAAACGAGCCTGATATGCCGCCGAAGCGTACCAAAAAGATACGATTAGGTATTTACCGTACCCAAATTCAGCCAAAACCCAGTTATATTTATCGCTCTGTTGAAACCATGCTTGCAAGGTACGTACTGCAAATTGTGTGGACTTGGTCTTCAACACTTTTTCCAAGTTCCTCTTCTTCCCTTTTTTTCCACTTGTTTGCCGCTTAGAGTTTCATTTTCTAAATTTTCTAAATCAAAATTAAGCAAAAGATTTGGAAATTCCGACTCCATTTTTTCAGTCTGAATGTCTTAGTATTCGTCGGAAAACATTGCGCAACTGGCGAGCGCGCTCAAGTTTAGTTTTGGCGGGAAAGTTTTTCTCCTTTTACGACCACAAAACACCAGCTAAATTTAAATTACGAGGTTCTGTTTCATTGGCAAAACCTCTTTTCAATTCATCGTACAGTAACACTACTTTACTATGAAGTGACCGTGATATGGTGGCATATCAGGTCAGTGACTTGATATCGAAGAATATCAGGACAGTAGATTGCGCTTCTGATTGGCTACTTGCGAATTTGTGTACGGTAATAACTTTTAGAGGCTGCAAGTGTCGGCCTGTATGTTTGATATTGGACATCCATGTTATGGTCAATTGACAGCTGTCACAACAAGGTAATCGCTGACCAGTATCACATGACCATCTCGTGTGCTCAGGTGAACATGTACACCTGATCAAGGTCATGTCCTTTTTTTAAGCTGACTGCTGACCAAGTTGCTTTTTTCCATTGTGTCACGGGGCTTAAATCTTAATTTTTTTTTCCAGGGTAATGACAGGATTTTGTAAGCGGAATTTCTGTGATTGAAGATGACGATTTATTCCCGGAGGGGGGGGTACTCTATATAGGTATGTGCCGCCCGATAGGGTATGATTTTTGAGGTTCTCAGTCCTTATATAGGGTATCATTTTTGCTCCTTTTAGCAATGTGTTCCCGGTGTGATCCTTAGATAGGGTACGTAAATTCTATCGGCTAAAATAAACGTCCAGCTAAATGTAAAAAGGCATCCGTTCAAGTGTAAGTAAAGCGATTTTGATTTTATAAAGATTTGTGTTTTGCCGTGCGCGGTAAGCCGTTATTTGCGTCGTCACAGAACGCTTCTCCTTTCCATAAATAGTGTGTCATTTTTCAGTTTTGGGCCTTAAAAAGGATTTCAATTTTCGCTTTCTTTATCCTTAAATAGGGTCAGGGTTTAAGAACCTTCGCGGCACACCCCTATCCGAAATTTATGGGAGTACCCCTCCCCCCCCCGGGATTTATTTCGGCTATGGATCTTTATTGAGTAGCATACATTTAATAACTTCAATAACAGTATTTTCAATGAGAGTATTTTCACAAAATTTAAGAACCAGAAAATAAGTGTGGAGCTCCGCTTTTAGGCTTGGTTAAATGTATATATTAGTTAATACATATTGTTTCTTGTTGTTTTAGATGTCTGGAATGGATTTTATAACACATGTTCAAAATGCTACGAGACAACAGCGAGACTTGTATCATACTGTCATCCAATTGATAAAATTGGCCAGGTAAATACAACTACAGTGTACGTATAGTGATTAGTGCTTATTGATAAGAAGACCATATGTGTACTGTATACTGTTTGTACTAATAATACACTTGAAAAAATTTCTCAAGTTTTCATTGGCTGAAAAAGGAGGGTAGCTCTCTTGAAACACGAGTGCAGAAAAGTGTAACACATGTGCAAAGTTGTAAATTTTATAATACAAACATAAAACTAGGTGCTCTCTACCGTGATAAGGAGTTTTCATCCTAACCATGTGGCTACACTTTACTCTTATAAAAACTTCTTGGCAACTTTGCCTCTGTACAACGAGCAATTAATTCTGGCCCAGATTGGCTGTTGCACAGCACAGAGGTTCAACTGTAGACCAAGCGCATCATTACAACAGTTAAATGACGAAATGATTTCAAATAAAATTTTTTTGTGTGTTTTTGATTGATTTCAACAGATCTTCGGATTTGCAGAAAAATGCGTCAAGAAAGCTGGAAGGCACATAGTTGGTGACGACGACAATGAGAAGAAGAAATAAAAAATAATGTGTGCGAGTTAGAAAGAATGACAATAACCCATTAGCACCTGTGCCACCTGTAACTGTAATGTTGCTTCTTATAAATATTTAAATGTTGTCCAGCAGCTCAGGAATGTTACAGGAAAATGAAGTTAATCATCAACGAGATAGTATTGTCTTGATATAATACTGATTTCTCAGAACTGTATTTTAAAGAATCTAAGGTGAACAGTAATGAGAATCAAGTTGTTGAGCTTGTTACAGATTTACAAACAGGTACATCAAGACCGTTTCCAGTGTAAAACAAAATTATAATGGTATAAATTTGGGAGATTGTATATCATTCATTGTACATAGCATCTGATTAAAATAAAATGTTGACAAATTTTAGCAAAAACCATTAACATGTATAACACGGTCCCTCCCCCTTCCAATTCTATGAACGTCATCAGTTCTCAATAATGTTCCCTCCAACTAACTGAGAATGTCGTTTTTGTCAAAATGAAATAATAATTGGGGATTTGGGAGAAAGTTTGGTTCATTGTTTTTTTTTTCCTAGGATCTTTTTGGGGTAAGGACGTATACTGTATACGTATTATGGGTGTAAATTTTCGATGAATGTCCTTTCTGTTTGTATTTTTGTTTTTGTATTGCATATGGGGTATTTTTGGAGGTTATTTTTCGAAGGTTCGTTTTTATAATTCAGGGGATGTTAAATCATATACTATGCCTTCGATTCGTTCACACTTTTCCTCATCTTGCTGACAAACATTTACTAAGTAGAAATTGTCACCCAAGGAAGCAACCTGCCCTGCTTTGCCTGGTGTGGCTAGCTGGACAGGTGTCCACAATGCACAGCCCTCTTCATAACTCGCACATTACAAGATAAAGTGAAGACGAACTCTTCAACTCAGGCTCCAGCTAAAATCTCAGGTGTGCAAACTAGTCTGTATTCTTTGAATTCATTCATCTTGTCATAGTTAGTAGAGGGAGAGACTACTAAACTATGATCATCTTGCATACTGGTTATTTCACAATTCAACGTTCTGCGTTTGACGTACCTGGAAACAAAAATTCATGTCAGCGGATAAATTATTTTTCGGTCAAACTGTCATATACTGCGGTCAGCTTGCGGATAGAGGCTGGTTTTTCCCCAGTGGCTTTACAGGTTACAAAACGACAAAACAACAGCAACCAACAACAAAAATTTTATTATTTACAGTTATTACATTAAACTTTACGTAGAAATGGTAACAATAAGGTTAACAAATCGAAAACATGTTTTCGTGGTTTTCACCCTTAATAGACCATAGTAATGACGTCATAAACTGACGTTCAAAACTCAATTGGAATTACGAGCCGTTATAGGCGAGTGGTTTCACTGCAAAGTTTTGGACATTTTATGGAATCATTCGAATGCATGGTCTAAAAAGAGCGTAGAGCATGGAAAACTGTGGTTGAATAACGCGGAAAATTTTCCAGTCAATCCGTTTGGTCGCTTTTCTTTCCCCTTGTAGCCGACGAATGTGTGGGAAATTTCGTTTAAATGTTCAACTTTTCTAAATTTTCCGTATCCTCCTTTTTGGAAAAGTCGCGACAACTTCTCAAGTTTTTCCCCTGCCATAAGGTTTCCAAAATAATTTAAAATCGAGTCCTCTCCACGAAATGACTGATACACCTTCACCTTAAACTGTTCGAAAATGCAGTATCTTTAATAACGCTAAAGAAAAGAAGACGAAAAATCATTTCATATATCGACCCAGGCTTGTTACACTTGAACACTTGATTTATAGTAAAACTGGCAGCGCGTTGTCGAAGTTATTGAAGTCATCATTCGTGACGGTATCTTCTGTCTAAATTAAAAGGGAAATACATAAATTAACATATCAGAAATTAACGTTACTGAAATCCAAGAGAAATAATTTTTTAATAAGTGAGGTAGTTTAGTTCAGTAGGGCTCTCAGTTAAGATCTTTTGGTAGTCTACAATTGTTATAGGTCAACTTTTAATGAACCTTTTACTAGTTTGAAACAATAATCTCGTACTATAGCTGAATAGTCCAAGAGTTGTGCACTTGCTCACCTGAGGATTTCTTTGGCAACACCTTGCAAAATTGCATCCACCCTGTGGAAAATTGAAATGTTATTCAAAACAGTCAAACCAATTTTCAGCAGTTTTCACTTGAATGTGTGTGTTCTGTGTGTCAGTGTTACGTTCACCTTCTTGGGTTAGTTGTTTCAGGTCTGTTATATTAATAATTTAATCATCATTTGGTATATTACAGGATCTAGATCAGACTAATTAAATTCGAGAAACAACTCCAAACTCTTGTGCGCTCCATTGTTCTCCCACTCAAGAGATGCCATCAGACTTACAATCAGTGTCCAAAGTTTCAAGACACTAGAGTAAAGTGCTAATTAGTAGTGGTTTGAGCGCGTAATGTTCGCGTAATGTTCGACGACTATTTGCTTTGGCTGTTAAGGTTCACATGCAGTCCTGCACAATACTTTGACCTAAAACTCTCTCAGTAATTTAGTTAAAGTGTATAAGAACCTCTCCGTAACTCTATATTTAGCATGGTGATAAGATAACTTACACATTGCTCCAATCCTTTAGCCTGAGCCACGTATCTTTGGTAAATAAATCCAAGAATTATATAAAGTGTTTCCAAGACAACCAGTCTGCAAAAAAGCGCAAAAAATTCCCTTATCAGTGTTGTTGATGCAGAATCCGTCCGTCCGTCCGTCCGTCCGTCCGTCTGTCTGTCTGTCTGTCTGTCTGTCTGTCTGTCTGTCTGTCTGTCTGTCTGTCTGTCTGTCTGTCGTTTTTTCGTTCGTTTGTTCATTCGTTCGTTCGTTCATTTGTTTTATCGGTCGTTCTCAGTTTCGTTCGTTTGTTTATTCGCTCGTTCTTTCCTCGTTCCTTCGTTTCGCTCGCTCGCTTCCTTGTTTCGTCGTTAGATCGTTCGTTTTTAATTATCAGATATCATGATGAGTATGATGATAAATTTCTGAATACTCACATTATCAGCACTATAAACCAAGGACTGGATTGATACTTAGATTCTGTGCATGCAGCATCGTGATTAAGTGCAAACAGATAGTAACATTCAAGTGGATTTGTAGAGCCATCTTTGGTTTCATCCCTGTATTCCTCAATCACTTTTATTTCGCCCTGCAAAATATGACCATAGTTCATAATAATAATAATCGTGCCCTGTGAAATGCGACGGCAAGGTGAAATAACTCATATCCTTCCAAGTATATAATACCGAGTGTAAAGCTAAATCCCGTATGGTACTCCTTGGCAATTTCGGTGTGTTCGGTTCTATCCATCCTGATCCTACTGAAAAATTCCGAACCCCCCCTTCCCCCCCCCCCCCAAAAAAAAAAAAACAGATGCAAAAACCCTTCCATGAAAAATAAGCTCTCGCGGATATACCTTATAATTACAATTGTTAGCGGCTACTAGTTTTAGCGCTTTTTTCTGAGCAAGATTTAGCCACTATTTAATTTAGCGATTTCCCGAACATTTTTAAAAAAGTGATATCGTGTAAACCAGTTTTTAATGATTATATAGCTAATTTTCATTAAAAGGACCAACTCACTTGAAATTGAATGATTGAACATTTGCCTTGCCAGAAAGAACAAAGTTATTGCAACCATCAAATTGTAAAGAACTTTTTAAGTCGCCTACATTTAATTTTGTTTCCTTTTGGGAGGGAGGGGACAGGGGCTACTTAGATTTCACGAGGTTTAAATTTTACCGAGACAAATTTTAGCGAGTACAGTCATAATTTAGCAATTTTCGCCCAATTCGCTAAAATCGCTAAAATCAGTAGCCGCTAACAATAATAACCTTAAGGTAAGCCAAATTGGACTTAAATAGGAGTACAGCTTGTGTGGTATTTTACTTTGTTAGAGAATGCTAAGAGCGATTGAATAGGTCTTTTGGGGGTTTCATTAATCGTTAATATTGTTCAGAGAGTTTTATTATGTTGTATTCTTGTAGGAACCAAACAATTTCAGTCAGAGTATCCCGTACAATTAGATACCCAAACATTTTTAAAACGCACATTTCCATCCAAAAATAATCCCCACCCGTATATTTAACAATAATTCCACGAGCGCGCGTTGGATATGAGAGGGTAGATAGCCAATGAGGCGCGTAGCACCGAGTCTCATATCCAACAAGCGCGAGTGGAATAATTGTTTTATTAAAAACGCCTAAAGAATTGCAATATTTGAGCTCCCCAGCTGTTTTCGTTGACGCATTTTGGCTACCATATTTGTGGACAATAATATATGAGTTCATGTACCATTGCCTATTAACCAATCAAGACGCAGGAATTGCAATATACCATTGCTAGTTTTTAATTAAAGCGTTTATTGAAGTAAAAAAGTGCTTTAATATTAATATCAGTCTTGATCCATCTCAAGACGTCCAGAATTCAAACATTTTTTCACTTAGCCTACCCTCTGTTCTCCAGGATCACAGGTAACTAACACAACACCAATTCTTTCCAAACCATTGCAGTGATGACTATACTTCTCTCCATGAAAATATTTTATCATCAGCCAGTCAGCTATAAAACAAACGTAATGGAAATGAGCAAAAAGGTAAGATGCAAGGGGGAATTATAAGTGAAGGTAACGCTTTTCACGGGTGTTAGCATTATCTGTCATGATTATATTTTCCAGATTTCCTGCAAAATGCTAGCTAGAGTTGTCATTTCGAAATTCTAGGGAATTTGATGTGTAAATGGGTCAGTGAAAAATAAACATAAAATAAAAAATGTAAAAATTATTAGAAACTATTGCATATATATTATCAAGTTCCAAAGGTAAGGACTCCCTCGAAAAGTAACAACCCAAAGACACATGCTAAACAAATCTGAACATATAGTTGGAATTTTTTCCCAACAGCGGCTCTCTCATTGGCTTTTCGAGGTCACTGACGTCCAGCAATAAAACTGTTTCCCGCCAAAAGTCTCTGAGCAACAACGTTGGCGTAAATAGTGGAGACATTTCAAATGCAGTCTTCTATGTCCCATCGAAAACTGTTACTGGTATAAACGCCGGTACTTACCTCCGCCGGTAACATGAGCATCTTTATACTGTCCAACTGTAATCCATTTGCCATCTGGCCACTTTTTACCATGTTGCAGAACTGCTCTATCCTCTTCCTTGTTTTCCGCGCAGATTGATATTTTATATTTGTAATCATCATCCTCTGCATAATACACACTGAAAGGGACAGATGTTATTAAGTGAGTAAATGCATTGCGGGCAAAGCTTTTAATCCTTAAAAGGCAGCAATAACAATATACCGGCAAGTCTTGCAGTTCTGTTATTTATACCATTACGTATTAATGATCACTGGATCTCAGCAATTGGCAAGCATTTGAAGAACGATCACAAATATTAAAGCCATCGGGGGCCTTAAAAGTTTCTCTTTCGAAATGCAGTGGAATACTGGACTGGACTGTTTAACTATGAAATATCCTGAATATTGTTTAAAGGGAAGAAGAAACCAAGCCTGAACATGCAATCGGATTCCATCCGCGCAAAACTTATATCAGTTTGTTTAGACATATTCACAGTACTGTACATTTTTAACACCGTAACTTGCACCTCATACCTTATTATATTAGACTGTTAAAGTAGCTTCTTTAAATACTGAAATGAGTTGACCATCTGTTTGGTCTGTTCGAGATATTTTGAAAGACCCTTTTAAATACCTAAGTAACAGTTTTCCCTACCCTTTCCAGCCCTACCATTTGATATACTTACAGCCTGAAACTGAGGTGCGCCCTCCCAGGTGGAGCCTCCCCGTATTGTTCACTACAGGGAGTACCCCTGCCCCTTCGGAATCTCAGATCTTGGCTATCAGTTAAAAAATACGCGACTTTTCAGCTGATAGTTTTCTCTGGTCACTAGAGAAGATGTCTGAAATTCAGGTTACTACTGACAGTTGCAAAATTTTGACCAATTCTAAGCCATCAGCTTAATCCCATCCAGACCCTTTTTGCCATGCTGTTGGCCATAATTTGTTATACAGCCAACTCTCTCTAAGACGGACACCTTTGCGACCGGCCGCAGCTGTCCGTCTTAGAAAAGTGTCCGCTCTGTAGAGAGTCGAGGTAACATGACACCAGTAAATTTGAGATAATAAAGCTAAACCTTTGCACAATGCAACAAACCTTTGCTTACTGCAACAAGACTAAAATAATAAAAGGGCCGTATTTGCTTGTTAAAGCAAAAGTTGATAGCTTCTACAAACTGTAATACTGTAAGTAGAAAACGACCTCTTTAATGCCCATACACGTAAGCAGAGAAGTAATCCGTTAAAGCGTCATTGTTTTTGGTTAGTAAGCTTGGTAGAGGGTCTCATTGGGGTTAACCGTTAGCCTAAAACGGCCAAAAATTTAGCCGTTAGGCGCAAAAATTGGAAAATTTTAACCGTTAGTCGTAAAATATGTTAACCGTAAAAAATCGGTCAGCAATTATACATAAACCAAACTAGTTCACTTCATCGTCCCAGAATGGCCCTGAGACCTAAAAATATGTTTTTTAATAATGGAAATTAATTTAACTTTTTAAAACAATGAACTTTTAACTTCTGTTAACCGTTATGGAAATAAATTAACCGTTATCCGTATAAAAGCCAAAATTTTAACCGTTATCTGTAAAAGCCACCACCCCATTGAGACCCTCTTGGTATACACGTATCCTTAGGGCACTGACTAACTTTGCTTTAGGTCGATATGAAGTTTGGAAGTATTTTCACTAATAAAAGATGATAAAAAAACACTTCTCAAGTGTCCGTTAATGACTTCAAAGTGTCCGTTGTCCGTCTTAGAGAGGTGTCCGTCTTATAGGTAGTTTGGTTACAGTAAAATGACTGAAAAACGGCAGGGACCATCACCAGGTGTCCGTCTTATGGAGGTGTCCGTCATTTGTCCGTGGAGAAACAGGGTCATTTGCTGAAGGAGAGCCTACGTGAAATCTCCTTCATGTAAATGTGTCACAGCAAGAAATATCGCCTCTTTCTGCTAATGGAAGGCGCAGTGGCCTAATGGTTAGAGCACTGGACTCTGGATCGAGCGGTCTGGGTTCGAGCTATGGCTGGGGTCATTGTGTTGTGTTCTTGAGCAAGATATTACTCTCATAGTGCCTCTCTCCACCCAGGTGTATAAATGGGTACCGGCAACATAATGCTGGGGGGTAACCATGCGATGGACTAGCATCCCATCCAGGAGGGAGTAGAAATACTCCTGGCCGCTTTATTTAATGCTACAGAAACGGGGATAAGCTCCGGCAAGTATGGGCCGCTTGGCTTGAGGCTTAACCTATACCCTGCTTAAAATGACCGAAGATTTTGACAGAAATTCGCCTCAAATGATGGACAATTTTTTCGTTTTCCAGAAGCTGCCTTGTGTTGCATTACGTAACGGGTCAGTTGCGTCATGTAGCTCTAGCAGTTCTGTATTGAACACTCTAAATTGAGACCAACTGATCGGCCGTATTTTTCACACCTAAAGGCTGGTTATCATATAATTGCCCCGATCGTTTCGATCGCCTCTGTCACTTCAAAATGTTTCTTGCGATAGGGGCGATTATATGAAAACATAACACAGGCGATGAGATGATGAGAACCAGCCTTCAGCTGAGGACCCCTGGACCCTGCGACGAGCTCAAGAACTTCATCCACCCAGAGACAATTAGCTTGATATTGGTTCTCGGTGCATTAAACTGTAAAACGTATTCAACATTACATGTAACATGTGTAATTTTTACATTTGTAACTTCTAGTCTACGACTTCTATATATTGAGAGTCAAACAATGGCGTTCAATATGATATATTATAATCATATCCAATATGATATATTATAATCACAAACTAAAGCATTTTATTACTTGACCATTATTATCAGTGGCCCAGTCCAATATGTAATTATGTGCTACTATTTGCATATTGTTGTTTTGATGTTAGGCGAATGTTCACAGATCTCGTGGTAACCGGTCGGTTCGCTAACGACACCAGTTCCTTAACATTTCATATTGATGTACGTTTAATATATCAACTGCATTATAATGAAATAAAGTGTACAGGCCTCAAAGTATTACTACACTAGCTAGGGAGTTAAACGTAAGGGAACTAGTTGTCAGTGGAACGACTCGTAGGCGAAACGACCGTATATTTTGTAAACCCTTCACATACATTGCGTCACTTTGCATTCTTTTAGTCCAAATTACAAGAGAAACAAACAAACAAATAAACAAATTAATATTTTTGACTGCAAGAGGCGACAACACTAATCCTTACTATCACTGTTAACATGCAATGATATAAAGCGACCTAGAAGCGACACTCTTGAAACTCAAGAGCTATGCATCTGTATGTCACGTTACGAACTCTTCAAGGTGGCTCGCCAAATTCGCGGTGTCTGACATTTGCAGACTGCAGACAAAGAGAATATATCGTGCTACCTTTACCATTATTGAAAGTTAACCGCAAACAGGCTAACCGAAGTGCTATTCAGGCTAACCGGAGTGCGTAGTAGGCTAACTAGATTGAAAAGTTTGCAGTCTGCAGTCTGCAAATGTCACACACCACCAAATTCGTCATATATACAGTGTATATAGGCCCAACCGGTTGGTCCAATGCACCCAAGCCGCTATCTTTATTAGTGAACAAAAAAAAAATGCGTTTGAGCACTTACTCTTGGCCGGCTAGTTTCTTTACTCTTTCATTCACGTCGCTCGGATCACTGCCTTGATGTTGAGGACAACTCGTAGGCTCCCGAGTAGTAGCTGCTTCCGCTGAAAAAAGAAAGAGCGTGCAAAGACTCAAGCACACTAGAAAGTACGCTTTAGAAACGACACGGAAAACATCCATTATCATTTTTTACGATATTGAATGATTTCAAGAACGCAACGCTTCGACTACGCTGCTTGTGTTGGTCGCTTTTTTCCTCATCCGGGCCAATATACTTTATTAACGTCACGCAATCAGTTTTCTTTTATAGTATGTGCAGCTATGCACCGAGGGTGGAAAAGGGTATTTTCGTGAGCCATGAACAACCCTTTTTATTTCCCTTACGTGTGAAATGTGAAATGGTATTTTTTTCTTAGTGAAGCGTGATTTTCATAGTAGCCGTGAACCGTGATTTTCTAAAACCCTTTCTTTCTTTTTTTTTTTGTGCGAAGCGTGAAGTATGACATAAACAGCTATATCAAGGGTGCTTACACCTTATTTTAGGAAATTAACGCTTGTGTTAATTAAGGCATTGGAAATTAACGCGACTTAAATTGACGCTAATTGAAGAAAAAATTACTTCCCAATAAAGGAAATTAACGTGAAAGAGGGGGTAATATTTGAAAATGAAGGAAACTAACGCGACGTACGCAAAGAAAAAAAACTTGTTGAGACAGCAGGAACAAGTTTATTTCAACACTAAGCGTATAATCTTAAACGTGGGGGTTAAGAGAAGGAATCTGACCGCCTCGGGCGTTCTTCGCACATTTTCAGTGATACGGCAGACTTCCAACCTGTTAAAATAATGCTTTTACCTTGGAGTCAAGAACGTCTGGACTGTATCAAGAAATTGGGGCCAAAATAATGGAAATTAAAGTCATGGAAATTAACGCTTCTTTTAATTAACGGCGCGGAAATTAACGTTAACAAAAATTAACGCGACTAAAATTAACGCGAATTTTTGAAATTTGCGTTAATTTCATAAAGCGTTAATTTTCTACAATAAGATAATCGAAGAAATTTTTTCCTTTGACATTTGTTCCTTGGGAGGGGAGGGACTATTTTCCCGAGGGTCAGATAAACTAATTGTAGAGTTTCGACGCAGACAATTGTCCAATAAGAACTACCGTTATCACCTGAGGGTGCTAATGGGGTTAACAGTTAACTGACAATTGGCCAAAAAAATAGTAGTTAACTGATATTTGGCCAAAAAATTAGTAGTTAACTGACTAATGAAACGTTAACAGTTAAGTGACATTCTATTAATTATATTGAATACGATTGTTGCTGTTAATAAAAACAACAAGTTTTTTTCCTAACACCAAAGCTATTTCGTGGCATTTACCAGCCCCGCTGCGTGACCAGGTGATATAAATATAAACTGACATTATAATTATGCGGAAGGTACCAGGGTCGTACCAGGCACACGTTGATCTCCGTGATGGCGTCAAGTGGGGCGTGGTCAAAGTTATTCTAAGTTTTTATAGAGACGATGACGAAGGATCGACATTCAAACGAAAACAGAGTTTGCGTACGGCTTGACATGGCAAAGCACAATTCAATGGACGTAGCTTGTAAACATTTGATCGATTTCATGGAAATCAATCAAACGACAAGCGGAAAAGTTTGGACTCGGTGCATTTGACTTAAAGTTGTTGCCTACACACGGATCTGCCATGGGCACTAAAATGGCGGACGCATCATACTAATCAGTGTTTGACATGTGCACCCATTACAAGCCCACTGACACATTTCAGTACACTTATTACTCCTCGTGTCACCAACCAGAAGTTAGTAAAGGTTTTATCAATGGGGACGCCTGAGACTGCTTAGAACAAATTCCTCTCAAACAAAATTTGATGAGAAAATCCGACCAAGAGAAAAGCCAACGAGGTTGGAAAAAATCAAGCACTTCCAATCACATTTTATCGAGAGAGGTTACCCAGAAAGCCTAGTCTAAAGAACTCTCGCGAAAGTTAATTTTGAAATCAGGAAGTAGGCCCTCCAATCAAAACTTAAATCTTGCCTTTTGTAACGCAATACCAACCAGCAGTACCAAACACAGTCCGAACTTGAAGCAAATACCCATAAAAAATTGGCATTTTATAGAACAACAACCATTGCACAAGAAAATATTCAAAGAACCTTCCCTCATATTATACAAAAGGGGTACTAAGTCTTTCAAAGATATACTCGTGAGATCGAAATTATGAAAATGGGTAATACACGTGCGTGAGAGTCGTGCATGCCTGTCTTTTTGTTTTTTTATCACTGACGTGCTGAAGTAAAGAAAATTCAGGTTATGACGTAATAATTTTCTCTGTAAGAATAGGAAAGTTAACAGATAACTAAAATTAGCAGTTAACTGACAATTGGGTACCCCCATTAGCACCCTCTCACCTTTCTCGCACCGGCTGCCCGCTCTACCAAGGTACTGACGTTTGTAAGGGGGAGGGGGGTGGCGGGGATGGGGTGTATAGATCACGTTTCATGAAAACGGCCCTTTCACAATTCACGAAAAATATAAAATTGCAGTTATAAGACTGTAAAACCCCCTTTTTCACGCAATATATCACAGGTATGGTAAAACAGACGGATTTCTTTATTTAGCAGGAGCTTTAAGTATTTTGCTCATAATTTTACTTATTACAATCTTGCGTAAGAAACCGTTTTTAAAAATAATGGCCCACTTTTATCATGCATGCTTTAAGGCCGTTTGTTTTTGTTTCGACAAAAAATCTCCATTGTTCAACGTGAGATCTGTGAGCTCCATTTTAGAATAAGAACGAACCATGAACTTTAGGCTAAGTGGAGTTCGTCTACATGATAAAGACAATAACTAACCACTAAAAAACTAACGTGTCTAGAGTTATAGCCTACTACGCAGACGTTCTCTGGGCTCATCACGCGTTTCTCCCCCACGAAACGCGTGACGAGCCCAAAGAACGTCTGCGAAGGACGCTACTATATACTACTATATAGTTAGGGATTTGCTCCAGTCCTTGAGCACCAACAACGAATCTCTGGTACAAGAAGCCAAGGATTAAACAAACTGAGCCCACAACAATCAGTCTACAAAGAAAGTAAAAAAAAAAAAAATTCAATTGTCAATGTCAAGCACATGCAGCTGTATTAAGCTAGGCACACACTAGGGGACTAGTCGCAGGGAATAGTCGCAGGGACTTATCCCTTAGTGTCTACACACTAAAAAATTGACCGATTTGTGGGACTATTGGTCCCTGCCGACTAGTCCCAGGAATCAAACCAGCTTAATTCGTGGGACTAGTTGCAGGGACCAAAAATGTGGTCCCTGCGACTAGAATTTCGATGCAAAATACGAGTACACACTAGGGGACTGGCCCCCGAAGCAAGTCCCTGCGACAAGTCCCTGCGACTAGTCCCCTAGTATGTGCCGACCTTTAGTCTGCTAGAGAATTCTTAACTTACATAATCTATTTAATGATCAAACTGAAAGAGTCCATGCCTTGAAATTTACACACAGGGTCTACTGCCCAGGTAATGAAGGAGCTGTGAAGTTTCGGCGAGCTTCAATTAGTGATAATTTGAAGCCTAAACACCACTGCAAAAGCGCAATGAATTGTTGCTGCATAACACCATAATGTTATGTCACGGCTAATACAATGGTTTAGACATGTTCCAAAAGGCTTGTTTCATTCGCAGGACACCGCTGGATACGGACATGGAGGGCGCGAGCCCGTGGACTTGAAAAACAAAATGGCGGTGGATCGCAGAACGAGCGAACTCCAGTGTCTTACCTGCAGCGCGCCAATTCTGAAATGTGGCGTCACCGGTGATGTCATAGAAATTGGCCAATGGAATCCAACTACTCTTTTGAATTGTCACTTTTTTGACTTGTCACTCTTTCGTTGGAAAAAAGGAGAAAAGTTTTTCGGTACATTTATTCGCAGCCTCTGTTTTTAAGGCCGACATAGATGTGTATTTTGTGAGATTGTAGATATGGGGTCAAGAGAATTTTGTTTTGTTAAAGCTATGAAGGAAGAAAGTCGCAATTTTCACACACGCCACGGCGCGCGTCAAATTGCACACGGCACAAGACACTAACGTCCGGTTAGATGAAAAAAAACAACTGAATGCAAATAAAATGATGCCATTTAGTTTCGCGGCACAAAACGACAGCCAGAATCGATTTCCTGCAAGTGACATAGATCGCTCGTTCCGAGCCATTTGTGAACAGTGTGCTTCGCGCGCCAGATTCCACGCGTTTTTCAGCGCGCGATTTCATATAGATATTTTTTTCAAGCGATCTATTCAAATAACTCTATCAGGACACAAGGAAAAAACGAGCGACTTGGAGCAAGTCTATACCATGTTAAGCTGATGTGTGTATGCTGTAGGCCTTAAATAAAGCTTCACAAAGTTAATAGATAACAATGTCATAATAAAGAACATGAGCTTACGGTAGAGTAGATGTAAATAAAGTTTGTGGTCGGTTGGCATTCTCATGGATAGAAAAAGGACTATCTATGGCATTCTGTAAAGAGAAAGTGATTCATAAAATTACATTTTGACTTCCATTCTATCTTAGAGTGAGCGGATAAGTAAGCAAGTGGCTCCCTTTCGACGGTTTGTAAGGATATGATTAACTTTGATTTCTAGATTGCTTTGCATGTGGTGGCGAATTTTGTAGAGCCCGTAAAAGTTTAATTTATAGCATGCATTAAGCTCATTTATGAACAATGGCGGCAACTATTTACGACTATTCGTCACTATTCGCGGCTATGCCAAGCGACTATTCACACTAACTGCACTATTCGTACTATTCGAACTTGCTTTTTCCAGTCACCCAACTCCAAACAACTTTCACGCGTGTACCGCGTCAGAGACGATCTTCCCTCTTCTTCTTTTCTCTCAGTTGGGTGAGCGTTCAATATAGTACACTCATTGCAAATTCGTGAGACATTACAATTTCTCTATTAACAGTTTACTTATGTAATGCACCGCTCCGTATAATGGAAAGATAACTTACACGTTGCTCCGATTCTTTAGCCTTAAGTCTGTTAAGTCTATAATCAAAACATGCAGCTTCCTGATTAAGTTCAAACAGATAGGAACACTCTGGGTATGAAGGGTCATCAATATTTTTCTGAGATCCCTGTGAAACATGAAGAGGAAATTACACATACACATATAGATGCCGTGTATAATATAATTGAACATCAGGTACTAGGCTTGACCGAAACACGCTGCCGGCAGAACTTCGAGTCAGCATAATTCACTAATTTCGATAGCAGGCACTCTGCTAACAGAACTCAGCCTTTCCGAGGACAATTTGAACAGATTTCAGTCGAAAAAATACGTAACAATGTTAGTTTACTTAAACATTTAACAAAAATTCACAACTAATCAAAAATATGAGATTCACCTCCTATAACATAAGCTACAAGCTTAACGCACTCACGATCGAAAATATGAGATTCACCTCCTATGATAAGCTAGCTTAACGCACTCACGACCGGGCTCGCAGAACGTATAATCTAAGTAGCGCCACCAGTCAAAATTTAGACCACAATTTTGCTAGACGCAATGAATACTAGTCTAATTAATCAGCTCTATCGAGCAGAATTCGAGAAGAATTTCGTTTTCTGAGGAGAACTTGAGCAGAAAACGTGAATTTTACGAGCATTGCAGGGCATACATACAACTAGTTCTTGTGTTTAAAACGCCCAGTTCTTCAGATTGACGAACCCTATTTCACACGTACACCAAACGTGGTTTTCAGACCTGGCCGTTTATGTATTGAAACAGTGAATAGAGCTTTTCCTAACAGAATGAAAGTTTTGGTTTCTTCTTTTTCTCTTTTTTCATTTGAAGATTGTAAGAAACAGCATTTCAGTATTTAAGAGAGGATTTATTAGAATCAAACACGCCGATTGCGTCCAGTCTGACAACGTTCTGCGACGTCCCTGTAATCTGAGAGCACCGGTTGTGCAATGACGCATGAATACATTTGATTGTCTGAATCATCAACAATAACAGAAACTTATGTGGTTAGATATCACATAACAAATCACGCAACTTGTCACAAAGATCTCAAAAAGCCCGAAGAAGGGAGATAAAGCAGATAAAGATGTTAATGTTTATATGCTCTTTTGGTTTCTATATAACCATACCAGTCCTTATTTCAGAGGGGAGAGGAACGGGCAGTTAAATTTCCTATCTCCCTATTGTTTTCGCTATTTTTCTCCCTCCTCCCTGATTTTTCCGGCCGTTTCTCCCTCCTCCCTGTTTTTTCACCGTTCTCCCTGATTAGTTCTCTAAGAGGCTTATTTGACCTTATTTGATGTGTTACTACATTGCAGTATACTTCGTTTCCACAGATCTAAGGGACGGACCATTATTTTTTTGGAGGGGGGGATGAAAAATATTGAAAAAAATTGTTTGCAGGGCCTGGAAAGACAAGGTAAATTATTTGCAAAAGCGATATGTATAACAAAAATAGAAAGAATTTCGAAAAAAAATGTTTGCAGAGGTGCATAAACTAAAACAAAAATTTAGCAGAGGAAAATTTTCCCCCCCCCCCCCTCCAAGAAAATAATGGTCCGTCCCTAAATAGAAGGAAAACTTACGAGACACGTCTTCTATGTCATTATCACTTAGTTCTTCTCGCACTACATTTCGGTTTTGTCACTTGAGCCTAACACTTTGATGTTTGCAAAATTTATTTTAAATACCGTATGAAGGCAGGAGCCCATTAATGAGAATTTCGGGGGGGGGGGGGGGTACTGGAGGCGTGCCTCACAGGAAATTTTCCAAATTTAGGTTTTCTCAAGTGCCATTTCCTTGCATTTTGACATCATTCTGAGGTGGGATGCATTTTCCTTCAACAGCTACTAAACATGTTCCATTCCTTAGAAATTGAAATATGATTTTACTGTAACTGATAAACTGCGTACCAAAAAAAGGAAAATCGGTTTTGGCCCTACGATTATTACCTGTTACATGCTATATTTACAAGGTTAACTGAAGCGTAACCGGTGTAAGTAGACCAGGGCAGTAGGGTTACCCTATTTGCGAATTTTTGCTTGTAAACCCGGACTATCTTCTAACTCTCTTGCTAGGGTAACCCTAGCACTAGGGTTACCCTACCTGCTTGTAAACAAGCCCTTAAAAAATTCCGTATTCCACCTCTCAAAGCCGACGCCAAACAAAAGACACAAAAAACTGGGAAAATGAGACGGATGACTGCCGTCATCAGCGCTCGGCAAAGACTGGGCACGGTTCAAATGGTGACCGAACGAGGAGAGGGCAAGAAATTGTCAAGACTACAAGTAAAAACTGGTCAAATGCTCTTATCTGTGGGTCGATGAGGCCCTTGAATTAAGAGCGATCAAGGCTTTAAGCAATCATGTCAACTTTAAAAAAATAAATCTCCCTTCTCCCTTCTCACGCTTGCTCTCCCGTCTCCCTATTTTTTTGCTTCCTTTCTCCTTCCTCCCTATCTTTTTTGGCCGTTTCTCCCTCCTCCCTAAACCGTTCCTCTCCCCTCATTTCAGACAAAAACAGCCATAAAGGCATACTTTTGGGACGGCAGGTACGAGTCTCATAGATTATATAGGAAAATCCCCACTGAAATTGAGCATATCTCAGATAAATATATGGCAGAAATGAGAACCTTTAATTGCATCAAATGCTATATAGAAGCTACGCATAAAGTTTGTGCCCTAAGCAACAGCCGTACTACCTTGAACATTTTTGCTTTTTTTGTAAGAACGCTGAGAATAATTATAAGTACATTTATTTATAAGCTCCAAAAAACATCGTTTTAAATTACTTTTTCTTGACCCATGTCAAGACCTATAGAATTTAAACATAATTATTTTCATTTAGCTTACCCTGTGTTTACCGCGGTCACAAGTTATTATCAGGACAGCAGCTCTCTCGCCAGCGGCGCATTTGGGGCTGTTTGGGCCATAAAAATACTTTATCATCAGCCAGTTTTCTGTCAAATTAAAAGTGTTTTTCACGCGTGTTAGCTACTTTTTCCATTACCTTTTTGACGTTTTCCTGCCAAAGGCTAATACTGTCATTCATACTGTCATTCAATAAGAGGTGCCCGACACTTGCAAAGATTTTTTTTTTTTATGATTTTCAGACGTTTATGCATATAAAGAACGAAGAAAGAAATAGAGGATTACTGTATTTAAATCAAATAGGAAAGGTTAGTATAATTCAAAGATGGGAAGCCATATCAAGGGCTTTCAACATGTTCAAACCGATGTGCTATTGCATTGATTTATTGAGTAAAGTGAATTGTTTTTTTTATTCCTATTTTTTTACTTCACCCCCCCCCCCCCCCTCTTTAGGCTGTCCCAAAGATACTCGGCAACTCTTGGGCAACTATTCAATAGCGAAGTGCGCGAGGTCTAAAAAAAGGAGGTCAAATGAATATACCCCCCCCAAGGCTTTGCTCAGAAAACATCAGCGTGTTCTAAGGGGAATGGAAGGAGTCTTAAGGCGAAGTTTACTTTTCATGAAAGTGTTTTAAGAACAGTGCGCGATTTCATATTGCTCTTTTAAGCGATCTATTCAAATAACTCTTCAGGACACAAGGAAAACACGAGCGACTTGGAGCAAGTCTATACCATGTTAAGCTGATGTGTTAATAAGTTAATGTAAACCAGTGTGGAAAAAACTGTCAGCACTGCACACATGAGTTATTCATTTGGTGCACAAAGACGTAGTTATGATCCCAGACATTTTACGTGTAGGAACTTCCGAACAGTAAATAAAGCTTCACAAAAGTTAATACATAACATTAGTATAATTTCCAGAGGTGCATTCAATTCTGATTGGTCGAGAAACTCGAACTATGTCGCAATATTCACCGCGCTAGGCGGTGAATATTGCATCTGAAGGTTTGGCTACTAAGCCATGCCACGTTTGCCATCCAGGCCAGTGAACATGGCAGCATTTGCTGAATGAAAATTTCTCTCATTTACAAGAAATCACTCCAAATCCTGGATATATGAAACATTGGGAATTTTGCAAATTTACTACCACGGCTTTTGGACCGAAAATATTTTCAAGAGATGGTTTTCAAGGTGTTAGAATTGATCGTAAACATGGTGGTTTTGGAAATCGCACACGGCCAGATCGACTGGCCAGATCGACTCAGATCGACTGACCAGATCGACTCAGTCAGATCGACTGTCAAAACATTATTTAGTTCTCTTCTCTTCTGCTAGTAATTTGGAGAGGATTCACACAATTGCTCAGAAGTCACCAACAATTAAACAAAGGTACCATATATCTATCTTTTTCGTAGTGTTTGTTTTGTTCCGTTTTATTGCTAAAACTTGAGTATAAATTATGATTTCATTCGATGAATTAAACTGCTTTACACGTATGCAAGCGAGCTTTTCTGTTTGTTGTTTTCGTGTTTTCTATTGTTATTTTGCAGTTTTTGATATTCACCTCTGAAAATTATACTAAAACAATTATTCGCCTCAGGCTCAGTGATTATTGTTGAATAATCCCCGAGACGCAATTCAACAATAATCACTTCGCCTTCGGCGAATAATTGTTAAATATAATAAAAAACACGAGCTTACGGTAGAGTAGATGTGAAAAAAGTTGGTGGTCGGTCGGGTATCTGTGAAGAGAAAGGGATTCATAAAATTACATTTTGACTTCCATTCTCTCTTAATTTTGTAGAGCCTATATAAGTTTAATATATAGTATTTATTGCAATAGCGGCGACTATTTACGACTATTCGTCACTATTCGCGGCTATGCCAAGCGACTATTCGCACTAAATGCACTATTCGTACTATTCGCTCCGGTTTTCCAGTCACCCGACTCCAAACAACTTTCGGTCACGCGATTTACGGCGCCAGAGACGATCTTTACTCTTCTTTTCCATCAGTCGGGTGAGCGTGCAATATGTTAAGTTTGGGGTTGTTTGTAAGACGTAGTTCAGACGACACAAAACATTTGACTGACTCCCAAGTTGTATTGAACACAACACATACAAGTGAACAACTCAACTCTGGTTATCGGCTGTGTAACCGAGCCTTCTAAGCACATGGGCTAAGATGAAAAACTAATGAGAGGTCACATGACCTATCGTTACACCCTTCCTTTTGTAAAGAAAGAAAAAGACTAACTCTATAAGCATGCAAATGTTATGAATGTTCATGATAAACATAAGTCTTATAACTGATAAATGGGGTCAAACAGTTGACCCAAAAGTTGTCCAAAACAAAACAAGGTCAAAACAAAGTCTAAATAGAGTCAGACATGTCAGAGTCCTTAAAACAGTCAAAGTCAAAAATAAAGTCTAAGACATGTCAAAGTCCTTGAAACGAGCAGGGATCTTGATCTGATGACCACTAGCTCTGACTCCTGTGGGCAGGACTAAGGCATGTGAGAGTGAAACTTCCGTAAATTTGTCTTGTATCAAGGCGGGTTCTGCTGGTAGCTCCACCGGGACTACTTCTGTTGCCTGAAGTAGTGAATCTCTTGGGATGACAGGTTCTTCCGCGGGTGGTGGCACAGGTGCTGGTGGTTGTGGGGATTTCCTAAGGTGTCTTCTGTTTCTATGAAACACTCTACCATCTTCTGTGCGCACATCATATGAGCGCACCTGATCTTCCACTTTAGCTTTTAACCACTTTCCAGCTCGTGGATTTGGTAGCATTCTAACCGCATCTCCCTTGTGTAGTGGAGGAAGTTCACGGGTGTCCTCCTAGGCCTGTTGTAGTACTGGGTCTCAACCTCCCTCTTCTAAGAAGTTTGTCTCTCACGCCAGTCGGGACTGCTGGTTCAAGTTGGCTTGATGTCGTTGGCAGTAGTGTTCTGGTTCTTCTGCCACACAATTTCTGCACGTGAGATTATCCAACACCTTCTGAGGGCGTGTTTCTCCAGTCCAATAGGGCTAGATAACAGTCAGTACCAGCTTCCTTGGACTTCTTCATGAGCTGCTTGGCTGTTTTCACTGCATTTTCCACACGGCCATTGCTCTGTGGGTAATTTGGTGAGCTGATTATACATGCTCGAACTCGTAGGTCATGGCAAACTCTCTAAACTCTGCGGGGCATTGTCAGTCTGAAAAAGGTTAGGTATTCCATGGTTCAAGAAGTGACGTTTCAACCTTTTAATGACTGCACTTGCTGTCTTCTTCTCCAGCCAATCAACTTCAAATATCCTGAATAGTAGCCAACAGTACACATGTAGTCTTTCTGCTCGATCGTGAACAGGTCACAACCAACCTTCTGCCAGGGTCGCTGAGGAACATCATGAACAATGAGGGGTTCGCGCAGCTCTTGGTTTGCAAAGGTGTTGCAGACGTCACACGCACTGTTTGACGTAGTCGGTTATTTCCTGGTTCATGGAAAGCCAGAAGACTACCTATTGGGCTCTTCTTAAACAACTTTGAACTCCAGTATGGGCTCTGTGAATCTTTTCTTCAACCTTAAGCTTCTTCCTTAAACTCTGGGAAATGATGCATCTTGGGCCCTTGAAGAGGATGCCGTCTTGAACTGCTAGTTCCTCTCTAATGTTGAAGTACGGGATTATTTCAACTGGAACTGAGGCTTTACTATCAGGCCAATCTTTAAGGATCATTTGCTTCAGGGTCTGCAGGAGTTGCAGGGTAGAGTCTTTTGCATTCGCCTGTTTTATCTCGTTCAATTGTACTTCTGAGATGACTAAGTACTCTTTAGCATGGATGATTTCAACTTCTTCCTCTGGCTTGGCTTCTTCCTGGCTCTTTCACATTGGGACTCTGATACGCTCTTGACAGGGTATCTGCAAGGTACATTTCACGGCCTGGGCGATATCTAATCTCTACGTCATACTGATGAAGGCGAAGAAGTAACCTTTGTAGACGCTTGGGGGCTGACGCCAGTGGTTTACGTGAAATGGACAGTGTAAAGGACAACGTACATTTCTACCATAAACATACTGGTGGTTATGTTCCAGTCCAAACACTTGAGCAAGAAACTCTTCCTTTATTTGCGAGTAGTGCTGCTCTGCTTGTGTTAAAGCACGGCTAGCATAGGTGACTGGATGATCGTCTTGGGTGAGCACAAATCCAACTCCTTTCGATGAGGCATCTCCACTTCCTTCTGTGGGCTTTGATGTGTCAAAATACTTGGGGACTGGTGTGGAGGTGACAGCCTTTTTGATCTTATCAAAGGCTTCATTTGTTCTTTGCCTCAGGACCACGGACCATCTGGGAGAGGTCAAGCAAGAACTTCTTTGGATAAGTATTGACCATGCCAATCAGCCTTTGAACAGAAGCTAAATCTCCAGGCTTCTTCATGTTTAGGATTGCTTGAACTTAAGCTGGCTCCGGCTTCAGACGATCTTTGGTTAGGCAGTGACCAATGAAGCTTTATGTTTCGTTCACGACATCGATCCAGCAAGGTTTTATAGTCCCGATCATGATCTTGGTCTGCTTCCACTGCAGTGTCCCCTTGGCCGGTGATCAAAACGTCATCAGCAATTTTGAAGACACCTCTGAGACCTTCAAGGTTCTGATCGAGTTTCATCTGGAAGAGTTCTGGGGCTGATGTGATTCCAAATGGAATCCTATGCCATTGGTAGCGGCCGGGCCTGGAAGGTACTGAGCCTGCTAGCTTCTTCATCTAATTCCACCTGCAGTCTCCTAGAAATAAGCGGATTATTGTGAAATTTTTGAGTCACAAGGTTAAGTCCAAACTTTATAAAAGCTGGGTAATGTTAAAGCGCGTCAAGGCTTCGGATGTTTTTCCTTCTGCAAGCTACTCCGCTGCAGTCGACCGCGAGCCTCGTATCTTCATAAATAAAAATTTATTTCTTATCGACGGAGCACAATTAAGAAAGCGAACAACATGAGAAAAGATGGATTGGTTCAAAGTGTCTGGACGCTGGATGGAAAAGTTTATGTTAAAACGTCGCTGGACGGATCACCGGTAAGAATTTATTGTTTGGAGGATTTAGATAACTTACATAACTTATTTAATATCTGTGAAAACAAACTAGTTTATAGAGATGGATTTGTTACTGAAAAAGGACAGAGGAACACTCTAAACTTAACTTTGTTTTTTTTTTATTTTACTTTAATTATTATTTTCGATCCTGGTGTAAGTGTTTTTTTTTTACGAGCTTTGTTCATTTGTAGCTACTATGAATAATTCAAGAAACCAAAACTGTAAAATAGTACCGTTGAATGTTCGTGGTATTAGAGACCAAGCAAAGCCGGGATGAGCATTTTTTCATATCTAAAAGATCAAAATGCTTCGTTTCATTTCCTTCAGGAAACGTACTCAGAAATAAGTGACGAATCTATATGGAAAAAAGAGTGGGAAGGACACATTATTTTTTCGCATGGTAGTCGCCAAAGTAGAGGTGTTTGTATTTTAATCGATCCGTCATTGAATCAGAAAATAGAGCATTCCTTTACTGATAACTCTGGTCGAATAGTGCTAATTACATTGAATTTTAATTGTTTAAAGTTGTCACTTTGCAATATATATGCCCCCAATAATTATGATTTTCGCCATATTCTTCTCTTCTTCGGGGGTTAGGAAAGGAAGACCATTGTGAATCGACAGTGCTTTTGGCCTGATGCAAGTATATGATGAACGCGGCCACGCGGTATTGCTGGTTTTCACTGTCATGCCAGTAACGCTACTGTCACTCGCTGCTAAAAAAAAAATCCAAAACCATTGAGTCAAAAAATTCAAGAATATTACAGGTTGTAGAAAATAACTACATAGTCAACGTGTCCAATTCTCAGGTCTGTACGGTATTCCGTATTTGAGTTATCCCTCAAAATATTTTACACAAATTTAGAGAGCTCAGTATAGAAACTCCTTGCTGGAGTCCATGTGAAGGGCTCCAAGATGGCCGCCGGAAATCAATAAAAACATATGGCATTTACTTTTGCCATAAAAAGCGGCCAGTTCACCTTCATGAACCCGTAAACATTCACATAAACACTTTTCGTTAAACCTCAAATGTTTAGATTGTTAAAAATAACAGGATGAGGCATTTTCTTTAAACATACGTGACAGCCTTCAGGCGGCCATTTTGATGTCGTGTGGCGCGAAACCACGAAATTCAAAATGTTAAATCTTAAAGACGGCGGATGCTATCGAGTTAAAAAGTTAACCTTCAATAAGATATATATTGAGGACGTTTAGTAGCCAGTGAAGGATGAAAAGACAGGGGTATCTCAATTTTGGATTTTCGAATTTTGATGACGTCATGTGAAAACCAAGAATTCATCGGTTTTGCTGGTTAAGTCGAGTAACAAGCTCGTAGGCACTCCAAACCTGTTTCCACTGCTTCCAAATGAGCTGAAGATTACCCGATCGATAATTCAATAGGTGGCGGTGGCGAAACGTTGCTTGTAAAATTGGAGTTGGTTGAGGTGCTTGCGGTGCTTGCAAAGGGTCCGCCCGCGGCGGCATTTCAAAATTACTGTTGGCCTTTAAAATTGCTCCAGGGACGTTCAATCGCTCAAATGACGATAACTTCTGACACCATGTTAAGTTTGGAGTTGTTTGTTTGTAAGACGTAGTTCAAACGACACAAAACATTTGACTGAAGAAGTCCCAAGTTGTATTGAACACAACAAATATAAGGGGCTATTGCATTTAATATCCGCCCCCCCCCCCCCCTGTCGAGGAAAGGTGTTTTCAGTTATTTCATTCTTACCCTTAAGAAATCCATTGAAAACGTCTAAAATCCACTGAAAATGCCTTAAACCCCAATGAAATTCTTTGAAAATGAGTTGCTGTAAGCCCTCAAGAATTCCATTAAAAAAGTGTTTGCCCCTAAGAATTCCACGGGATTTTCGGGTTTTACCCCTCATGAATTCCATAGCTTTTCACCCATTCCCCCTAAAGAATTCGTGTATTTCTTATCTTACTCCTAAGGAAATCCACAGGTTTTTTTGTCCTTACCTCCAAAGAATTCTACTGTTCCTCAACAGGTCGGGAACAAAACTTTTATGCAATAGCCCAAGTGAACAACTCAACTCTCCCTAACTGCTATGTAACCTAGCCTTTGAGCACATGGGCTAAGATGAATAACTAATGAGAGGTCACATGACCTATCGTTACACAATATAGTACATTGCATTGCAAATTCGTGAGACATTACAATTTCCCAATTAACAGTTTACTTATGTAATGCACCGCTCATTATAATGGAAAGATAACTTACACGTTGCTCGATCGTTTAAAGTCAAAACATGCAGCTTCGTGATTAAGTTCAAACAGATAGGAACACTCTTGGTATGAAGGGTCATCAATAACTTTTAGAGATCCCTGTAAAACATGAAAGGGAAATTACTTTTACATAAATAGATGCCGTTTACAATATAATTGAACATCAGGTACAACTGTAGCTGTAGGCTTGGAAACACGCTGCCGGCAGAATTACGAGTCAGCATAATTCACTAATTTCGGTAGTATAGCAGGCACTCTGCCGGCCGAATGCAGCATTTTTTGAGCAGAATTTGAACAGATTGCGTGAAAATAACTAACAACAATGTAAGTTTACTTAAACATCAAACAAAAATTCACAACTTATCGAAAATATGAGATTCACCTCCCATAACCGTGACATTAGCTAGCTCAACGCACTCACGACCAGGCTTACAGAAAGTAACCTTAAGGTTACTATTGTTAGCGGCTACTAATTTAAGCGATTTTTTTCAAGCAAGATTTAGCGACTATTTAACTTACCGATTTTCCGATATCATGTAAACCAATTTTTAATGAACATATAGTTAACATGGAAATAAATGTTCAGTAAAAGAACAAACTCACTTGAAACTGAACGAACATCATGACATTGCCATAAAGAACAAAGTTACCGGCATGCATTCTGTAAATGATTTTTCAAGTCGACTATGGTTAACTTGTTTTCCTCTGGGGTGGGAGAGGTGGGGAGGGGGTACTTAACCCTATTCAGACCGGGGGGGGGGCTCTTGAGGCCCGCGCTGACTTTGAACTTTTATAACTTTTTTAAGATTTAACCAAACGCTGCCAAACTTTCTGAGTTTTCCTAAAATTTATCTGGCAACAATTTGGTAGGGTTGGATGATGTGTCAGGAACTTGACATCACCATGGCAACGGCATTTTGACAGGCATGTTTTCCCAGATTTGTAACTTTGCGTGTTTTTGTTAATAAAAATCAACTTAAATGGAATTATTTTTACATTTTTACGAGTTAAAAGCACATTTTTATTGATCTTGAGTAATTTGCAGTGATTTTGGGTGGTTTTCTGGCATTTTGGAAAAATTTTGAAATCCAAGATGGCGGATCCAAGATGGCGGCTCTTTTGACATCATGATGTAATTGTCACGTGATGTGACGTCACCATCCCACGTGACGTATACCAAAAGAAAGAGTTTCGGACATACAATACATCCTATAAGTTTCATGGTGATTGCTTAAATATTCTGGAAGTTAAATAGGGGGGCTCCCCCCCCCGGTCTGAGAAGGTCCAAAAAAGCCCGGTCTGAATAGAGTTAAATTCAACGAGACAAACAAAAAATAATTTTATATGCTCTTTTGGTTTCCATAAAAACCATACCCTATTTAAGACAAAAAAAAACAGCCTTAAAGGCATACTTTTGGATCGGCAGGTACGGGTCTCATTTATAGATTATATTGAAAAATCCCCTCTGAAATTGAACATATGTCAGATATATTTGGCGCATGAAATTTGTGCCCTAAGCAACAGCCACTCTACCTTAAACATTTTTGCATTTTTTGTAAGAACGCTGAGCATAAATACATTTAAAAAACGTTTTTAAATTACTTTTTCTTGACCCACGTCAAGACGTACAGAATTTAAACATAATTATTTTCATTTAGCTTACCCTGTGTTCACCGCGGTCACAAATTATTATCAGGCGGACGGCAGCTCTCTCGCCAGAGGCGCATTTGGTGCTGTTTTCGCCAGGAAAATACTTTATCATCAGCCAGTTATCTGTCAAATAAAAAGTGTTTTTCACGCGTGTTAGCTACTTTTCCCATTACCTTTTTGACGTTTTCCTGCCAAAGGCTAATACTGTCATTCATACTGTCATTCAATAAAAGGTCCCCGAAACATGCAAGGATTTTTTTTATGATTTTAAGACGTTTAGCATATGAGGAACGGTGAAAGAAATAGGGGATTACTGAATTTAAATCAACAAGAAACCTTAAAACAGCTTTAAACCGGCGGCTACACCACTTTTTTGGCTAGAAAAGCAATGCGCCACTCAATAAAAATCTTTAGAAAAGCAGTCACTCGAGTAACACACAAGTCCGAGGTTTGCATGAGTCACACGGTTTGCATGAACTGTAGTAGTGAGCGAAAATTTCCGTATAATTTTTTTTCCGTCCACATAATAAGCATTAATCCGGATAAATTTGAAAACGATATGTTTCATTAGACGTCCTTAATATATATCTTGTTGAAGTTAGCTCGATAGCATCCGCCGTCTTTAAGATAGAGTATTTTGAATTTCGGAGTTTCACACTTCACGACATCAGAGATGGCCGCCATAAGGCTGTCACGTATGCTTAAAAAATGCCTCATCTTGTGATTTTTAACAATCTAAACAGTTGAGGTTTTGCGAGAAGTGTTTATGTGCATGTTTACTTGTTCATGAGGGTTAACTGACCGCGTTTTGTAGTAGAAGTGATCATGAATTCCAGGTGTTTTCATTGATTTCAGACCGCCATGCTGGTTTCCCTCCTTATGGGCACCAACATGGCGTTTCCATACTGTGCTTTCTAAATTTGTGTGGAACATTTTGACGTATAACTCGAGTACGGAATACCGTACAGATCTGAGACCTGGACAAGTTGTTAATCCAGTAATTGTCTACAACCTGTAATATTCTTGATTCCTTTTTTTCAATAGTTTTGTGTTTATTTTTTGCGGCGTGACAACTGCGTGACAGTGAAAATCATCTATTCCTAAGCTATTTTGACAGAGATCACATGACTATTTGACGTCAGCGTTTACAAAAAGCTCAGTTTTTGCTGTCTACTCTATTGCGTTTTCAAAATTCTCTACTTTGGAGAGCGTTTTAGGAATGCTCCGTTTACGAAAACGTCGTTTCAGTGTAGACGGTTGGCCTATCCGGAGAAAAAAGGATGCGTTTTCAAGTTAACCCGGGTAAGTGTGAACAGGGCCTTACTTACGTCATCCCTTTCTTTAATCCACTTGCATAAACAAATTCCTGCCTAGGCTCGCAAATATTTATTTTGTTCCGAATCTTAACCCTTAATATGCTGAAATGACTCCAAAAAACGCGTTAATCGATTTTCTTGGCTCTACGGTCCTTATTTTCTCTAAACTTTGCTAGAAATGCACTTTCTGACACTGCATTAAGTTTTTGATGACATTTCCATGTAAAAATGTACAACTTTTTACTTTTGCGCATGCGCATAAGCCAAAATTTGGACTCTTTTTGCTGAACCGTTTCGATTATTTCCTTGCTCCTTTCCTTTTCTTTTTTCTCTGCTTTCTTCTTCTCTCTATCTTTTACTCTGTGCACCCCTTCTACTGGCCTGAAAAGTTTTGATCTTATCTAATCAATGGAAAACCCTGGAAAGGAGACCATGATCAAGTACGGGTATATTGGCCTGTTTTAGCACCAATTTTACACCAAAAACTGATCACGTTTTTTTCGATTAGCTCTGTCGGAATGCAGTCAATGTTCAAGATGGACACTCCTGTGGAAAGATCTATCCAAACTCTATAAGTTGCACGTCACAAACATCTGCTGACGTGTAAATTGGTGACGTCATAAGTGGTTGAATGGCCATTCCCCTAAATCCCGGAATAATCCGGACTTAGCATATTAAGGGTTAAAAAAAAAAAAATGAATGGCATATAAAGTTGTTCTCAGTTAACATTAAAGAAGCCTCAAAATCAAAGTTTGTTATTAAACTGATTAAACTGCTATTTTGCTCAGTGGCATTTTAAAATCAGACTAGATTGGATTGGATTGGATATATGTACTTCCTCACAAAACCAGGACAAAACCTATAACTGGGCTGACGTTGTTACTTACTTCCACCAGTAGCATAAGCTCCTTCAAACTTTCCTATTGTAGCCCATGGCTCAGGTGGCTTATAAAAATTATACTGCCGAACTGCTCTGTCCTCGTCGCTGTACGTGTCCGCTTCCTGACAGATTTTAATTCCATACCGGTAATCCATATCATAATCATCTGTGAAATACTCACTGAAAGTAACACAATTTTTCTGTTTTAAGCTGGTTAGCAATAAAAATAAGGCTGCAACTTTTTAGCTTATATATGTCTCCTCCTGTGCAGAGGCCTCTTTCGTGCTGCCTACACCAGTGGCAGTTGAGAGGCTGGAGAAAGGAACCCTCGTTCTCCCCTTTCCACTTCCACTCCTCCAGGGAGCCTCTGTGGCCCACAGAGGAGGGAGGAGGAGGGAGCGGTTATATACCTTATTGCCAACGAGTCAGGCCTTCTGGAAGACCAGAAGGCCTGACGAGGCGGAGAAATAGAGCCGCGAGAAGATTTGTATATGCGAAAAAAATCTCAGAAACACTCCAAATGTCGAGTAATGTAAGTAATGTAATGTAATGTAAGGTAGATCGTGACGACACAATTTCTGATGTTTTTAGCCAATCCGTTCAGCAGAATCTGTTCAGCACGTGCACACTTTGTTGTAGTTTGGCCAATCAGCGCGCTACTAATTTGTTCAGCACGTGCATGATTTACTGGCAACTAAAATTCCCAGACAAGATGCGTCTCAGATAACAAAGAGGTTTCAAATCTGTTCGCTTCAAAAAGCCAAAATTCCCGAACTAGAGATTGAAATACGAAAGAAACTTGAATTAAACTTTGTTTAGAATTTCATTTCATTTAAGATGAAGGCAAGAAATGCATTCCAAAGCTTCAAGGTTTCCAAAGCTTCGAAAATTTCGAAGTCATACAAATTTCATGCGTAATTACATGTAAATTAGGTCTGGCTATTAAAGTAAACAACACGGATTTTATCGATCAGAAGAGAGTTTTATTTCCCTAAATTCCCTATACTATACATTTTTTCCTGGATTGTCCGGCGTTTTTTTTCTCGTGAAACAGGGCCTTTAATTTTTCTAAAAGCTGGTTGCCCGAACGCAATTTGCAGTGTCTCAACAACAACAATTCAACGTTGCATTTGAGTCACGCATTGATGAATTGTTCTCGGAATAATAAAATAAACTTGTTCCATCTTTGGCCACAAACTTGTCCGACCAAGCTTTTACCTTTTAAAACCTCAAATGTTTTGAATACTTATGTGCTGAATGGATTTAACTGCAGTGTGGAAAGTTTGAAATGCTTTGTTTTGGCAAATCTTTGTAAAAGTTTGCTTTTTGTTTCGTAATTTATTTTCCGTGTTTAGTGGCTCATAAACAGCGGAAACGTTTCCAAAATAGCGGCATCGGACAACAATGGCTTGAAACTCTCAAATAGCATGAAGTTTACAAGATTTCTCACTAAATCTTCACTTCTTTGGTATTACAGTAGAACCCCGGTAACTCGAACTCGGATAACTCGAACAACCCCGCTAACTCGAACTGTTTTTCGTTTCCGTTCAGAGTTCGAGTTACCGGGGTTCAACTGTACTTTAGAACTTTTTCCTCATTTAGCCTTCATAAAATCGCATTTTATTCCATAAACATTCAAGATTTTCAAAGAAAACACGCAATGTTTATTGATCGACCAAAATCATAAAGCGTCCCGTTGTACTCGTTGGCATTTCTAGACTTTCTACCGATAGGTATCACTAGTTTTATTTTATGGCTTAACCGCGAGCAGGCAAGATGAGTAAGATGGAGCGAATTCTGTGTTCTTCTTGGCTACCCTAGCGAGCTAAATGGGCCTATCTTGCCCGCTCGGGATTTCCTGCATCGCAAGAAAAAGTTCCTTTTTGGCCATATAATAAATTCTTCATTGACCAAGCTTGTTCGGTCAAGATGCCAGGATATTGACCTCGTTCTTTCTTTTTGCGTTTTTCAGTGACCTCGACTTCCGTCTCGATCCACAAAAGCGCAAAAAGAACTGGGCCAATGCAATATCCAGTCATCTTGACTTCACGCTTGGTCGATAACGCATATTTCACGATTGAAAGCCCTCGGTGTTTAGTTCAAACTTGGCCTAGTGGACGCGTGGGATATTTGACTCCTGCAGTTTATTGGAGCACGGCTTATATTATAAAGCAAGGGTTTCATGATGCATGCCATTATAAATTTTTCCATTACAGCTACAGCGTATACCTTGAAATAATACTTCAGGGACTTATTTACAACTCCACCTTGGAACCTGGCATTTATTTAAGAAGCGGCGTTTAATTAATCGATCCGAGAAAATGGGGTTTTATCGAAAATCCATAGCCTGCGAGCAGGAACTTTGCCAAGTCAAACTAAAAGTTAGGCTCGATTTCCACCGCCTTCTCGAGTCCGGTCTCCTCACATCAACAAATACAGGGAAATTTAATTACTTAGAATCAGTGGCTATATATCATATATATTTATTGTTATAAACATGTATTTATAATCAGAAGCGAAACACTTCTTGAAAATTGAAAATTCAGGGTCAGCTGGTTTAGCAAGTCCAATATTTAATTTACACACGATACGTCACCGCTTCAATTTGCATGTTGTTGTTTTTCATACGTACGTCATTTCAATACATTGCACGTCATAAGATTTCAAATCCAAATTGTCAAAACGAATAGAACAAAAGTCAGAATACCTTTGACTTAAAGAGGCGACAACACTAATACTTATCAATGATAACATTAAATGCGTTTTGTGGCCTTCAGCTTGGAGTCTCTCAGTTAAACTCACAACTGTGCTGCAGAGCTTTGCATCTGTACATCGCGTTACGAACTCTTCAGGAAGTTCAGCGGTGTGGCTCGCTAAATCCGTCAGGTCACTTTAGACCCAACCGGTTGTAAACTGATTATTTTCGACGTTTTTACGCCAAAGCCTTCATCTGTGTGGTTCTACGCTTTGTAAATCGAGAACAAAACAAAGACAAATGTTAACTTACCCTTGGCTTGCTAATTTCTTGACCCTTTCATTCACGCAGTAATGATCATACCCGCCTGAAAATTGAGGGCAAACCGCTTCCATTTCTTCATCCGAAAACACCGATCGTGTGAACAGACTCGAGCACAGTAAGTACGCTTTAAAAACGAAAAGATAAACAACCATTGTAGTCTTAGCTTTTAACGATTATCGAATGATTTCAAGGTCGCAATGCATGCTTCGTTGACTACGCTGCTTGTGTATAAAGTCGCTTTCTTACTTCTTCCGGGCCTTGAAACATTTACGTACGTCACGCAATTTATCATTTTATGGAGAAGTGTTGCAACTCAACTCCAGCAAAACAGACTATGTCTAGCAATGATTTCTTTATTTAACAGGAGCGCTCAGTATTTTGCTCATAATTTTAGTTATTACAATCTTGTGTAAGTAAAGTTAACGTTTTTTATTAATTATACTAGTTTAATGTAAAAAACCCTCCATTCCCACGGACCAGTGATCACTTTAAAACCTCTACATACCAATGTCGAGGGAATAAAGTACTTAAACCACAACTTGATTTAGCACCAGTCTCCCAAAAAGAGTTATAGCCTTGCACGGAAAGCGGTAGGGTGAACTTTTAAATTGATCTTCGGAATGAAAGAGATAAGTTAAGGCCCACTTTCATCTTGCATGCTTAACGGCCGTTTGTTTTTGTTCCGACAAAAAAATCTCCATTGTGCAACTTGTGATCTGCTTGGCCCAAATAGTTTTCCCATTCTGAAAATATATGTCTTTTTGCTCTCAACATAAAATGATCCGTTAACTCAGCAGGCCAGCGCCTGTGTAAAAAAAATTACAATAATTGAAAATTTTACCTCGACGCAAAAGCAGGCATTAACAAAATGGGCCTTTAAATGCAGTACATTAGTCCCATTCTCTGTTCTCTTTTTTAATCTTGATTCAACAACAACAAATTACGCACAGAAAAACTAATTCTACTGAGCAACTACCCTTCAGAACAAATGTAACAAAGTCAAGAGTAATTGATTGTCGTTTATGGGGACAGTGCAACTGCGATACAACGAATAATATAACCTATCGTCGTTTCTAACATCACTCGGAGAAAGAAAATTTTCCAACATATCTCCGTTTATCAACAGCATAACATACGATGCCATCCAAACTTTATGAACAAAATAGTTTCCGAACGTTGAGTCAACATTAAAGCACGTAACATGAAGTGTTCTATAGTTTCCAATGATTTAAAGTTTTTTCGTTCGTATTTCGTCCCTGAATCTTTCTCAGCCGTAACTATCCACGACTTTTTTCGGGTGTTTTTCTTCCTTTGAAAAAAAAAATACTTTCATTTTGATGATCCCTTCACGCAATCTGAAAGAATTTTTGTACATCAGAAAAATGACTTAAAATATTGTGACACGGCTGCTGTAAAATTGTCCCAGTTGTCCCAAAGAAACAAAATTGTCTTGTTGTATTGTCTGGAGTTATGGGGATAAAAGAACCTGATCATACTACAAAGAAATCTTAATTAAAACCCAAATTGTACCAAGAACTGCTCTCGTAATTGTATTTTTATAAAAAGTTGGTGTCTTGGAACAAAATGAAACAGCTATTTTCTTAACATCTTTATGCGACGTAAAATTCACAACACATTATATAGTTATATATTTCTTAGAAAAGCTCCATTATGGAATAAGAACGAACTTGCTACACTAAACAATTACAAACATACCTTTATGCATTAATGTGACAGTTCAAATCCCATTGGGTTCCTTTGCATCTGGGAGTCACATAATCTACAGATCTCGACTTGTTTCTCGAGGGACGCGTCTCGTCTTCTGAGAGATGCGTCTCATTTTTGCAGGGTTTACAAACCTGTACATGTAGTCTCAGCGACATATAGCTCACATTCTGGTGTTCTTTAATTCATAGTCCATAATTTTAGTTGGAGTACAGTGTAGGTCATGTGACCCAAGATGCCGAGGACCTACGGGAATGGCCCTTCTCTCTCCACTCTCACAAAAAAATTAACTGACAAAATGCCTTACATAAGTAGGGTGGGCACGATGGGATTTGAACTTTTCACAGCATAACTTTGGTACAGTACTGTAAATGTACAAAGCCATAACTAACATGTATGCACAAAACTATCTCTAGTCGAGCTTAAAATTTCTACATTGGAAGTAAGGTATCATCTCGGTCGTCGTCTGCTAAGGCATCGTCCATTGTCTGTGGAATAAAAACCACAAAAATATTACAACTGCAGAAAATTCCAACAGAATGCTATACCCAAGCTCTTCCCAAATAATTTGTCATATCAGTCATGAATCAGAGACGCAACAAGATCAGGGTCGAGTTAGTATCAAATGTTTCCTATAGCAAGAAAATGTTGATTACCAAAAGGTGCACACTACACATCTTTTGAAAAGATGAGGAAAGGTGACAAACTATTATAGTAATTTTTAGTTGTGGACCAGGTGGAGGGGCTCAGGGGAACCACCCCTCACCCTTCAGGCAAGAGACGACCAATCTGTTGCCCAAATAGTTCGCAAGTACACATCAATCCACCTGGGTGGAGGGACGCACTGTGAGCTGTACTAAGACACAACACAGTCAGATCCACAGCCCAACTAAGTAAGTACTTCAACTTGTCATCAGACCAGTCGAGCCTCCTTCTGTAGATACGTTAGCTTGGAATGAGATGATTCTGTGTCAACTCACCTTGTATCTTGTTGGACGCGACTCTGAACACCGACATATAAAGTTACATCCATCCTACAAAACAATAAAATTGTATTCAATAAGAACAGACAATCAACATTGACTAGTATTAAATAATGTTCTTTAGCTTACAGCAACAGGAGAGGGCAGAAGTAATGGCAGCAAAGGAAGTAATGATTTACTTTTTACCTGGTGATCGAGGGTTAATCATTTAGACTTACCACTCGCTAACTTGCATTAAATTATGTACGTTCACTGTACAAAAAGCGCTAAAACAATCCTAATCGGTGATGTACTGTATGTTAAATGACACAGCTTGAAATTCTACCTATACTACATGTAGGTGTCGTGCAATGTTACGCTATGCACAATTTTAACGAGGAGCACAATTTTACGCAGTGTATCCTTTTGGAAAGCGTGAAATTAAATGCATCACATCATTTTACGTGGTGTGCAATTTAAGGTTTTTGTAACATTTTACTAGTTTGCAAAATGCAGGGCTGTGCTCTAAGGGCGCCCGAGTGCCTCAGGCCACTAACTTTTGTCTTTGGGCAACCAGATAATCTAATTTCTTTCATACAAGCTTTATGCTGGGCAGCCTGGATCTCATAGTTTGGAACCGTTGGGCTCC
The DNA here is from genome assembly GCF_052425735.1 of Oculina patagonica. NCBI lineage: Eukaryota > Metazoa > Cnidaria > Anthozoa > Scleractinia > Oculinidae > Oculina > Oculina patagonica. Next base: position 36,613,910 of record NC_135763.1, read on the forward strand.
TTGTAATTTTTCTTAGAGCACAGCCTTGAAATGGACTTAATGATAATTTTATCAAATTTATTGCACCTCTTATAGTAACTTATGCGATACATAAAATTATCTGTACATGTGCTACGGTAGTTTTAATGCAAAAATAAAGACTTACAGCTTGCAGACTTCCAAAGTCTTTCCAAAAACCATAGTTAGGGATTTGCTCTAATCCTTGAGCACCAGCTACGAATCTCTGGTACAAGAAGCCAAGGATTAAATAAACAGAGCCCACGACAATCAGTCTACAAACAAAGCAATGGAATTTAAAAGTGTTAGTGTTGAGCACATGCAACTGAATAAACAGTCTGCTAAAGAAATTCCTAAAGGCCGATTTACACGGTACGATTTTGTCGCATGCGACATGCTTACAACAGGCCTACATGTACGACACGAATCGTGTCATGTAAATCAAACCTACAACTTGCTTACGACTGTCGTAGGCGTGTCATAAGATTGTCACATGCGACAAAATTGTACCGTGTAAATTGGCCTTATAAAACACAATGTTTAATGACACAACTGAAAAGAAAAACATGCAATGAAAGTTGCACATGCACTTGTACTTGCCCAGGTAATTCAGAAGCCTGTGCAAGTACTTTTCAAACGAAAGCTAACTTGCTGAATTTGAGGCAGTTGGCAAAAAAATTGAAGTCATAATCACCAATGGAAAACTCAAAAGGGAAGCAAAATGGTGTCCCATTTTTTTTAAAGAGAGCAATGACTGTTACCAGGGCAGGCAGACACTGACAGTAACCATTGTGTAGTAGCAAGAGCCACAAATGACTCGCATGAAAACCTAGGACCAAAGTGCCCATCTCTCTAGATGCCGTAAAATTCGGGTTATAAGCCATGGGCTCATACAACTCCATAAGGGTTTTTGGGTGGGCTAAAAAATGGAGGGGCTTATATCCTGGAGGGCTTACAAGCGAAATAAAAAAAAACGTTCCGAAACGAGCCACGGTAGTGTTGATCGAGATACGTTTTTAAGTTACAAACGCATAATAAAGCAACATTTAGTCCTGTTCAGTACAGTCATCTGGCAGAGGGGGGCTTATATCCGGGGGGAGGGCTTATTATAATCGGATGTATTTTTTAGTTTCCAGGTAGATGGGCCTATCACAGGGGGGGGGGGGGGGGTGCTTACCCACAAGTTATTCATTAAGGGCAAATTGCTTACAACTTCTCAACAAAATTAAGTATAAGAAAGTAAATACATTACAACATGCGTCCCATGGCCCAACAATTTGAGGATGGATGGATGGATGGATAATGTACATATACAGTGTATTTGCTAGGTTATGTCAGGCCAAATCAGAAAGTATTTGGTTTCCTATCCCACCCTCCCACCAGTCAATAAGCTGACATAATAACAAACAAACAAAAAACATGCAAGCCTTGTTGATGAGTTCAATGATACTCACATTATCAGCATAATAGAGCCTGCACTCAAATGTTTTGGCTTTACTGTACATGCAGCGTTGTGATTAAGTTCAAACAGATAGTAACACTCAAGTGGATTTGCAGTGTCTGTCTTGGTTTTATTATTGTATTCCTCAATCACTTTTATTTCGCCCTGCAAAATATGACCATAGTTCAAGTACCATAGGTATCAATCAGCAAAAAAACCTTGACATTATGAGCATTTACTTCAAGGGGCCCCTACAGTGGCCCATGGTTGCCCTGCAAGTCCCAACCATTGGATTGGTAATTCAATAATTTGGGAGAGCAGGGGTAGCGCAGTGGTGAGAGCGCTCGCTTCCCACCAATGTGGCCCAGGTTCGATTTCCTGACCTGGCGTCATAATTATGTCGGTTGAGTTTGTTGTTGGTTCTTGTCCTTGCTCCGAGGGTTTTTCTCCAGGATCTTCAATTTCCCTCCATCTATAAAAACCAACACTTCTAAATTCCAATATGATTGGGAATCCGAGGGCCACAGGTTTGTCAGTTGCAAGACTGTTACGCAGGGATAAGAAGGACGTGCGCCATGCGCATGTGGCGTATAAAGCTATGAAATGGCGTATTAAAAAAGTACTTACCGGGCCTGTGATGCGCCCAAGCCGCAAAACAGCTGGTAAAATATACAATACTTTGTGAAAAGGTTTTTAATGTGTAAAATTTTCAGTTTAATGACGAATAAAAAAGCGAAAAACCACGGTGCCTTCGCTCTTTGCTTCGCGGTCGCTTTATTTTTGTCCCCAGATCCTCAACCCGGACTTGCTTGCAAACGAGGCTCTTGCTTCGAGTTCCATGTGCTTTCCGTGTTTTCGTGTTGTCATCTGTTTCCTTATTCTAATAGGCCGCTTTGAATATATTTACATCTCTTATTAGCCTCATTTGTTTTAAGTCAACATGCCTACCAAAAAAGTGTTAAAATTGGACAGCTCTTAAAAAAAATGGTCGACATTATTCACCACGAACGTCAAGTCCGCCACAACTGAGCAGAATCGTGCTGTAAACAATGACGAAAACGAAGTTATGGTGAAACGACTCACGATCAAAGTGTATCTTCCAAGCATTCTAGTTCTGAGGAGCGAAAATTTCAGTTCCAGTTCAGAATCTATAGTTTTATCTCAATGAAATTGTTACTTTTGATGGAATAACGTTAAGCCTGTATAATTTCATTGTGTAAGTTACAGTACTTAATATGTAATTTTTATTAGCTATATAAGATCTGTGACTTTGCATTTTCACTTTCTTGAACCAGTGTGAAATACAAGCAATTAAGAATTATGTAACCTTTGTTGATTTTTTTCCCTGGCCCATTCATTTACCCTGATGGCCCAAACGTTTTATAAATGGCCCATAACTTTCCAATGACAGGGGCCATGGGCTCATTTGCCTGTTTTCCTTCCTAATCCCTGGTTACGTGCAACCCTTGTTAGACAAAGTCGATTTATTTTAATACACTACCCATTATGTTACTGTATATCCTGTATAAGTCTGAAGAAAAAATGATGATGAACAAAAAACTGAATTGCTTATTTGTTAAAAAAAAAAAGCAAATAAACTATTTGATTACCATTCAAAGTTAATTTCACACAAGTTACTTACTCTCTGTTCTCCAGGATCACAAGTTACTAACACAACAGCAATTCTTTCCAAACCATTGCAGTGAGTGTGATACTTATCTCCATGAAAATATTTTATCATCAGCCAGTCAGCTATAAAAATAATCATCAATCCGTTATTAATTTATAAATTAGATAGAAGATAATACATGGTTGAGCGGAGATTAATGAAATTTATCTTCAAGTGTTCAAATCGATATCCCACGAGTGAGCGCAGTGAACGAGTGAGATATCGGTTTTGAACACGAGAAGATAAATTTCATACATCCAAGTAACCATGTATTATTCTGTTTATTATAATATCAACCTACTAATTACGATGTTTTGACAAATTTTCAAGGATTTCAACCTTTTTCCGAAGATTTCCGAAGATTTTCAAAATGTTATCAGAAGGTTGTTCGAATGTTTCTGAACATTTTCTGAACTTTTCTAAAAATTTCCGAAGGTTACCAAAGATTGCCGAGGAAGATTCGAAGATGTTTCGACTAAATATCGATAAACTTTGGCTCATTGAGCATTGCGAGCTGATTGGTCAAGAATGATATCACACATGTGTCTATCGTTTTATCCACTCATGTGTGATACCATTTTTATCCATTTGCTACCACTCGCTATACCACTGCAGTTTATATAATAAAGTTAGATATTCTTCTAAATAAGCAAATTTTGCTTGATCGAATCTGCGTGGGATACTAATCTCACCATAAAAAATTGATATAATTTTTGAGGGCCTGTTTTTTTATGGTTGGATTATTTTAAAGGAACAAGGAACATTAATCTTTGCCACAACAGGGAACAACAACAAAATTAGAGCAGGATGTGACTGTAATAAAAACTAAGGGCAACAGATGGTGCAAAGGAGTAATGGAATCTGAATGGCAACAGAAAAATAGCACCAGGTTTTCCTGCAATTGGATTTGTACATATACACTGTAACATTTTCTTTAGCTGCCATTTTGTTTTATACATGTATGATTTTTGATAAAAATTAATGATGTTATCAATTAACCCACTTTTAGCCTGACTAGTAAAAAAAGTCTGGTAATAATAATAATAATAATAATAATAATAATAATAATAATAATAATAATAATAATAATAATAATAAAGACTTTATTTAAAATGAGGGTAACACTAAATAGCAAAGCTAACAAACCTGTGGCCCTCCCTAAAAATTACACTAGAATATTATAAAAACACTATATACATTGAAAATTGAATACGAATATGCATTATAGTAAACGATATATGAAGCTAAAAAGTTAAAACTATACAATAAAATGATGTAAAAGCTGCTGCTCCGAAAACACCCGATCTCTGAGAGATTCTTTAAAGGGCTTCGGCTGTTCGATTCGCCTTTTTGAGATAGGGAGAGCATTCCAAAGGCGGGTGGCAGAAACAGAAAAAGTGCGCCCGCCTTCTGTCTCCCTTCTGAATTTCGGGCAGCGCAAGTTAAAATAAGCGTAGCGAGTGCTTCTTTTGTTTGCTTGGCTATTTAACACAAGTTAGTCGCTTAAAAAGGTAGGGACGTTTCCATAGATCCGTTTGTGGACTAGCGCGCATTTGTTTATATTAAGCAAATTTTATGAAAACAAAAATTTGCTTAATTGATCATCCAGATCACTAAATACTGTCCTTAGATGAACATGACAATCTGAACAATTACAGTGTGTTGAAACCAAGTTTTAAATGGCTTCAAGGATTAATTATACTGTAGTAAAATATTGAAAAGGCCTGGCCAAACATAGATGCAAGAAGTTGCAAGTGTCTACTTGCGTCTCCATATGGCCAGGACTTGCGTCACTTGTGTTCACTTTGGTCGAGATCAAATTTGCAGGCAAGTCAACTCAAACTTTTCACCGTTTGGCAACCCAATGCAAGTCAATGCAAGTTTTTCTACACTTCTGGTACTGAAAATTGCAGCGCGCACAGTAGCAATGAAATGGCTTTTTGACAACTTGCATGCCAAGTTTGCAAGTAAACTTTCCAGTCCGTTTGGGCAGCCAACACACAACTGTATGCAAGTTCAACTTGTGACTAATACTTGTGTCCACTAACGTTACCATTTGGGCAGGTTTTTACTTACTTCCACCAGTAACATGAGCATCTTTATACTGTCCAACTGTAAGCCATTTGCCGTCCGGCCACTTTTTACCATGTTGTTGAACTGCTCTATCCTCTTCCTTGTTTTCCGCGCAGATTGATATTTTATATTTGTAATCATCATCCTCTGCATAATAAACACTGAAAGAGACAGATACAGTGTAGTGTTTTGTTGTAAGTAAAATGCACCAGTTGGCAAAGCTGGTTAGCTAGAACAATGCAGTTTTGTTGTACATTTCTTATGTTTTATTATCAATAACCACACCCTATTCAAGAAATGTTTCTGAAATTTATTCCCAATTTATTTACTAAATGCACAATGAAGACTTGTCTTTGAAACCCATATTTCTCAGTCTTTTGCTGAATGAAAAATATTAATCGTGTTTCGCATAGTGCTTGGAAACGTAAAGCAATTATAATGATATCTCATTAGAAATCTTTCCTGCTAGTTTTAACACCAAAACATTGATCAGCATACATGTAGCTCAGCTGTAATTGGAATGTCAACTGAATCCTCCACAGACTTAACAAAAAAACCCGGAAAGCCTTAAAGTTCAAACCAATTCCGCCGTGAAAAAACCTTAACATAGATTTTTATCATGACCCATTTGTGGTAGTTGTTTTCCATGCAAATAAGGTTTTTGAGTAAGTTTTCAATGAAAAGATATCCATGTTATAAACATCAAGCCAGCCAGCAAAAGTGAAAACACTTTACGATATTTTGTTCCTTCTCATTATGCCGGTTTGGTTTTGCCATTTTATTTTTTTTGTCAAGTTCCATAACTTGAACTGCAGTAGACAGAAAAAAATATTTCAGTGATTGACCCTCAGTAAGTTTGCATTAGAAATAATTGCTTAAATGACAATCAGATCTTCTGTTTTAATCATCTAACAGACCAAAATAAGACCTTAGGTGTAAAGTAAGCAGTTCTTCAACCTTATGCACTGTTGAGCCTTGTGCTACCATATCAGAATGCGAGAACAATCATATAATTGCGAAGCGGGCATTTACGGGAACAATTGAAACCCACTGTATCCAATCATTCTATAAAAAGACCCCCGAAATAAGGAGGAGGCCATTAAAGAAGGGGTATCAAATGGTCTTTGCGAGCATTTGCGAGCATGCAAACACAGCGTTTTTCTTTGCGAGCACGAGCATTGACAATAATAAGCCTTGCGAGCAACAAGCACTTTTCAAAAACCTACCTTCACTAAAAACCGAGCAAGCAAGCACTTGTAAAATTGTGCGAGCACGAGCAAACGAGCACCCACTAAAATTTTGCGAGCATTTGCGAGCATTGCGAGCACTGCAACATTTTGAGGGACTATTCATGACCCCTTAAAGAGATTATTTAATTAGAAAAAGACAGACAGAACCTTTCTTCAGGTCAAACGAAAAGTGGTTGTATTCAAGGAGCACAAAAAAGTATAAAATTTCAGATGTGACCTTTTGAAAAAGTGAAGTTGTCCTATCTGAGAGGTCAACTACAATGTATATGTTGTGGTTTAATTTTATCTTGGGTTTAAAATTTTTGAAACCAGTTTGATTTTCATTTCCCTTTGTTTCAGATTATGATAATGAACATAAGACAATGGAAAATAAAAATCAAGCTGGTTTGAAAAATTTTAAACCAAATATAAAATTGAACCACAACATATATTTAGACAGGGTGGTAAAGGGGGGAGGATTCCCAATCACGAGCCTATTTTCCTTAAATTTACGAATCACATACATTTTATGGACCATTCCACAAATCACATAAATTATTTAGTAAACATTATTTGAAGAAATTAAGATGGTTTTCGCCCAACATTCGAGCAATACAGGCAAAAATAAGGTTACCAAAAAGACCTCTTAGTACAGCTAACAAAAACCTGCCAAAAATTTAGCACTGAAGCTGACCCCGCGAGAGAAAAATGGATTTAAAATTGTCAATATTTCAGTGTAAATGGACGTTTCGCGCCAGTTCAAAACAAAATGGCGCGTGTTATAAACATTTTTACGAGGTTTAACTTTAATTTTTTCAAGAATGCGTTAGAATTTATCTACGGGGTCACTAAGACAAATGAATTTCGATAAGATCTTTCAAATAGTATACAAAATGTTGCCATACTATGAGTAGATTTTTGGTACTTAATTTTCGCACTCGTTGCTCAAATTTTCAGCGGAAACCGTCTTAAGCTTTAACTGATAAGTTTAGTTCAGTAACAAGAATTGACCTCTGAGACGAGTTGACAATGCGACACAAACCTAAAACTTATAAATCAAGCCAAGAGAAGGCATTCTCCACACAACTTATTGCGATCAGTCTTTGGCTTTATGATTCGTGTTATTTGTCAAATGGTACTCACTACAGTAAATTGATTTATGAGTAAGTAATTTATTTTCCCCACTGCACAAATATTTCTATCGGGAATCATAAAATAAACAGATCATGCCCCACACTAGACCACTAAATTTATTCACAGATCATAACCAGATTAATTTTGAGTTGTTTTCACATGTCACACACTAATTTTTGCTCAAATCACTTGTCTTGCATAACCCCTTTAAACCCTGTTAAGATAATTGACAGTGCCAAATTAAAATGCAACTCAGACTTTGATTAAGCTAAGTTCACGCAAGAGTTGAAAGGCACAGTAAATTATTGAACACACATGTATACAGTGTGCATGAAAAACAAAACAAACTTTCTCTGTCTCAAAATATAAAACTGTCCAAACAAAAGTATAAAGTTAACATGTTTAGATATTACCAGGTCGAGATAAATTAAAGACAACTAAAAATAATTTAAACATGTACAATCGCAATCTATGATTGTTCAAGTCACCAAATTCAGTACAGTATAAAACGAGCTTAGTTTGTACACATAACAAGGCCAGGGAGAGAGATGTTCCCCTTCCGTTTGATTCGTTGCGTGACAAATTGCGAAAGGAAAGGATACCACATGCAACAGAAGAGGACTGTAACTGAATTTCAGTTTTACACCGGCACAAATTCATTGCGTGATAAATTCCCAAATCTTGTAGAATACCTTCCAACCTCAACGGAGAATTAAATGCCAGTTTAAAATTACCCACAATACACGTCACAATTAAATCAAAATCACACGTTTATCAAACTAACGGTGAACCGTACACGTAGACTGGTAGAGTTCGATCATTGTTTGCAACAAGACTTGTGAACAAAATTACCGATTAAAAGAAATTTTCTGTTCAACAATGCATAAGCCATCTTGCATGGGTTCTTGAGTAACTGCAAATCATAAATTAAACGTAAGAAAGCACGTGTTAACTCACTCTTGGCCGGCTAATTTCTTTACTCTGTCATTCACATCGCTCGGATCGCTTCCTTGATGTTGAGGACAAATCGTAGGCGCCGAAGTAGGATCTGCTCCCTCAGAGAACAGAAAACGCGTGCAAAGACCCAAGCACAGGAAGTACGCCTTAAAAACGGCCCAGAAGATATTCATCGCTTTACAAAAACGCCAAAAAACGAAAGCTAAAACCTGCAAATACACTTCACCTATCTGTGCCAAGATGCTATTCCTCGTGCCAGGTTACTAAGCAAGGGACAATTTTAGGCTCTAGTGGTTATGGGTAAGTCATGTGTTTGTCACGGGATGGCACGGGACTACACGTCATCCGGCATTTTCACAGAAATTACTGCTGAGGGGGAATACAGACTTAAAATAAGGTAGCCTGCGAACAGGCTCCCGAGTGGGGTTTTTACGCGAGCGAAGCGAGCGGTTTCAAAGAACGCAGGCTTTTCTACCCACATAAGGGTACGCTAACTCGAAAGCCTAAAAAATTTGCTCGTTTCAGGACTACTTTAGCTGGTAGACTGTTCACAGTCCCCTTTTTTTCCGTGAAGTCGTAGAAATGGATCGTTCAGTCCGACGGGCCGCCCTCTTGGTTTACGAACGCGAGCAACACCCACGGGGTTTTTGCACTCTCCCCAGTTTTTGCTCGCGTTTGTAAACCAAGATGGCGGCTCGTCGGACTGAACGATCGATCTCTACGACTTCACGGAAAAATAGGGGACTGTGAACAGTCTATTTTGCTGGGGACCTAAATTTTATACGTCGTCAACTGCCAACTGGCCGTCATATTGGATTTAAAGACAAAGAAGTCGACCCTGGGGTAGGGGCTAGGGACCAGGCAATCAATGAACCTTCGAATTCCTCGAGTTGTGATTGAACTAGCGGGAAGCAAAACGAGTAGGAATAGAAGATCAGTCGTAAAAAAACACGATAGGTTCTCTTAAAGAGGCCCATCGCCGAAAAAGCAAAGCGTTTTATCGCTTTTATCCCACAGGCGTTGGGGTTTTCGGTTTTGCGGGTTTTTCTTCTATTGGAATTCGGTTTTTGGATAATAATAATAATAATAATAATAATAATAATAATAATAATAATAATAATAATAATAATAATAATAAACTTTATTTCCGTGTCTAAAAATGTTTAGCTTAAGGGAAAAGTCCCCTCTACTAATTGTGGACATCTGACTAAGAAAAAAACGTAAAAACAACTTTAACCTATCATAATTATACAACTATTACAATTAATAATTTAAAGTTAAAATAACTTTAAATAACTTTAAACTAGGTTGATCGAAAGATGAAAACGTCAATTCAGTAGTGTGAGATTTATTCCATTTTTCTCCTCAGTTTCCCCTCCGATCTTTCCGTTCGTTTTTCCGGCTAGAAACAGAAACCCATTGCAGAAAAGAAGCCATCGTCTTCCCCTGTCTTGCCAAGTTTCTTAAAAACTGTCCGCTACACTTGAAAATTAATAAACTGAATGATATGTGCTCTCAGAAAGTTGAACAGTGGATTTCAGTTTACTTTGGCCGCGCCGGTTTTCAACTCTCTTGGAAACTTGGGTACATTTACTACGTTTACAATAGCACTTTTTTGAAAGGTTTCAACGCTGCTCTCCCCGGCAGGAATTCCATAATGAGAAATTTCAGCTCAAAACTACATACGCTGTTTCATAAAAACAAGAAGCTCGTCTAGCTTGTAGCCTGTGTACAGCCGTCCTGCTCCGCTTAAAAAAATCAGATCGGGGTACGTTCAATCTTTGTCTGTTTATTAACTTTGATAAAATCGTCATGTCATCTAATTTCTCTCAGTAAACCCATTTAATTTACCAAGCCGCAGTTGAGGGCTGTATATGAGGGAGAAACTAACATAACAAATTATGATCGTTATCGAATCAAATTATATACACATCAGAGAAACCGATTTTGTTTATTCGTTTTATGAAATCACTAAAGGATAAAAATATAAAGGAGTGAGCTGCCTCTGCATTTATAAGTGGAATTCGAGGCCAAAATGTAAAATGAAAACCGGTGCATATATAAAAAAACAAAGCCGCTCCGTGTAACAGCACCTGAAATACCTGTTACGGTAAATAAGTAGGATCGAAACATGCCCCATATGGGTATTTTGCAATAATGTATAATAAATGCTTTGCTTCACGTGGAAATTTTGCGCATTTGATTATAATTCAAAATTAATGACGCAATTTTATTCATCCATGCGCATTTAACCCTCTCATATAATATTTCAAATTTCGCAACCGTCTTTTAGTTTGCTTCAACTGAAACTTTTGAAGAAAGTTACATACAATTTGGTAAAGTTTGCCGATCTTTTGTTAATCCATCTGCTTTTAAAGAATACAGCGAGTTTAAATCTGCTCGTAAATTGAGCAAGAACGCCGCTTTTACGAACGAGCTCATTGCTATAACTGGCACTTTGCTCGGCAGGTAAGCGAACGTTTCGTTAACGGCGTAATAAATTTACACATGTAGTTCTCAGAATTGTCAGCTCTTCAGCTACTGAACTGCACAATTCCTAAGTGGTAGCCGACAAACTTTGGTGGAAAATAGACATGTCTCTTACTTTTTTTCAGAAGATCTTTGGAGTCTATCGGAATTAATACAGTCACCAAGTTCAACGGTATATGGCCACAGACAAGACAGAAAAAGGCAATGAAAAACTGAATACCCGCCTTTAAGAGGTAACCTCTTGTCTTATATATTCATAAAAAAGATTGCATTTCATTTGAGACTTAAGAACAGGTCTGGATTATTTCTGAACATTTTTACGTGTCTAAACAATAACGTTAACTTGGTAAAGCCAATCTCAGAATAGCAACATGGGCTCCACAGAAATTCAAAGCGCAAAACGCGCTTTTTCTGTCATTTATACTCATGTGGTTCTCAGAATCTTTACCATTTCAGCTACTGAAATGTTCCATTCCTTTTTGGTATCCGTCAAATTTTGGTGGACAATAAAGATTTCTCTTATTTTTCAGGAGATAGATTTCTGGATGCAGTGACCAAGTTCAAGAATGCGGCCAAAAAGAGGACAGGACAGGCAATAGAAAATGCCCGGCTTACGAAGGTAACTTACGAGTTTCTTGTTTTATATAAACACCAATAGATTTCTCTTTATTTTGAGACTTAAAGACAGGACCATTTCTCTCGAAACGACAACTCGGGAAAGCTTATCTCAGAATAGTACTTATAACTAGGGAAGCTAGAGCTCTACATTGATTCACAGCGCCAGCAAAAGCCCGATCGTCCTCTACCCTTAAATGGGGGTGATTTGTGTGGTCCTCAGAATCTTCATGCAGCTACTGGACTGAACCATTTCAAATTGGTAGCCGGCAATTTTTGGTGTACAATAGATATCGATTTCTCTTATTTATTTTTTCAGAAGATTTATGGACACGGTGACCAAGTTAAAGAATCTGGCCACGGACAAGATAGGAAAGGCAATGGAAAATGCCCGGCTTATGGAGGTAACGCACGAGTTTCTTGTTTTGTATAATGACCAAATAGATTTCATTTTATTTTGAGACTTAAGAACAGGATCATTTCTCTCGAAACGACAACTCGGGGAAGCTAATCTCAGAATAGTATCTAGGGCTCTACATTAATTCATAGCACCAGCAAAAACTCTTTTTTTCTTCCCTTTATTAAGAGGGTCGTTTGTGTGGTTCTCAGGATCGTCAGCATTTTAGCTACTGATCAGTCCATTCCAAATTGGTAGGCGGCAATTTTTGGTGGGCAATAGACATTAATCTTATTTATTTTTTCAGTAGATTTATGGCTACAATGACCAAGTTCAAGAATGTGGAGCAGAAAAGTCATGAAAGGCACTTACGAGTTTTGTTTATTATAAAATAATATTTTTTTTTTTTAAATTAAAAGATTAAAGCGCCGAAAAAAACGGAAGGACAAAAAAGTGATTAAAAGCGCCAGCTAAAATCCGATCTTTTCTCAGTTAAGGATCAATCAAACGAATTAATTTGATACTTGAAAAAAAAAAAAAAAAACCTTCAATTCGATGGAAGACAATTACTTTACGTCTCCCGATAGATGTGTTACGCGCATGCACTTTGTCTTGTACTTTTCCTAACAGTATTTTACTTATCATTTAAGAACAATGGCGACAAGCCACGGCAAGACCAAAGACCAATCATTTCCCTTTCCAATTTACTGATTTAATGCCGATTCTTTTCTTTATTTTAGGCTTAAAGAAAAACTGGTTGGAAAACTGATTTATCCTGACATCAATCCGACTGAATGGATAATTTCTGCTGCTCAGGTAACAACTCGTTTTCCGTAAAAATCCGAGATCAATACCAAAACAAGCTCAAAAACCTTTCGGCTTGAAATCAAAACTGGCTACATGAACGTAATCCCAAGCTTGGCGGAGGGTTTCGCGCGTTCCACTTGGTGCTTGTCTACTTGCACGCTCCCGAGGACCGGTTGCAGTTAGAGGGGGCGAGCTGCTATGCGCCTAATGGAATTCCATGGCTCTGCCATTGCACGTAGGAAAAATGAGTGCCTTACTAGTCAACTCAGAAAGTCATGTGATCTGAGTAGCAGAGAGGTGGTTAAGCACGTAATTTTTCAGTAGGTGTCTGATCATGCAGATACCTACCGGCTGTAACCCCCAGAGGACTGCCTGTATTCAAGCGGGGATTAGATCTTCTGCATCCAAATATCTTAAAGAAATAAATGATCTAGGGTTTTCAGGAACGGGTTGTACTTTCTAGTAGAAGAGATAGGCAAGCCATAAGTCATGATATCCAGGTGGGATTCTAACCCACGACCATTCGGGTTACAGGTCTACTGCTCTACCATCTGAGCTACAAAGCCACGATGGGAAAAGCGCGTGAGTGAATCCCATTCGATTCACTCATATATATGCCTGAAGATTATTCTAATAAATGAAAATACTATGCTGAAAAAAAAAACACAGTTGCTCAGGTGGGATTCGAACCGACTACCTTTCGGATTACAGGTTTACTGCTCTACCATCTGAGCTACAGAGCCATGATGGGAACAGCGCGTGAGTGAATCCATTTGATTCACTCCGTATATGCCTGAGAATGACTACAAAATAAAATGCAGGAAAATTCTGACCACTGAAATAAAAAAAATAAAAAAAACAGCTGCTCAGTTGGGATTCGTACCCACTACCATTCGGGTTACAGGTCCACTGCTCTACCATCTAAGCTACAGAGCCATGATGGGAACAGCGCGTGAGTGAATCTCAGTTGATTCACTGATTTATGTGCCTGAGGATTATTCTAAACAAAGATAAATTTAAGATTTTGTCCACTTGAACAAAACAGGGTCTTAGGTGGGATTCAAACCCACAACATTTAGGTAACAGGTCTACTGCTCTACCATCTGAGCTACGAAGCCATGATGGGAACAGCGCGTGAGTGATTCCAAGTTGTTTTACTCATTTATAGGCCGTGTGGATGATTCTTAACTAAACACAAACCAAAAATACAACAAACAAGAGAAATTGCATAACTTTGAAAATGATTGTTCATAATAAGAACATGTATGTACAACAATTATTCCACTCACGCTAGTTGTTGGTTTGTTCCTGCCGGTTTTTTCGTTTGTGGAATAATTGTTAAGTATACTAACTTCTTACTTATGAATCGCATTAGACAGGAAGAAGACCGTTGATGCCAACCGGACTATTATGTAGGGTAAAGTATGATTATATAAATAGATAAGTAGTTGGGCTGAGTTTGCAGTTGGTTCTCGCCTTGCTCCGAGGGTTTTTCTCCAGGCACTTCGGTTTTTCTCCCTTTTAACTGAAACAAAATGAAATTTAAATTCAAATTCGATCTGGATAGAGGACCCACATGAAAACCAGCTACGGCTGATGTGGCTTCCTTTCTAAATATTGCGGACTTTTTTCTTCCGTCTGACCTTATGGCACAGAGCCGGTGCCAGAATGTCTGCCATATGCCAGAGACGCTTCCATGCCAGTGCTAACGATTGCAATACACTCAGCGTGTGCCTGTGTCCATTTGGTCAGAGAACGAACTGGCTTTATGTCAGTTGGACTGAAATATCCAAATTATAAAAAAATTTCTAGGTATACCGGTAGTTAAATAGCGTATGAAAATGAGATCAAATTGTGTTTTTTTTACAATGTGCAATTCGTTTCGAAAAAGAGTTGTACTTTCTAGTATGCGAGAAAGGTAGGGATTCAAACCCATACCCTTTATTTACGTGCCTGGGGGTTATTCGAAACTATAACATGTATAAAAAGTCTGCCCACTTCAACAAAAAGGAGCTTAGGTGGGATTCGAACCCACAACCTTCGGGTTACAGGTCCACTGCTCTACCATCTGAGCCACAGAGCCATGATGGGAACAGCGCGTGAGTGACTCCTAGTTGATTCACTCATTGATGTGCCAGAGGATCATTTTAAAATGTCTAAAATACATTAATCAGTCCTGATCACTGAAACAGTCGTGTGGCCTAGAGGGCCACAAGAACAAATGAAATGGACTTCAATTATATGTGATATACCTCCTAGAAATTTGAGAAAGTAATTATTGAATTCAACAACATCATTCAAAACTGTGACATTGGATACTACATTTTCATAGCCTTAACTGCTTTAGTTAAACAATTATTCCACCCGCGCTTGTTGGATATGAGATGATAGCCGGCCATCTCATATTCAACAGTTTGTGGAATAATTGTTAAGTATACTAACTTGTTAGTTATGTTTGACATTAGACAGGAAAAAGACCATGGACCGCCAGACTGGCTACGAATTATTGCTAATATAGGGCTTTGTTTACTGACAAAGGATGGCTATCAGTAAGGCCATGAAAGGCTAGAACTGTATCTAATTAATGGTCATGTAAGATTATGTAGGTCCATGTATCACAATGTATGGCTAGGTAAGATCATGTAAGGCTACACGATGATCATGTATCAATCTGTACATGTATTAAGATTACTTTGGGCTATGTATGAACATGTAAGAACTAATAATTAAACTATGTAACAAGTGTATTGTTATTAAATTTTATTACATGGTCATGTATAATCTGATATTTCATGTATCACAATGTATATGATAATATAGATCTATGTATGGTACTTAACTATAAACGTTATTATTTTCACCTTATAAATCATTGTGTCACCTTAAAACCATGTGTTCGTAAATGCATTTTATTCTTTGTTTCCTTCTCGTTTCCTTTCTTTGAGATATTTTTCAGATCGGCATCTGGAACCTCAGTGTATCCTTTCTTTTTCTCAGTTTAATTGTAATTTCGTCATATACATACCTACATACAACCTTTATCTATACACGATCATTATGAAAGCTACAAGGTTTAATTAAAATTTTACTGATTAATGAACGAAAGTTTGTATAGATAAGATGTCCATTTGTTATTATCATAATTTACTGCTACTTCTGTTGCTGTTTGAATTGTGATAACTAACAAATCATCTTGACTCTTCAAAGGGAAGAAAAACATGTTATAAAATCAATTCTTCCATTCAATGGTAGATAAAAAATACTCTTCCTTTTCAGGATACGGTTTTTCGGCTGAGCTCACTCGTTGTCATACTGATAATCTTACGAATTCGAAGAAATCGTTCATTTATCGACACACATCGGACATGTACAGTTGCTGATCAGTAAAAATATTCTCTCATACGCTGTCTCGATCAGAAACCCAGCAGTTTGTTTATTCGATTCAACTTTAATCCCATAAATTATCGAATCCGTCAAACCTAGTAAAACGCATTGTGGGACTGGGCACAAAGCGCAAAGCAATCGAATGCAATCTTCGGCAGCGTCCATTCATCGTATTCCGAAATCTTCGGACAACGCAGAATATGTTCGAAAAACGTCGGGAACACCTTCGAAATACCCGATTCCCTCTATAGCGCACGCCTGCAGAGAATCACGGTAGTTGTATTCATCAAACCATGCGCGAGACTCAGCAGCTTGCATCGTTGCTGAGTCTCGCGCATGGTTTGATGAATACAACTACCGTGATTCCCTGCAGGCGCGCGCTATAGAGGGAATCGGGTATTCACTCATTCATTCTTCCTAACTCATGATATGGTTGTACTTTCGGCTTTCCTATCAAAAAGCTTCGGCAATGGGAGTAACGTCTTCGTCATTTTCGACAATTTTCACTCCTGTAGTCCTGTTTGTACTGCGGACTTATTTTTCAGGACAAAAACTCTTATAAATACTTTTTGTGTTTTGCTGCAGCCGCAATGGCTGCAAGCAAAACACATTGAGAGCTGAAGTTTGTGCCGTAAGGTACGTAAGGTGTAAGTGCCGTAACAGAGGAGAAATCTGAACTACCGATGTCAATCAAATCCATGAACAAACAAAATCGAAACCAATGAACCGTAGCGCTGATCGCATTCGAAGTTACGGGCCAAAGTATTCGAACGCAAACCACGTTGGACACGTTGGAAAACAGAAAACCGATTTAAAAGTATATCGCATTGGGAAAGAAAACAAACTGTGGCGCGACCACTCCAGTTTTATGAGAAAATTATTCTGCAGTTTTCATCATTTACGAAGAGAGCGAAGACTTGGAACCTCGCCGAAGGTCATAAATATTTTCTCCAAAGGACCGGTTAGTGCACAGTTTGTAAACTTTCGCTTTGAAAATAAACTTACCCTCACCTTGTCTACACTGTCTACAGCATACTAGTACTGTATTAACTCTGAACTTCATATTTTAAAATAAAATGTATGAACGTGTAACTTGTCACGCAAAGACAGCTGGTGGTAGGCTGCACCGCTAATTGTAGCTGTATTCGAGCTATATAAAAGACAGCTAGAAACGAATTAATACTAGTAACATCACAATGGGAAAGAAACTTATTCAGTGGTTCACACCGTCGAAAACAAAGAAATATTAAAGGAAGTTCTCATTCACCAGATTCACTGCATCAGATGCAACATTCGTCAGTTCGTGTTTAAATGCGTGGCGACCAGTTTGTTTACTAGTTATTAAAAAAATAATACGGTCTTCATTTAATAAACAGTTCATCCTTAAATTTCAGCTTTTCTACGACTGACAGGTAGGTACTATAGTATAAGCCCCGCTAAAATAGCTGGAAAGGGAAAGTTTTTTGAAAAATGAATTTTTGACTGCCACGCTGGCGCCACATGTTTATTTTGTGAAGATTAATTAAACGCCGTGAAAAATAGAATTTGATGTCCAGCGAGCCACTGCATCTTCGGCTACGCAGTCCTCAGTGAATCCTCCAACTTCACAAATTTCTAAAACTTTAAGAAAACGAACTTTCGCAGAATCAACAATTGGTCCTTATCGATCTTCCGACGAGTGTTCATGCGTGAAGGGATGACTGACGAATGATAATAATTATTTGTAAACTTTCGCTTTCAAAATGAACTTTGCGTTACGTTCAACGCCGTCTTTCTGTTGTTGTACGCCGGTGCGCGTGCGATTATTTATAATTTCTGAATTTTGATCAGTAAAATTATCAGGATTGAATTAACACAAAGTGACTACAATATAGTGCAATTATTAACCTGCACACAAGTGACAGACAATAAAAGACGTTGGATTTCAATCTCGACTCACTTGTCTTTCATCAACATGTTCCCTAAGACTTTGCTCTAGCAGCAAAACACATGGACCCATTGGGGCCCTATTTTTTTGTCTGCTTGCAGGACTCCCAAGAAGAGAAACCCCTGGGGACGAAATAGAGTCTCTTGAGCCGACAGTAAAAATAGCTATTCAGCAGTTTTTCTGTCATATCCAAGATGGCGGACGGATAAGTTAGGAGCTCCAATGTTCTTCTTATACATCAACATACACAGTTTGTTAACCCACTTTTTTTTTTTGAAAAAAAAAAAAAAAACACCAGGCAGAATATTTATCCTTTCAGTGAATTTTTTCAAACACACATGTTTAGTTTCCTCTTTGGTATCCGGCTGGTATAATGTGCCCAAAAACCTGCGCTTCTAGGCTCCAGTTAGGCTAGTAGTCTGCATGTTGTGTTTTATTCCCTGGCCTAAAAACTAAAGGCTTGTGCTAATTCGTACAAATTTTGACTAGAAATAAATGCAGTCTAATCCAGCTTAAGCAAATGCGTTCAGGAATGGCAGATATTGCTAATTCTCAAAGAGTTAGCAATGACATGTACAATGTGTTCATATATTTGATTTACTTTTCAGGTTTATCGGAGAAGTGTTAAAGCCTTCCTACCACATGACCCTTATCCTGTTTGGCAAAGGAAAAGTTGGTTAAAGTGCTAATGATAGAAAGATTTCATGGACTTGCAATTTGCTACTAGGGGAAAAATGGTAAGCTATAGGAAGCGGAGCTGGGGAACAGAACGGGGTCACGGTTGGGGGGGGGGGGGGGGCAGAAAGGGGGAGGCGCACAATAAATACCCCACAGAATAATTATGTCAAGAAGGAAAAAATAAGCCTAAAATATAATTTTTCAAAAAAAAATTTAATTCGAGGTTAAGTGTTCTCAAGAATATAATTGTTACAGCAAAACAACTTGGATACACTTATAAAATTGTTACACTGCGAGGTTGTTTCCTTTGATCTTTCAGGCTGGGGATAATGGATGTTGGCTGATGTTGGCTAATGTTGGCCAAGTATGGGAAAGGACATATTTCACCAGTACTCTTGTAGGTTAGTAAAGTTATAGTGAAATAAAATAAAATAAATTATGGATAGTAACATGATCTTTGCAGTGTTTTTGTCTTCATAATTTATTATGTTGATTTCAGAGCTTGCTCATATTTATCCTGAGTTTACATTTTTTAATGGTTAATATTAACTGATTATTTAACTTTTTTTTTTAGTTGGATTCCAGTTAAGACAGACACAAATCAAATGACTTGCTGTTGTTAAGAAGCAGAGATGATGCTTTGTTTCAAAGAAAGAGGACCTTAGAAAAATGGTATTTAGTATTAAAATATACATCTTTACACGTAAGAGGACATGCTGTAGAAACATATTAAAACAACATGTAGCTGAGAAAAATGGATAGCAACGTTTTTTATCACCAAATATGGACTGAAGTACGTAAGATACTGGGGGAGGGGGGGGTGTGCAGGCCTTTTGGAATGCTGTGCCCAGCTAGATAGTCTCTTTTCATTATTTTAACACTTATTTAATGCTTTTCCAAGTGGCCCCATTCAAGTAGCTGTACTTTTCTGTAAATGACTCCATTTCCACCTAGAAGATTCATCTAGCCATCTCTTACTCACAAATCTTCAGTTATTTTTTTTCTTTTTGTCTTTGCAGGCTCTGTTTCACAGGAATTTTCCCATGCCAGTCCAAAACAGTTCTTAGAAGAAGTCAGAGCCTTTGCTGACTTGTTTCCTAAACTCGCCAGCAATTAATGCAGCAAATACTATTACATTCAGTGACATTGCAAATCAAAAGCTTGCAGTGGAGATCGAGGACTGAAAGAACATGCATGTATAGCTGTGTCTCAGTCCAGCCTAGATTCCTGTCGTTATTGACAAGCATGACTAAGAAGATCAAGTGATCAACAGCTAGTTTATCTTTACATTATTAATCCACTGACCATCAGTCAAGTGATGAGAACATAGACAATCATCAACTAGAGATGTAACACGGAACTAACATTTAAAGAAATGTATGTGAAATAGTAAGGAGAATTGATATTTATTCGAAAGAAAGCATAACTAAACAGCATCTTGATAAGGAAAGTCCTTGTTTGCATTAATTTTCAACACACATTTAGGCAATGTATGTGGCTATACGAAACTAGTTTTGTCTATGACCTCTTTAGTTGGTTGCCAATATTAAATTTTAATTTGGGAGTTCTGCATCAGATGTAACCATGCATGGAAAGTAAAACTTTTACCAGGTTCCAAATGACAATATTGTTAATAATAACCAATAGAAACATTTTTAACTGTAATAACATAGTGTTAAATACTTTAAGTGAAAGATGAGCAATAAAATTACATAACAATTCAATGATGGCATGCCATACATTTACATTTGAAAATTTTACAAATGTAAATGTGCCTGAGGGTTTATCGCTCATTGAAACCTTATTTACTTATGTCGCTCATCTTAACCTTAATGTATTTACTGAATTCTTAAGTTGGTAAAAGTAATAACTTCATAAGCTTTAAATAAAATAAAAATGAAATACTCAATAAATAAAAAATACCGGTAATAAATAAAAAAATAGTTTGGAACTTAATATCTGGTATATTTTTCAAATGTGGTTACATGATGTCAACATAGATGTAACTTTTGCATGGCAACCAATTGGAGAGGTCACAGACTTAACTTGCTTGCAGTTGTATTTATCATGTGAATGTGTGGTGATATTAAATTCAAGTACAGTCTTTTTCAGATCGAGGAATTTATAAATCAGATTTGTACCAAGATGTTTTTATAACCAATTAGTCTGTGATTCAGAAAACTCAGAAACTGTAACATAAAAGTAATTTATTGATCAAATCGAAATAAACGCAATTTGTACTGTTATTGTGGTTTTCAAAAACATGCGAACTCTGAAATCTAAACCTTAACCAACGGTTTGTGCTTTTTGCTGCTGTCAGTTAATTATCTTAGTGGACCTCTCACGAGTCACGAAACCGAAGTTCACTTCAACCAGGTCTGAAGACATGTCTGTGAGATTTGATTGGTATTTTTGAATCCATTTTGTTTGTTTCTGTTTTTCAAGGTTCATTGGCTGTTATGATTGACAGCAGCAAAAACTCAGTCATTAGCTGGGTTTTAACTTTAGAGTTCCTGTGTTTTTGAAAGGCGCAATAAAGCTGTCTTGTATTTGTGTGGATTATACTTTAAGGGACGATAAGAGGGGGTCGGCTGGGTCTGTTTTTCTGTTGCGCACAATCCACTCATCAATAGAAATATTACGTAAACAAGAAATAAATTCTAACAAAGAACTGCGAAAAACATGAAGCAAAATACTCCTGGAAAGTTAGAAAGGACTGATACAAACTTTAAATGAAAGTGAGAAGATCGAATAAAGTGTCCTTGAAATATAATGAGTCTCGGCAAATTCAAGTGGAATCTTGAAATTTGGCATCACAAAATAGTGTCTTGGAATCTCGTGCTTGCAAGAAGTTAAGTTGGTCTCAGAAAATCGAATTTTGCAATTTGAGTTTCTGAATCACGCTAGCCAAGCAACATACAATCTGGAGTGGAGGGGCAATCCCAACAATTTAAAAAGAGAGTTCTTAAATTCTTGGACAGAAAATCGAAATTGGAAAAACGTAAGGCCAAAGACGAAAACAAAAAGAGACAAAGCATAATAACTAACAATTTTTCATAAAATTCGTTGAACATTTTAAACGCACTAAAATTTTCAGATAAAACCATCGAAAGGGACCCTATATCAGGGATTACG
This sequence comes from Oculina patagonica, assembly GCF_052425735.1. NCBI lineage: Eukaryota > Metazoa > Cnidaria > Anthozoa > Scleractinia > Oculinidae > Oculina > Oculina patagonica. The sequence goes on from NC_135763.1 coordinate 36,635,843, forward strand.
CCGAGGGGATAAAAGAATACTAAGAAACAAAAAGACAACCATACCCTATTCCACGGCACATACCCATAAAACCAACAGGTGGTCCTTTGGTTGATTGGATAATAGCTCTCCGAAGCTTTGAAATTTTCTTCTTGTTCTTAAAGACGAGATCCTTTGTGAAAGAAGGATCGCTTTTGAAAATTACACGTTTTCCAAATTTATATCAGAATGGCCAATATTTTGCGCTTTAGTCCCTCAAACTGTTTACATGTACAATGTGCCACCAACCTTTTCCCTGTGTCTGCTTTTCCTTTTTCTCCCCTCTTTCTTTTCTCCCGTTAAAAGCTGTAATTTAAACAAATTTATTGTTAAAAAACTTTGTACCTTTCGGGTTCGATCCCGTCGGGGACTCAGAATTTTTCTTGGTCCTATGCTCGTGTGAACATTTCGTCTTCATTATATATTATCACCGAGCTTAAAATCTACCATCTTTATTATTAACTGCACACTGATTCTGATCCGTAGAAGGAGGGGGGAGGGGTTTTTGGGGGGGTGAAAAGGGAAAAATTGGTGGGGGGGGTGAAAATAGGGAAAAATTGGGGGGGGGGAAAAAATATTAAAAAGGAATTTTTTTTTTTTATTTTTTTTTTTTTAAATTTTAGGGAACCCCCCTTCCTAGTAGCAGTATGCAGGACGAGTGTCGCATCAATTTACTAAAAGGCCCAACTCACCATTAGTCTCGTAGGTCAGTTGGTTAGAGCGCCCAACCAGTATCTGGGAGACCATGAACTTGATTCCCGTCGTCTTTGTCCCATGCTCGTGTCATTGTTAAAAATATTATCTTCAAACTTTGTACTTGTATGTAGTGAAGAAGCATAATTTATTCTCTGTATTATCAATATATATTGAAAGTTTATTTTTGTGTGTGCGTCTTTTCTTCAATAATTTTAAGTCTTTCTTTTCCTCAATAAAAAAAGATGGTCCTATGCATTAAAATTAAAAATAAACAAAGAAAAATGTAAAAGGTTTCACACATCGTAGAAGTGCTCGATGCAAATACATGCAGAGCCGTCCTCCATGAACGTAGTTTAAATTGTACTTCACCGCATCTAACGGCACAGCCTGATGATCGCGTCGTGCGTGAAACTCTAGTAACTGTACGTGAAGTTTCTATCTTTAATTATTGTAAAATTAAAAATATATATTAATATTTTAAAAGGCCATTTCCGATATATTAAAATTCTAACTTGGGTCGAGACTGAGAGAATAAAACAAAGATATCACATCGAAGTTTTAGGGATGAATAAATCATTTCTTTTGTTTTATTTCCCAAGCTTCGGAGCCAAGTAAGAATTTTAAACAAATACATCGGAATTGCTGTATTTGCCACTCCTCAATGGGGCAATTCAGGGCCAATGTAAGAAATCACTCAAACATCTATTGCAACTCCATGAAATATCCCAACTTTCAGCAGGTTTATCGGTTGGATTTTAATAGCGCAGACGAATAAATGAACTGGGAGCAAGCTTGTTTTATCTTTCCGTGTCTGTGACAAGGAAGTAAAAAATTTCCTTAATTGAGTTCGAATATCGTATGTCGATTTTTGGTATAAGATGATAATGTTTACAGACTTTCATGTTAGCTCCGCCTTTCAATTTTATGTTTGTTTAGCAGTGGCATGTCACGTTTTCAGCTTAAGTCCCACTTCTTACAGAACAAACTTTGCAGCATTTGCCAAAAGCTTACATCTCCTTGCAGCTAGTGAAAAGACAAGTTTTTAGTACTTGTTAGTACCCATTCTTGACGTTCTATCTAAACGTTTTCTAAGCGGATGCGGAAATTAGTGACGAGGGAATCTGGGGACGAAATTGGTCAGTGCGCTTTCATACCAGTCCCGCTGCGCAAGCGCAAAAGTTTGGCACGACAGGTGATGTGGTTTAATTAAATCGAAAAATTGACACCAGCGTTAATATTGCTTTTTGGTTTTCTTGTGCCATGACATAAGCAAACAAAGACTCGAGGTGACAGGAGACACTCCCATCAATTTCTTGATAAATTGTCAATTTCTTGACAAGCCAAACTCTTCCAATAAACAGGAATTTCATATGTTGCACGCGCGGTCAGTAAAAGCCGAAACGCGCCAAGTTTTACTGAACCAGGGCTGGCGCGCGCTTGAAGCTGGGCTGAAAACCTGCACAAATTCGTTTTTCTCTGGCAAATGCGTTTTGCTAATCAGTGATGAAGCTGTGTATTGTATATTCTTTTCTCGTCGCTGCAGTAGAGTTGCTATTTCTTCCCGTCTCTCCTACCAGGCGCTCGAAGCATCGAACAGGAATTATCACTGCGGGCGATATAATAATTGGTGGACTAATTCCTGTTCATTTCTCGCCCAATTTTGCGCCCCATCCTGGGAATTCGTCATGTCGCGGCGACTTCCATTTACGTGGATACAAGGGGGTGGAGGCCATGTTATATGCCGTGGAACTCATAAACAACGATACCACATTGCTACCTAATGTGACGCTCGGGGTTGATATAAAAGATACATGCGGCAGTGTGGACTATGCCATTATGGAGAGTTTGAGCTTTGACTTTATTAGGAGCGCATATGTCGCATCCGAATCAATAGAGTGCAGTGAAAGCAAGGAAACCTCAACCAAGGATAAGAATATTTTACGCAAAGCTCAAACGAAGAACGGGCCCACTTTGAGCTCACAATCTTCGACGCGGGGAGAAGATAGCAATGTGTCAGGTAAGTATGTTTTATTGATATTAGCTTAAAGTCGCTTGAGTTGAGTTAATTTCGGTCGTCCAGCTCGTATTTTGTGATAAGAATCGATCGGGACTCAGTTATTCTGAGCGAAATATTCAGTATCATATTCATATAAGCATTATGGTCGCACACGGCGTTAGTTAATTTCTACGGCCAGGTTTGTGATCAGTTTTCATTGCATTTCAGAATTCAGTGTTTTCCTTAAGCGTGGCAAACGGCAGTACTTATGTCAAACATTCGTTCTATTTGCTTTCCATTTACGTCAATGACAGGTTTTGTCGCTTGCACTATTTTCAGCCACTATTTAATCCCTAAACTTGTTTTAACTACAACAAACTAAAGAACAGCTTTTTGGAAATATCCGACTAAAAGTGTCCGGTCGCCGTTTATGCCATTACATGTTTTTCGAGCAGAAAAAAGAAAACGTTTCCAAAACCTGTGTACACAAAACATGTTTTCCACTTGGCTTAGTTCACGAACTAGAAATGTCACGGTACAATCTGCCAAATTCAGTTAATGCCAATTCTTCCGCGCTAAAAATCGGAATGAACATTTAAACAAAAATGCGCCAACAACGAGTAGCCGGTTTTCTTCGGCGATACAAAATTAGAATTATATTTTGGCTGTTGACTAAAAAAAACTACATATTTCTATTTATTATTGCAATTATGTCTAAAGAATACAATCCATTATGAAGCCTTTTGCAATGAAAACACCTTTCTAGTTTTCAATCAATCCGGCTAGCACTAAACGGAAATATTATTGCCTTGTAAGTCGATATTTTTCTAGCGGCGGGCGATATCAAATCTATCGCACGCACATCATAGCGGAACAGGTAGATATGGTTATCATTTTCTGCACAAGACCAGATATTAAATAAATTTGCGTAAGGTTAAAACTTCCTTAATAATCTTCGCCAACTCAACCTACGATATGATCAGATGATAACTGGGAAAATGACAATGCTTTCAAACTGTCCGAGTTTCTTTGTCATTTCGTGGGATGGTTTGTCATTGAATAAATTTAATTGAAGCCTTTCCCGGAGTAAAATTATACTTCCGTCGCCAATTCAATATCGACGTGTTGGTCTCAACTGGTGAAAATTGTCTTTCTTTATGATTGCGTCGCGCATTTAATTTTCTCACTGACATGCAGAAATATAAATTGCGGTCGCTGAAGACATATTCAGTAAAATATACTTTTCTGCCGAAATAAATGACTGTTTAAATCTCTACTGTTGGTTTTAGACCCAATAATTTTCTTTCAGAAAGAAAGGTCATTTTTATTTATAAATTAACAGCAGTCTCTTGAATGTTACAGATTTATATTTTGTAAGCGATCTTCAGATTTTTGCTCTTTCAAGCATATGTTTCCTCTTGAGTCTTTCGCTAACAACAAGCTGAGTAAACACTGACAGGGAGTCAAGGTGTCTTGAAAACACTTTAGCAATCATGCATGCAATATACAGAGATCTTGTTCTTTTTCATCATAGCTAAGTAAAGAAACCGAAATATCCTTTAAAAGATTTGCAATTAAATTCCTTAGGCGGAACTTTGTTTTCGAGCTGAATCTAAAGCGCGAGTATCGAGCGAGTGCCCGTAAAATTGCAATAAACGAGTCGTGTATATTTCAGGCCAACATAAACAAGCTTCAATGCAAGCGTAAAACTGAAATAATTTGTATACATTTCTTTAAACACATTTCTTTAAGTCGAGCTTAATTTCGAATAAAAATAAATCCTTAGTTTGAGTATTGTACATTTATCTCGATGGCAGTGAGTATTTTGTATGTTTATGTCGATCGAAAGACATATTAAAATCTTACTTAAAAGATGCATCAATTAGATGATTAGCAGACATGTGGTCTTTCTTTTTTACTTAATCCATTAGCAGTCGTCGCAAAAAAGGATATTGTTTTCAGTTTTGAAATGGAAAATGACTAATTTCAATTCGTAGACAACTGACGGCTTTAAAAAAGCTTGAAACCGTATTTAATGGATAATAACCTGGAATTAATAATCGCTGCAATGTGTATATCATATGTTAAATGTATTCTGTTAAAAAAAATTATTTTTAATGTTTTTCTTAACTGTGAAAACCTAAAATATATTATTGACAATCAAGGCGGTTAATCTTATGACTTGAATTGAAATTTCCGCAGTTGCTTCGTCTTTTGCAATAGAAAATTATATTTATTGCTCGAATATTCAAGCTTTAACGGATGCTTTTTCTTCAGAACTCAATAAGAAACAATAATAATAAATAAGTCCTTTATCCGGTTGTTATTGGCGCTCAAGAAAATAATTAAAGAATAATGATTGTCATATTGAATGAGCTCGGGTATTCTGATTTTAGGCGAACGTGTCGTAAAACATTCAGTATCAATTTATATATTGTTATTTCAGTATTCATTGTCTCAATAGTAGCATGTTCCAGGCGTTTGTTAGCTGGGAAGCGATAATAGTTTTTCAGCCGGAATCAACTCTACATAGTAACCGACAGTGTTTAGGTTCCTTAGCAACAGAAATAACGATTTTATTTTGAAAACACTACAAGGAAATATATCAGTGCGGGAATCAGTTATCCCGATAACTCGAACCTTCAAGGGAAAAGGAAAAAGGTTCGAGACATCGGGAGTTTGAGTTATCGAGAACAAAATTAGTATGAAAATTACCTAGAGGGGAATCGGAAAATGTTCGAGTTAGCGGGAGGTTCAGAACTGTACTTCCTTTGCAATGACAACTTATAGAGCGGTTTTCCATTGCGTGTTGGAAGTAACTATTTGTTTGCTTATTGTGCGTTTGCGCGCGTTTGCTGAGCCCTTAAGGTTATTCTACTGAAATAGAACCTGCACTGAGATTCTTGTCAACTTAGCCTACTGATTGTTTACGTCACTAGGGACTTAAATTTTGAAATAAATATTGTGGGTGCCCATGCTCGTTTAGGAGCAACAGTACCTTGTTTATACCTTAATCCTTATAATATCACCATGATTGTAGTCACGATTGCTGCTAATTGACGTTTCCGACGATTTTGCTTTTTCCACTGAAATCGGTCCATATTTTTAAGAAGAAAGTTACTATAATAATAATAATAATAATAATAATAATAATAATAATAATAATAATAATAATAATAATAATAATAATAATAATAATCTTTTAACAGGAGGCTCCACTCACTAGTGTGGTTTTCAGGGAGGTCCTGAGTAAAAAATAATGGCATAAAAAAAATGAATTAAATTATTACAAAGTTGATTAAAAACCCCTAAAAGCTAAGAACTATACGACTAAAAATATATAAAATTGAAATTCGCAGTAAAATTAATAAAAATACAATTAAGGTTAAAAAACTACTTATACTTATTATTTACATTACTTCTCAATTCAAAACAACAGAAAAAATGATAGGTCACCGTACTCATTTTTGCGCAAATGAGGATTTTAAAAGTTTCTGGCGAGATCCAGCCGTAAAGAAAAAGGCGCCATTTTTCAATGCGCGCGCTTATCACACGTGAAATTATGCGCAGCAGGATGCGCAATGCAATACTGGGGAATTACCTTAACTAGCTTCCAAAATCTCTTGTTATCCGCAAACTTCCCGTTTTATCGACCAATCCGCGAGTCGATGAGGGCTGAATAATGAGAGTTGAATGAGATGATTCTTAAACTGACATCAAATGTTATAAGCGCACAGCACAAGTGATGCGGCATTTGATATCATTTGATTGGCAAACGGTGCAAAACTCTCTTCGACCTTTACAACAATTTAGAAGAAAACACACGGGAGTCGCGCACGAAACTGACCTCGAACTCATCAGTCTTCTTTTTTCGTCGACTTTCGATTTCGTTTCCCGCGCTTGGCGCAAGTTGGCGGTTGCACGATGTTTTTGCTTTGAGATCTTATTGGTTATCTGCCTAGACCCCAGGCGTCACTCCCAATCGCTCGTGTGCGGTTGTGCACGGTGCGCTTGGCTTTGTGGGACTGAAAACCATTAAGCCCAGCGCACTCAGTTTTCCCGCTTTATCCGACGAAACGCAAGGACGCCTGGGGACAAGACAGGGTTATTGTGTTTCTTCGTTTGTTTTAATTGCCCAAATTTGATAACTTTTAATAATATGAATCAGAAACCTATTTTATATGGAATGATCTGTCTTCTCTATGCAGTTGTTTTATTACCGCAGTCCTTAACTGAAGACATTATTTTCTTTAGATTGTTGTTCAAGAAAGTCTCGTACAGCAGCCATAGTTGGAGCGGCTTTCAGTGGCGTTACCATGGCAACAGCAAGCCTAACCGGCCTCTTTCACGTGCCTGTGATTAGTTACGCTTCAACCAGCCGTCTCCTTAGCGACAGGTCTCGGTTCCAGTACTTCTATCGCACAGTTCCCTCGGACAACCTGCAAGCTCAGGCAGTCACGGAGCTTCTTCATGTCTTGAAGTGGCACATGGTCATTGTACTGGCTTCGGATAACGAATATGGTAGATCAGGAATAACGGCTTTAAAACAGACAATACTAAATTATACATCACAACAAATATGCATCGTGGTCGATGAACTGTTCTCGCGGAAAGGAAGCAAAAAGGAAATGGAGAATATCTTCCGGAAGATCAAAAAGTTCTCACTGGCGAGGGTGATAATTCTGTACGCCGAATTTCCAGATGCCGTGTATTTTTTCAAAGAAGCTGAAATGGCGTCGTTGAAGAATTACATGTTTATTGCGTCGGACAGTTGGATCGGATCTACAGAGGTCATTCAAGGCGCCGATGACGTTTTTCATTCAATCATTGGATTGAGACCGCCAATCATTGAAATGCCGACTTTTGATTCCTACTTCATGGAAAGCCTCCTGAAAAACAAAAGCAAAAATCCATGGACATCAGAGTGCAAAAGCAGTTTGATTTGCAATAAAACAAGCGTCGGTCAGTGTTACTCAGGAGTACACCACGATGGTTATGTCCCGTATGTCATTGATGCGGTATTTTCAGTAGCGCATGCGCTCCATGCAATGCTCAACTGCAATGCAAGCGTATGCGCAAAGAAATTGAGTGACGTCGACATCCGGGATCTTTCAAAGTTCATTGAAAATGTGTCTTTCCCAGGGTATTCGCAACAACGTATTTTCTTTGATAAAGAGGGTAGCACAAGAGGGCAATATGATATTTATCTTCTGCGCAAACATGGCAATGGAAGTTTGAAATATACAGATGTCGGTTCGTGGAGCGAATCTTCTCTCAAATTCGAATCCTCCGGGATATCAAAGCTTCCAGTCTCGATTTGCAGTAACAATTGCAAGAAAGGTATGGTTTTCTTATAAAGTAACGTATTCCTATAACCTATAACGCGTTCTGTTTGCTAAATGGTTGATAAGCTGTCTGTATACCATGTGTCAATAGACAAGCGGATTTTTTTTTACCTGCCAATTTATTTTAATGAATGAAAAACATGGCATGACTGACTAAAATCGTCCTCTCTTGGGTTCCGTGAATCCGCTGTCAATAATTTCCCGAAAAATTGATTTATTAAATGTCCAAACTGTAAATTTACAGATTCTTCATCAAAATATTTCACTGATCAAATTCAATTTGTGTCCGCACTGGGGAGCGTTCAGTCGCCTTTTCAAGTACCAAAACACTTCTCTGTCAATGTTCCAACGGACTCTCCCACGGTCTTGTTTTGGTGAGAGACTGATTGGAAGAGCTTTAGGAAAAGCTAGACTGACGTTGATGTGTTTTATTTTATTTATTTTATTTCATTATCTCCTTACTAAAAACGTAACACATACATTTCTTTAATTAAAAGACGCAATTAAACGACCAGTCAAGGGAACCGTCATAAAAGATCTAAAACCGATCACCACACCCCCCCCTTTTTTTTTAATTTTTTTTAAGATGTAAAACCTTGTTTGCCGCGCATGTTCCTTGCTTCATATTAACGTAGCCCGCTCTTCTTAATTTAGGCGAGTACAAGATTCCGAAATCACAGTTCCCAGAATGCTGCTGGGATTGCGCAAGGTGCGGCGGGAAATCCTTCACCAACACATCCCACGTGACCAAATGTACCGACTGCCCACAAGGAACATGGCCTACCGCTGATCACTCAGGATGCAGTCCCATAGAAGCTAGTTACCTCGGGTGGAACGACAGCTGGGCTGTTGTGATTGTGTTCTTCTCATCGTTTGGCTTTGCTCTCGTGCTCTGTACAGGCGTGGTTTTCATAAAATTTCGCGGAACAGCAGTTGTACGAGCCGCCAGCAGACAACTCTGCTACTTTCTTCTTTTGGGGATTGCGATGTTCTATGTCACGCCTCTTCCATACATTTCCAAGCCTTCTGCTTTCTCGTGTAAACTTCTTCCGTTTATGTTTGGGCTGTGCTTTGTGTTGGTGGTTGGTAAGTTGTGACGTATTTGTTGTGACACTCGGCTTGGGCAAAAATCTATCAACACTAATGGAACTGAGGGGAGCGACGACATTAGTAGAATTCCAAGATTGAAGAGCATTGCATATCTAGCGTCGAAGATAGAGCCTAGTAAACAAATTTTCGTGTATCGATAGTTTTTATGTCCAAGCCAAATAGTAGGAGCAGTTAAAGCGTCAGAAGATTTACTTCCTGTCAAATACGTTCACTTGGTCTAACTATTGTAGAATTTGAGGTTCGTAAAAGAAAAAAAAACTAGAGATTATGCAGCATCGTCTAAAGAAGAACAACTGAGCATAATAGGATACGTTTTCTAAAGTTGGCCTTCCATATATCGCGAATAAAACTTCGATAGGTGAAACTAACCGGCGCAAAAGGTAGTTTGTAAGTCTTTTTTTTTTTTTTTTTTTTTTTTTTTTTTGGGCGGGCCCCCCGTTCAGGACAGGTATATATTAAATGCAATTTGGAACAACAAATCCGATAGTCTATTTTCTGTGAAAACATTAGCACCACTGAAGTAAAATTGGAACTGAATTCAAACAGCTAAATACAAATCCTCTTGTGAAGTGTTCTTCTTCTGCTAGATACTTTAAACACATAAGTTCATTCATTCATTCATTACTTAAATCGTACGATTTGAACTTTTTCAGGTACCATCCTTATCAGGACAAACAGAGTGTCCAGAATTTTCAACGAAAAGCTTCTCCAAACAGGCGCCATTAATTGCCTTGACAACCACTGGCAGCTGTTCATACTAGGATGTTTGCTGACCACTGAGCTCGCACTCTCATTTGTATGGGTGTTTGGTTCATCGACCCCAGTGTCTCCGGAAGTCATTTATTCCCAATCTTCAAAAGACGCGTCGCTCGTCTGCAATCTGGGCGGAAGTCAAATCGGGTTCTCATTGTGGCTCATTTACAACGCAGGGCTGGTCGTTGTGTGCACATACCAAGCCTTCCTCGTGCGGAAAGTTCCCCAGAATTACAACGAGTCGAGGTTAATAGCGTTTAACATGACCACGATATGCATCACCGTTCTTGTTTATATCCCATCTTATCTTGGCACTTCTGCTTGGTATCGTACAGTTATTTCAAGTTTCATGTTCATTTTTCTCGGCACTCTAACTTGGGCAAGTATCTTCGCACCGAAGATTTATATAATTCTTTTTCGTCCACACAAAAACATTCCCATGCGGCCTTCTGTTAGTTCTATCACGCTTGGGGTCATCACACCCTCGCCCACTGGCACACAGCTCAGCAACCTTAGTGATCAGAACATGCGCAGTCGGCAAAACTCATTAACTCCGAATGAAGATGAATCCTGGGAAGGTCTCTGGACGAATTTCGACTCTGTACGAGATGTGAATGAAAACGAGGCATCCAATGAACAAGATGAATCTCGAAACATGTCAGAAGCTCGGTGTGTAGACGACTTCAACGAATATCGTGAGGAAGAACAGAAAGAGAGTGTAGAAATGGAAACAAGAACTAATGATTCGCCAGAACTACACGAGAACTTTAAAAAGTTGCAACAAAAGAAAACGTCTGTAGTACATTTTGAAGACGAAGTTTTCGCAGAAAATGCAGAAGCCAAAGAAAAACAGATTATTCCCAGGAGAAAGTCTAGTTCCACCCAGGGTGGTATATTAAGGAAAACTTACACCTCAGAAAATCTTGAAAACTTTAGTAATGGCTTAGGGCCAAAGAAGAAAAAAACCTCACTCGTTCGTTTTCAAGACGAGGTGAAGAACTACGAAGCTAATTTCCCAGACGGCTACAGGGTCGTGCTTCCCGCCAGCAGAGAAGAACCCAATCAAGTTCCCAACTGCGATGAGGAGACTGGTAACGATAAACAAGCGTATTGCACATGTGTTACGAGTCTTCCCGATAAAGTCAAAGCAAACAGTGTTACGGAGCAGGGAAGGAAAAGAAAAATTTCCGTTTTCTCGTTTCAGTAACAGAATGAGATCGAGACTGATAGATAGAAGTTATCTAAGATCAAATCTTAAGCCGTTATTTAAAAGGAAGAACTGCATTTACGGCTTGTTAAATTTTCTTTTTCCGCTTAGTTTTCATACATGTATACCGTGATGACTTGTCACAGTTTTAATAAACTCTCTTTATAAAATGTCTCACAAATTTTGTTTTGACTTTTCCGGCTGTCTCGATTATTGTCAAATTCGGATATCCCGTAGTCGGCAAAATAATCTTAACTTTATTTAATTCCGTCTGTTTACATGGAGAGTTAATTTCCGCCGCCAACTAAAACAAAGTCGTTTATTTTCCGCTTTCTTTTGATGAATGAATTCAACAGAAAAAGGCTCGATTTCCATACGGACCACCTTCTAAAGCCTGGCTCTCATATCATCGCCCCGATCGTTTCTATTGCCTCTGTCACTTCAAAAAGTTTTCTTGCGATCGGGCGATTATATGACAACATTACAAAGACGACCGCTAACGTCTGCGGCGATCACGATCGCTTGGATCGTCCGTGATCTACTATCCTTCTAGCTTCTCTTTTCTAACCTGCGTAGCAGGCGCCGTAGTTTCGAGCACGCGTACGGGAACGCGCTAAAAAACGTGCACAGACGCCTGCTACGCAGGCTATCTCTTTCCCTTCTTCGCCGTAAAACTGCAATAACTGAGAAGCAAAGAGGCCACGAGTTTTGCTCTTTTATTGAAGGCTGCCACTGTGTTGGTACTAGGGCTAAAATGATTGTTTTTCGTAGGTCTTCGCTCATACCAGGCGATCGGCACGATCATATATGAGGACCCTTAATCGCTTCCGCTAGTTTCGATCGCCTACGATCGTCTCAGATCAGTATTTGCAAACGATCGATGCGATAGAAACGATCGGGGCGATTATATGAGAACCAGCCTTAAACAAGCTCACTGCATTTCACAGATCGACACAGATATGTTGCACCTGAAAAGATCATTTTTTGCACAACTGGGACCGATTATCAAACTGGTCGCTGGGAGAATGGCGCTATTTCATGTTGGTATCTCAGACTTGAATCTCAGAAACACCCACAGACAACCTTGTTCCTAGTACCCTCTTTTCTTCCTTCTTCTCCAGGCTTGTTCTCTTTCTCGTGAGCAAGAAAGCCCTGGGACCGGAAAGTATAACGCTTTCTCTGAAGCTTTACGAACGCATTTAACATTTCCTCTAGGAAAAAGAAAAAATGCGCGCGTGTTAACAAATTCTTATGCAAACACAGGAGAAACTTTGGGAGAATCGAAAGTTGTGGTAGCGGTGGTGACAGAGGGGGGTGGTGGGGGGGGGGGGGATCGTCTAAGGGCGCTTTTAAATTTGTCAGAACTGGCCGGGGCTCGAGTTCTCCTAAACTTTTTCCTTTGTTTGTATAAAGCTATGTAAACAAGAAGCGACCGTTTTCTGTTTCTTTTATGAAATAAAGCCAACAAATTGTAGTATTTTGGAAAGTGTTTATATTGCCCCAAGCCCTGATGCACTACACAAAATAATTATGTGAGGTGTTTCCAAAATTATGCTCTAAAAAAAGAAACCTAGCCCACATCTCGAAAGGAAATTGGAGACCTCTACACCAGGGTAAAAAAGGCATATTCTGTCTTTTTTTTTTACTCCATTTTAATGATTACTTTTTAAAAGTATATGTGCATTGTCGATTTAAAGTTAGGAATATTATGTTGTTTGGGACAAATCGTGATGTTAATTTGTTTCTTTACCAAGTACCCAATAAAACCCACTGGGCTGTTAATCTGGCTTTTTTTAAGATAGAGTATAATCCGGCAGAGGAAAAGTACTGCTTTTATTAAAGTTTAAAAACTAAATTGCTTTCTATTTGGGCTTAGTAAACAAAAGAAGAACAGAAAATGGAATAATTTAAAATGAACTTCAGTTTACATTGACAGTGATTTTAGGGTATTGTTCGCTCACAAAACGGTGTTTTTAACTATTGGGTGCAATTCAGATTGTCGTTAAAGTAAGTTAGAGATAAAATAAATCCCAACACATAATAAGGGATAAAACGGGCTTGTTCTAGAACTTGTCTTTTATTCAAAAAGTCTGGTCATTTGCAAATGGAATTGTTTGGTTTATACTGATCTGTATCGCCGCAACTAGAAGGTAAACGTCTTTTCGACGTTTTCATGAATCGAGGATTCTTCTTGCAAACACTGAAAATTCGCACAAAAATCTATCAGGGCTGGTCACACTGTACAACTTTCTCCCATTCGACAAGCTTACGACAGGCCTACAACATGACTTAGCTAGGACCATTTACACGTGCGCGCGTCTGTCGTAAGGATGTGGTAGGTTGATTTAATCGGCCGGCGCGATTCTTGTCGTAGTCATGGCGTAAGCTTGGCACATACGATAATCGTAGGAAAAGTCGTACCGCCTTATTCGCGCGTTACATTCTTAGAAAACGCGATTTGATAGCACAGAGAAACTCGCTACAAGACGTTTATGCTTGGAAAATGACGGAGAATTTGAACTGCATGTTCACTACACTAGCCAAGCGTTTCAAACCGTCATTAAGGCATTTTCTGTTTATCATTTTCACTCGTGTTGTCTCCTTATTTTTGCGTTTTCTCACGGGCCACAAGCGCGAACGCAGGTCAGCCCGACTAACAAAAATTGAACACCGCGCCACCCACTCGCGTGGGAAACACGCGAAGCTCAGCCTGTTTGTGCGTGGTGAGTTGGCCTCGCTCCGGGAGAACTGCCTTCGTGATCACAGTTTCTCCAGTGCATTGTAAGTATGGCAAAACTCCTCAAATGTCCTGCTTTTATAGCCGTGTCCAAGAGACGCTATTGTGGGATACGAGCTTGTTGTCATAAGGACTTCCTGTCGTCCAATTGGAGAGAGAGACTGTCGTCCAATTGGAGAGAGAGACCCGATTGCGCAGGCCCAATCGGATCGAAGGAGATTTGCGTGCGGTGCCAAAAAGGCGTTTTTTTTTTTTAAAAAAAAATAATAATTTTCAATTTTTTCTCCCCAGGACGAATTGTCTAGTGGCGGTGAGGTTTTCACTCAGGGAATCATTAAGATTTTTTCCTCCTCGCACTTTTCTACCGAGCTGTCTTGACATTTTATATCTTTCCCTTTGAATGACAATCTGAAAGCAAGTTTCAAACGAAAACGAAGAAGACAATCTTCTTGCAGATTACAACCTCCACTTACGCAGTGTCAAAAAACTGCCTTTCACAGAAATTGAGGGACTTGTTCAATTGAGAACGTGCCTTTCAAGTTCAACAATGGTACAATCAAAGGACATTAGTACATTTTATACCGATATGCATAGTTAATTCAGACCTGTCTAGATACTGCAATTTTCAATTAAGCGTACAGGATAAACAAATAAAGACGTTAGATGTTTAAATATTATCGTGCTGTGTTATTTATTTTTTATTATTCAGATTGCTTTAATAAGTCTTTGAACGAGCGACTCGATTGGAGCTACGAGGCCATAACAGATCTTTACAATCTACTTGTAGCCCGAAGAGACGATCTAAGCATGCGATCATTTAAAGTCCAATGAAGCTTGTGACACAGAAGCGGTAGTTATCAGATTACCATTTTTATTTTAATGTTAAAGCGTTTTGTTTAAACAGAACAGACGTATTTGTGCGTTTTAATAATGGCACATGATAATCGGTAAAGAAGCTCAGCTTTTAATTTGACAATTGAAGATCGAATTGCGATTTAGAACTGTTGGTTCTGACAGAAAGAAAGATCATTTACGTACATTGTGAATAACCCATTTATTAAAGTATGTTTTGCTCTGGGTCATCATAGAGCTCACAATTCAAAGACTGCCTTTCCTGTCGCATCTTAGGAAACTTAATCAAGTACAGAAACGTAGAGCTATATAAAGGTACGAGAGCGCATGGCCTCCTCCACAGGCCGGGTTTCCGCTGCTGATGTAAGACTAGGAACGAACGAAAGGGAGTTGCGCGCCTTTGGTTCCTAGTCTTTCTCCTTCACGCCCTTTTGTCCCTAGTCTTTCTCGCTCACCTTCTTTCGTTTGTTCCTAGCCTTCCCTCAGCAAAGGCGTTGCCAATGGAGAGGCTAGAGAGCGTGAATAGGTTTTATCCTGCGTTTGTGCCTCTTAAGGTGGATTTCCACTGTCGCGTTTTTGTTGACGCACGTTAACGTACGTAAAAAATTGTAAACGTACGTAAAAATGAAATTTTTCGCGCGCGATTACGTGGGTCGAATTTACGTTGTCATATTTCCAATGCCACGTTCTTTTCTCTGTTTTTACGTACGTTACGCTCACGTATACGCACGTAGCGATCGCGAGTGTTTTCAAAAAAGTTGAACCGAGTTCAACTTTTTTCGAGACTGTCTGCGGTTACGCAGGGGATTTAGCCAATCATACTTTTGGATTTTGTCACATGACACCACTTACCAGGGGAAAACGATTTTATTTTAAATCGCCGTCGATTTACATGGGAAGACATTCAGATGTAGAAGCACTTTTGATCGAGAAAGTCCGAACATTTCCAGCAATAACTCTATAGAATTGACTAAAGAACCAAATTACACGAACGCAGTAGTGAAAGAAAACACATGGCGTCAGGTCACGTAGGCTTTGAACCGGTAATCCGGGAAGGTCGCCTCAAATCTTTTTTTAATTGATGATTTCTTTCGGAAGTATTTATAAAGTGCCTCGTGGTCATATTCACGCATTTCTTTAACTAGCCTCTGGTACAAAGTGTTTTCATGGCAGCCATGTTGGAAGAGTCAAACAACAAGATATTTTCATAAAAATGTTAATGATTTTTTCTCAAAGGAAAAACAATTTATTGTTTCACTCCTCCAATATGGCCGCCATTAACACACTCTATTCACCAACGTGATAATTTAGGAATGCGGGCATTTACGTTCGTTCAACGCACGTAAAAAAGAAACGCTTTCTATTACTTTTTACGCGACAGTGGAAATTTGCCTACGTATCTTTTTTTACGCACGTTTTACGTACGTAAATATTTACGCGACAGTGGAAATCCATCTTTAGGCTTGCGTTTGTCACACAGATAAGGAAATTGTGGCACAAAAATGCCTCTTCTGTTACAAAACATAACGTTAGGTCAGGCGGAAGTTAGCAGTAATCATGATGTTTGTTTTTGTCTTTGTTTGGTTATTCGTTTCTAAAGATAACAGCCACGAAACGGTAGTTCAGAATCAGTTGACTCTCTATACTAGCTGTAAGTTAAGTTCATTTTTTAACAGTTAAACGGTAGCATTTCCTCGCAGGCGCCGCCCTAGACGCATTTCCTGCTAATTGCATGGATACAAAAACAACAACAAGCTTTATTTGCATGACTGTACATTTGTTACAATTGCAAAAGCGTACAACTTATTAAGTGATGATAATAATTAGTAGTAGATAGTTCAGTTAGACAGTTAGTTAGTCACTTAGTTAATTAGTTAAGTTAGTTAATGAGTTAGTTTTTCATTCAAAGATTTTAATGATTCTTAGTTTTTATTTCCATTTTACAGCTCAGCTATTTTATTTGTTAGTATTTTCCTTTTATCACTGATGTAAATTTTTTAAGTAAGTTTTTATTTTTTTAATAATATTTTACTGTAAAGCGCCATGAGCCATGGATATGGCGCTATATAAATCTTTTATTATTTATTATTTATAATGATAAAAATTCTAGGACCCAGTGCACTCTTTTTTAAAAACCGAAAACGAGGTTGTTCGCCGTACCGCTGTCCAAAGGAATTGAAAGTTCAGCAGTGGAGAATGATGGCGATATCTGATCTTTGTTCTCCTTCTTTGCCCTCTAGTAGCAAACAAAGCGACAAGACATGTACAGTGGTCACATCCATCTGAAAGGAGAGATGCGACAAATACAGAGAATGATTGTTAAAGATATTCTCCTTACTGATTCACATACATTCTTTCCATGTTTGTAATGGTCCATGTTTGTTGGTCTCTAAACTTTAATAAGCAAAGCGATAATTAATAAAAAAAAACATTTGAATATTTTAGTAGTTTTGCATTATTCTTGTTCTTATTTTGACTTGTCTTGTCTACAGTGCAGGCTGTCTAGGTTACTAAGTGGTTTTGAAGGCGAATATATATAAGAGCGTATTGCACACGTTTCACCAGCCCAATCCCCACTGCGTAACACAAACGTCCGGATGGATTTCGTATAACACACGATTTAAAGGGAACCAAAAAATATAAAACTAATTGTGAAGTAGCTAAAAACTGGCTTTAAAAATCGTCTTGTGTACAATCACCTTTAAATTTTTATTCACAGATCAGTGTTGGTCAGACTTCCTGTACTCTTTTTCAAATATATGTTAACCGACATTTTTTATTATAATTTAGCCTGACAAACTCTGCCAAAATAACATTTCATTTTTACATGTTTAATTGTTTATTCCTCTTTGTGTGCATTTTCTGCTAGCTGCTTAATTATCTTGATTTTAATAACTCTTCTCGAGGGGACAGAAATACCGAAATTATTGATAGAGACTAAATTCGAATGGTTTCATGCATTTGCAGAGTAGTGAACTTTAGAGGTAAATATAACGATGGCCTAAGCTTGCTTTACATTAACACATGAACCTATTATTTAGGAAAAAAACTCAAATTATGCCTCAACACAAAAGGCACAAGTTTTCTAAAAATAACTTTCAGAAAATTAATACTAAAACGCTCAAGCAGCTGGACAAAACACAGTTGGGATGACTGAACACGTGACCCAACAACCCGCGCACAAGGTACACATGCGCAGTACCCCACTACGCAGCGTAACAACCCCAGGGCCAAGTTTATTGGTCGTTTTGCAGCAAATTGCAGGCTTTACAAAAGCATATGGTGTCAAACGAGCTCCCACAACATTGTAGCGTTTGAGAAGGTATAAAAGCCCGCGCAGAGCGCAGCGTTTTCATACTTACAGGGCACTGGAGCTACTGTGATCACGAAGGCAGTGCTCCCCGGTTTCGGCCTCCACTGCACTTCACGGAGGCTGAATCCTGCGTGTTCCCCAGAATTTGGGTGCACGGTGTGCAATTTTTGTTAGTCGGGCAGACCTGCGTACGCGCTCGTTGCCCTATAATACTAAAGAAAAACGGAGTTTTGATACAGCTGTTGAACAGAATAGACTCTTTAAAGACACTTCCGATAAGATAGCACTGGCAGGCCTAAAAAAGATAACGCGCGATAGCGAAACTGCATTTAACGTGAGATATCGAAGGCTCGTGCGCAAAAATGATTGATGTATAAGGCTTAAGAAAAAGATTTAAATTTAAACATAGATAATAATATTTGGCTTAGCTTAACGGAACTGGTTGCATTTGCTGGTTTGTAAGTTTACAAAGTCTTCAATACAATCGGCTAAATTATTTGTTCGTTTCTATTCCTCAAGATTTCGAGTAATTGTGAAAATCCTCTGTTTACACGTAAATAAGCCAGCATAGGACTTAAAACAAAACTTCTGTCTGCAGTTAACGTATCGGCCGTCTGGAATCACGAAACTGAGTTATTTTGAGTCAAATGTAATTTTTTTTCAACAGCCCGGGAACACTAATCTTTTGGCCACCTTTTATAAAATGTCCACAGCGTTTATTAGAGCTGAATTTCAATCTGCTGTAAAAAGCTGCGCAATTTGTCTAAAAGATGTTAATACAGCTATGAAGTGGCGCCTTCTTCATTAAACATTAATATGAATTTATATACTAACGGTTAAGAGTCCTTCCGTTTTTGTTTTTCAAAATAAACTAAAAACAATAGTTAGCTAACACAATCTAGGAATGAAAGCTATATCTAACAAATATGGTTTGTGTAGCATGGCCACCATTAGCTAGATGATATAAGGCAACCCCTTAACATTCCGGTAATTTTGTTCAGGTGCGGGGACATTTGTTAGGCAAACAGTAAAATTAATGTCAGCTAACATAAACATAATTAACCATACTGATGTTCTTGGTTTTATCAGCAAATTCAAACATAATTAAAGCATGCGAAATACTGAAATATCTACTTTGTAGTATTTGAATCAAACTTCGCAGTTAATAAGAAGATCACAAATGAAAACAGAAAATTCAATAGAATTTTTTTCTAAAAAAAAAAGATGTTTTCACCCAGTGTTCCCAGTAGTCCTTTGTCTTACGTTTTCGATTGTTTAATGATGTCCTGCTGTCGATGAATAAAGTAGAAGAATAGGGAACAGAAGATTTCGTGTTTTCTAGGTCGAGGATCTCACGATATGCGAAATATAAAAATGTATGTTAAAATTTCATCTTCTCTATAAAAAGACGAGCGGTAGAAAGAATGCCGGGTGTTTATCAACAGAATGGTTTTGCCCTAAAGTAAGAGGAACTTAAAATCTTCCCGTTCGCGCAGGCACGAACTACATGATAACTGTTAATATACACAGGTTTTAGAGCTTTTTAAAGTTTAGTCTTACAGGAATACATCATACGGCTTCACTTGTACAATGGATCGATTTTGTTTCAAAAGTAAAATGATTTTGCCTCTTGTGTTTTCTCCCGTTGCTCGATATATCAAAAGTGTTGTCATGACTCCGCAGGACGTCGTTGACATTTGCAGCGGACCAATCAAATCTATGTTTTATTCGCGCGTAAACCCTTATTGGTGTTAATTAACGTTATCCAATAAGATGTGAGCTTTTAAAGATTTTTGTCAATATCAAACAAATGACTCTAATACGATACTGCCTTCATTTCTAAAGTCTAAAGTCAACTAATAAAGCTAAAATTTAGTGCTTTTTATTAGGTTTATAACCATGCTTGATATTTTTAAGGCGGTATGCTGTTAACTTAACCGTATTCTGAAGGCGATGACCTATTTTTTCGTTGGTGTTCAGTCTTTGAACTTATCATTCGCATATTAAATTCATCAAACATATTAGTTAGTCTGGCAAGCATGTAGATGAGATAAATTAATAGCGTCTGTGCCATTTGGGAACTAAAAAAAAAGTTGCAGAAAATGTTGAAAGCGAACGAGTAGTTATTTCATGTTGAAAAGCATGCATTAAACTCTCGAGGCGTTCATGTGCCTCTGTGAAAACTTAACACTCAGCCGTTTATACCCGCACACATGTATATCTATATGTTGTATCTATTGAATGCATTGCAGTTTGAAGCAGATTTTAAACCGTTTGCCTTTAAATTTGGCACTATAACTAAATTTTGCATACTCTTTCTAGTCAAAATTCCGCAGGTTATTTTTTAATTCGAGATATAAACAAAGACATCAATAAAGACTGCCGTACTCTGTCGCACAACACATGCAGTGTTCCGTACAGTTGTTGCTATGGACATCCTACTATATAAGCTCGAAGATTAGATAACACGAACACTGAACGAGCTACCACGCGTTTATATCTCCCATTCTCCCTTTGTTCTTCATTATCAGTCAGAACGAGTATAGTTCAAATCGTTCGCCACAGTTTCCGCAAAACAAAATTTCCGCAATAAAATCGTCCGAGTTGACATGTCTTTCCAACTTGCGTCAGGAGGCAAACAGATGCAAACCTATAATTGATTATCAGAGCAAAAAGTCCAAAGTTTAAGCCTGCTTACAGAAAATTTAAGAAAACAAAACCTTTGGAAGAGCCACGAAGATGTAGTTTCCCCTGAAAAGTAATTAAATGCGGTGAATTCACTCCGTAAGTCTGAGTTGTGATGTCAACATACAGATTCTCCTAAATGGTCTCTATACAGGTCTTGTAGTATTAGCAGGAGAATACTAATTAAACATCTTCCACTTTCCTTACTACACTAGTGACTTTATGATGAGGATTTAAGGGGAAATTGGATAGTGATCTTTTTAATGGTAAGGGCTGAAAAGAAAATTTAGCACAGAAGAGGTCCTTTCAACGGCAAGATGAAGAAACAAAGCTTTGAGAAAAAAACTGTAAGAGAAACCGTCCGCGATCACTTTACCTCCTGCTTTGAATTACAGCAGGTGCTATAATTGTCCAAACTTCGCAATTTAAACTGTGAAATTGAATTATTTAAAAAATAATATAATTCAATTAACGCCAGAAATGATTGATGTTGAAATTTGTTTTCTCTTAGAGCAAACGAAACATATGAGTCCTCCTAATACTAATACGCCATCTCAATACGCGATTTCATTAAATTAAAAAAAGATAAGTTCCAAGAAATTAGTATGCAAAGTTTTGTGGGGCACTTAGTGAGTGGAAATCATTAAAAATTTAAGCGTTAACAAGATTATATGCCGAAACAGTTTTCTGGGAGAAAACGCCGTTGTTTCATGATTTTCATACGTTTTTCTGAGTGAATATGGCTCATCTTTTCAAAAATGTTCTTCTTAACATTCAGCTAATGCCAAGGCAAAATTTGTAATGTAAACCTTTCAGTGTTGAATATTGGTTTCTCGGATCACTCGGCATATAAAACTCATAAACTTTATAGAGTCCCCACTCGATAATCTTTTCGAAATAAAAGGAGGAATTCAACTTAAAACTGTTAACATGTGTTATAATAACCAGGGAAATGATATACCAATACGAAATGACAATTAATGTGCTACAAGCAAAGTGAAGAAAAAGGATTGAGATTTGTCAACCTTTTCATGGTTCCCCATTTTTCTTCTAGTGTAATTTATATAAAAACAGTAGCATCCGAACACATACTACAAAATACGTTAGCTTACAGGTAAATAAGTGTTCATATCATTTTCATGAGGCCAGGAATCGACGAGGGAAATATGAAAAGCTATGATATCCATCAGTGTACTGGGTGTGATTTCGAAGTTACGAGTTAAAGATTCAGTTTCCGAGATGTTATTTAACTTTGTCGTCATGGAGATATTTAAAAGTTTGTGATTGGCTAGCTAAAATTCGTACTGACGTCATAACCACGCGCCGTCTCTATGACAATTTAAACACAACATTGCTATAACTCGGGTGTTACAGACTGAAACCAGCATACCCTCAATGTTACGGATGTCGCAATTGTCACAATTTCTTTCAAGTTCCTTCATGAAATATCACGATCAGTTATTTACCTGTAAGCTTGAATGACAGTCTTATCTACCTGAACTCGTGTGAACACTGATATATACTTGCACTTACTAGGAAAGCCATCACACAATTAACTGACAAACCGTATATTTAACTATATTCCTTGCCCTTGTCAAAGGAAATTGAATTTCCTCTGTACGTTATATCTCTTTTCCATTCTTGGGAACTTTCATAAAGCTTTCGTATGTGTTTAAGAGTTACGTTCGGCAAAACTTATCTAATTTAACTTTTGTTAACTGTAAACATACAGTCGAGAAACTGAACGATAAAAGAGGCGCACTGCGTGTGTAAAAAAATCTTCAACTTCAACTTTGAAACTGCGTTTTGAGAGAAGCAGATTAATTTTATTCTCCTCAGTTTTCAGTAGATGAAATCCTAAATAATAAAAGATGAAATTGATGATTTTGAGAAGAAATTATTCCAGCAAACGATGTTAGCGTCATCTTTTAATTTTTAATGATTTGCTGTTAAAAAGGTGGTCTTCAGTGCTGCATAAGTCGACAAAATTGCTCGCTTAAATCCCTTTAAAAGGCCTCATTTATTCTTACCTAATTTTTTTGTTTCCCAAAGCAATATAAAGCCAACTTAGCAAGGAAATGTATGTAACTTTTAAGGAGGAAAACGTTTGTCTCTTTTGCTTAAAAAATGTAAATTATTCAAAGTTAACTGAAATTCAATAATCGAATTTCAACTTTAATTTTTTTAAAGACAATAGACGCACCTGCAGAATTCAAAATTCAAGACACGTTCTTTTAAGCCTATATACAACGCAATTTCGTCCTCGAAATGTTTTATCTGCATTCTTAGTATTAGTGTCAACGTTCTTAACAATTTAGATATTTAGCTATATTAAATAATACTGCAGAACAAGCACCAGAAGCCATTAAGCTGTAAAATAATCTGAGTTGTAATTCCCGTCGCCGCATAATAACTTAAACTGCGTTTTCGTTTTCTCAGTTGCAGGTTATTATAGAATTTGGCCGTCTACAGTTTTAGATGGATTCGTCTTCAATAAAAGTTTTCCCTTTTTCTGTAAGCAGAATCACGACAGACTTCCTGATAGATTGTGCCTTAATTTTCTGAAATTTAATTTGAAATCTTGCCAAGTTATAAGGCCATCGATCGTTTTTCTTCTAATTATGAATATATGTCAACTAGCTAATATGTGAGTTAAGATATTTAAGAAGAAAACATCTGGGCTTCAACTGAATTATTTTGAGCTTGGCTTATTTTTGTTTTTCGCTGAAGATTGCGACTGATCTCTGAATTAATGACTGACAATATATTTCTGCAAGACAACCTGAATTTTAGCACGTATTATTCTCTCAAACAATTTAAAAAGTTTTAATAGTATTACTGCATTTAATTTACTGTTATTTTTTTTATATTTTTATAAGGTGGATCTTCGAAAATTCAAGGGACAAAATGTTTTTTATATCTGTAAGAAAAAGCAGGCTTTATTTAATAGTGCGCTATGCTACGTTGGCTATTTTGACTGTTCCATGAGATGTTATAAACGCCAGCAAACATGTTAATATTATAATACTATTTTCCTTAAAATCAGTATACCAGGTTTGCCGCACTCCTCGGCTTAAGATATACTTGTATACAAGTAATTCTGGATTCATATAGGAAGCATAAACAAATAGTTTAATAACTATATCTAGATTGTTTTATCTTCGTTTTTTGACAAAATTCACAGTCAATGTCTTCAAGTGTTACTTGACGTTTCTTAAAAAGGACGCAAGCAGAAACGCGAATATAAGAGTACATATAAATGCCGAGAAACGCGATCTCAAGCACAATGATATAAAATTTTCTTAAATCTTTTTTTGCAAAAGATTGCGTTTCCACGTGTTTAAATGAGATCTTGTGCTTGTGCATATGTTTGCCGGTGTTGGGTGTGAGTCGCTTGTGAAAAATCTAACTCTGTTCATGATCTGCATATTTCGATCTTTTGCATCAAAATCAGTAGTAATATTA
The DNA here is from genome assembly GCF_052425735.1 of Oculina patagonica. NCBI lineage: Eukaryota > Metazoa > Cnidaria > Anthozoa > Scleractinia > Oculinidae > Oculina > Oculina patagonica. The sequence continues at coordinate 36,660,020 of NC_135763.1, forward strand.
ACTTCAATTTTGGCTGATGATTGAAGAAGAATCTGATGGGTTTAAAGCTTTATCTTGCAAATTACCGCGAAGTCTTAAATATTACAAATTAATAGTGATTCAAGCGAATGTAAATTAATAGTTGTGTCTTTCTATACCTAGATCTCTTCACTTGCAGTACTGTTTTCTTACTTTTTTCTCCGTTCAGACTCTGCTCTTAATAAGGAAAAAATTGATGCAGATTTTATCTTCCCTTAAAGACAGTGACAAACACTTATGATACTTTAAAATGGTTTTATTTTTTGCTTCCTTACATCGATCGTGAAAATGAAATAAAATCATTGAGCTTATGACTGAATAATTGATCGTGCATGAAATTTAAATTAGAGTTTAATGTTCCATAGTCGGATCTGTAAATCTAATTTACCAATTTCCGTTTGGACAACACTGAAATGTATTATTATAGGTAAGCTTTTGTCTTCTGAAACAAACTCAGAAGTTAACCTGAAAAAATAAGGAAATTGTTGTGGAAATTCGACCTTTTGAGTTTCAGTACCCCCTACCACCAAGATCACTTCCGAGAAGAGAAAATGAAAATTTGATAAATTTATCAAAAGTTGATTGGTTAAATACACCGAAAGACAAAACTAATGGAAATTAAAACACTTTAGGTTAAGAAGAAAGTCATAACGAGTTGAAGGAATCAATTTCCATCCCCTGCTGACTGATAATTGGATGTAAGCTCTGTATACCCTAAACAACAAAAGTCAATGATAATTAAATTGCGAAAAATAGCTAACTACTAAACGCAGACTCGAGTTCAAACAATTTTATTGGCTTAGTACAGATTTGAATGAATCGTACACCGTAAGGTTGACAGTGATCCGGGGATATAAAAGGCGAGCTCGTTCTTCGCTTTTCTTCAAACTTACAGTGCACAGGAGCACCGTGATCAAGAAGGCGGGGCTCCCAAGGCGAGGTGGCGCATAGCACTCTGGGCCACTGACCCTTGCGTTCGCTCCAGGCCGAGTGAGTCGGGTGCAGAATTTTTGTTTGATGTCGGGTTGACATGCGGAAATCGCTTGTTAACCCCTCATAGGAAAGAGGAAAAACTGAAATGAAATAACGTAAAGCCATAAAATTTTTAACATTTGTGTGTATAGTTAACTCATTTAACTGGCAAATACGACACTGAAATTTGCTGTCATCGATATTGTTTTGACAACTAACTATGACTGATGTTTATTAAAGCTTTCTCGCAGACCATATTTTGCATTTAATGCCCTCAGAGTGATCTAAATTTAACTTCTCCTTATAATGTCGGGATGTTGTTAAGCAAAAAGGTTAATGAGAATAAAAACTATCATCAGCTACTTCTCATTAGGAAGATATTGTTGATTCTCAGAACGGACTGAAAGGAGAGGAACTCTGGCTGAAAAGGTTAAACTTTAGTCGTGTTTAAACAACTTTGCCATATTATTTTTCTTTTTATTTTCCGCTTTCAGTCACGGTTTTAGTTGTATTATAACGGCCGGATCCAATCGTGACAAAAATTGCAAAAATACGATGATCTTAAATGCATCCCTATTCAAGTTTACAAAGAGCTGGGACGCTCAGTGTAACTGACTTCTTATTGGAGAACTCGCAAATCAAACAAGAAGTCAGGTAATCGCGATATTTATAAAAAAAATGAAAAAAATTGGAAGACTGTCTGAGTTAGTTCATTCAAAACACTACATGAATCCATATTCATATTTCCTTAGCTGCATTTGACATATCGGAGCAATTTTCTGGCAGTTTAATTATCAAGTGCAGGTATACTTTCAATAGAGACTGCAAACTGTTCTACGACTTGCTTGAGCTTGTGGTTTTATTAGATTTACAATATTTTGCCTCCTTTGTGAACCAGATGGTCGTTTTAACGTATTTGAGGAAAATTGAATTTATGCGATTTCATAAAGAAAAACCAAAAAAGTATGACAAAACTGAAGTCTATCAGGTAATAGAGAGTGGTTTTTGGGTTTGTGAAATTTTTAAAAACTCGTGAAGAATCGTTATTTTTTTTTAAAAAACAATCATTGACGTACTCTTGCAAGCGAATTTGTGCTCAGCATACATTTGTTTCTCAAGCTTTAGACAGCATGATGCCTCGGTCTAAACCAACCGTCGAACAAAAGGCTAAGTTACCTTAGAACGAAGCGACTACCGACATTTCAAACTGACACAGCCATGGCGAAAAATAATAACTAGAAAATTACATACACTTCATCCGGTCTGAAATGATATTTAAATTACTACCGAAGCCAATTTTAACGGGAAAAGGCAAATGTCACAAGTCAAAATGACAGCTGCTGTTTAACCAGACCCCAAGAACAGCTTTGTTCTTTTCAACTCGGTTAAAAATATTTCCTGAATATTTTTGTGATCTTCGTAAATGTCTTTCACCGTTATTTTATACCGATTACTGTGCACCGACTTACTGAAAAGTGCGCCTCCTTGGACTCATTAAAAACTTTAACTGCTCAAAACGGCCTTTTTTTCTGTGATAGTGAATAAATTTTTTATCCATATCAGTTGCTTTTCTTTTACCATTAAATGCACCTGATAAAAAAAGAAACCTTTTTAAACAAGCGAGCCTAAAGAACTTCATTATTTGCAAAACGGTGCCATTTGACAACTTTGATCCCTTCAATATTTCAAACTGCTTCATTGCTCAGTGTCCTAGATTATAACATACTCATTAAAAACCTTTTGTGAAAATTTCATAAACTACTATTGTTCTTCTTTGTATTTCCCATAGCTGTTTACAAATGGTGACTTCTATTGTGTGGAATTTAAAATACCTAGTGCCACCGACCTTTTAATTTCTTCTTTCTTTAGGAAGCGTTTACATGCAATGTTTTCGTAAACTATAAGATGTTAGGGTCTAGAGATCTTTACAATATGCGATTGCTGTTTTTTCAAGGATATTGAATAAAAAGGCGACGGATAGCAGTAATGTAGCGATACCGGAAGTTCCTTGCTAACGGTTGCTATATACAATATAGTGCCATGTAACTTTAAAAATGTTATATATATTCGTAGACAATAAATTTTCACTGAGAGCAATTAGAAATGTGAGGAGACAGATATCCAAGCTAGAAAACTAGCGCAAAATTGATTTCGTTGTCAAATGCTTTACTTGCATCATCTCGCGAAATATTGCGTATTCCTGCGTTATTTGTCGTTGTTTAGCCGTACGGGAAAGTGTTTTGAACAAGGGCAATGCAACCTTTATTCACAAAGATGTTCATTTTCTCGCGATATCTAGCGTTATAGCACATTATCGCGCCCTATTTTGTGTTAGCAGAGGTGTCCCTCAAGGGTTTAGCTCCGCAACCTCTCAGAGACTTTTTCTTTAGTATTGGAGGGCCAACGAGCGCGTACGCAGGTCTGCCCAACTAACAAAAATTGCACACCGTGCACCCAAGTTCTGGGGAACACGCAGGATTCAGCCTCCGTAAGTGCAATGGAGGCCGAAACCGGGGAGCACTGCCTTCGTGATCACAGTAGCTCCAGTGCCCTGTAAGTATGAAAACGCTGCGCTCTGCGCGGGCTTTTATACCCTGGCAAACGCTACAATGTTGTGGGAGCTCGCTTGACACCATATGCTGTAATAAACTCTCTTCAATTTGCTGTAAAATGCCCAATGAAATCACAGCCATTTAGCGTTTACACCGCAGGCGAATGAGGTACGCATGTGCAGTGGTTGTTCTTTTTTGCTGCGGGATTATGTGGTCACGTGATTACTTTGTGAAGTGCAACTGGTCTGTAGCTTGTGGGACGCATTGATTAAAATTATCTACAATAAACTTTACAGTGTTAAATACCCCTTTCTTTTATAACATGCCTTCTATGACATCCAGCATTGGTTTTTCTACATAAAGTAGTCACAGATCTAACTTTTTAACATTTTACATAACTTTGATTTAACTGTTGTTTTATTTTACATCTGCATGTGTACAACAGAACCAAACACACTACTTTTCTTTCATATACCCGAAGAAACATGATTTTGAGCGAGGTCATAATTCTATATTGCTTCAGTTTTCCTCACGCTTTGATTTCAAGCTCTGTACATCTATAAGATTCAAGAAAAATTAACTGAACATTTATTCAGCGACTGCATAATGATCAACTAAAATGATTGACCGTTTAATTCAAAGCTATTCAGCTCTGTACTCCAAGAATATCATGTTCTGATCATGACATAGGGGAAAGTTTAATTCACTCAGTCAACTTGTATTTGTAACTTTTTTCTGAAATTAAGCTCGGAAGTTTTACACAAATGCTACTTAGGTTTACTTTAGTCTTTTTAGTTTGATACCAGATGGCAGATGTTATTTTGTCAACAGATTATATCCTCACCAAAAAATACTCTTGCTGTGAGCTCGTGAAAACTTTGCATAAATATATCAGTTCACACTTTTTGTCAAGAAATGGTCATTTTGCTCTTTGTTTTATGATATTACGGTGAAGTTCAAAATCCTCGTTGGATCTTGAGTGGTCAAGTTAAAATATTCACGATTGTTTAAAGTTTGTGTTTCATTTTTAGCTTAAAAAAACACAACTAACCAACAAAAATGGTTTTAAAATACAAAAGGCGCTAGAATGTAAAATGGTTTCGATCAAACTAAGATTGACCATTTGATTGCTCGATCGTGTGCAAATTTGTAAACCCGACTTAAAACCGATTTAAAAGCGTTTGGCTCATGGCTTGGCTATTTACAAGCGGTCGCTTTCAAGTGGGTATACGACAAATTTAATGACTTTTAGGCCCGTCCCCTTTTTTCTCCGTTTACCGTCGAATGCGATTCCTAATTTTGGGTCGGTCGGTTGGATCAAAAAACATAATAAAATAGAAAATCAAGAACAAGCTGGAACTAAGAGCTTGGAAATAACGAAACGTGGTCACAAAATCAGCGTAGCGGAAATGGAGAAAGGAAAGATCGGTGTAATGGTTAAACTCAGCCGAGAAAAGCGAAAACAGATGAACGAATAACACTCTTTTGCGACATCTGCGAACATTCACGGGTGTCCAGCAACCGCTGGAATAGCAAGACTTTGATATTTCTGATGTCACAACCTTTTTTTGGAAAACCCCAAAATTTGGATCGGTCAGACGACGGTACACGGAGAAAAAAAGAAAATGCAGAGGTCGCTCGTGATCATACGGGTCTTTGATCGATTATTCTTACATAATATCCTCCCGAACAACTTAACAAAAACCGGTTTGAATGCGTGAAGCTATAACTGTTCTCTGAACAAACAACCTACTCTTTTCAATGATATATGCAGGGGCTAGAAAGAATGAAAGGACCGTCTTATACAGACCAGTTTAAACCATGCACCTTTTTGCAAAATAGTACATGAAGCTTTGAAACCGGTTTTCGTTTTAATCTTCGAGGCGAATTTTCTCTTGTATTATTTTGGGGCCTAATTGCGTAGCCGAAATTAAAGCATTTGTCGTTTTTGTTTGCCTATATGTTTTCTTAGTGTTACTGTCGTTATGAGTGTTTGGAGGGAAATATTATTTTCGGACCTGGTGGATGCCTTTGTAGCTGTGCTGAAATTAAAAAAGCGGCACTATAACTCATCTTAAAGGCGTTTTGACATGAAAATATTGTTTTACAGTTTTTGAACGTTTTCTTCATTTAAAAAAAAATAACTTTCGAGAGGCGCAATATCGCGCACGGCTGAATATTTGTCATTTACTAACATAAGTGCATATTAAATTATTGTGTTCTGTTAATGTCTCTTGTTGCTACTTAATTTTGCTACATGTAGAAAATTATTTTTGTTTAGTATAGTGAACTTTAAACTGCGGATATTCTAATAAAAAGCAAACAAAAAAGAAAAACACAGCCGTGGCGTCTAAGCCCAGTTTCAAGATACAAATCTGTCCACCGACATTTTAGCGGGTAATGAAACATTTTTTTTTTTTCAAACAAAGAGTGAAATCAAATTTAGACACTTGTTTTAGTTTTAACCCCATCTCGCTTTCCTTAATAACCATTTTACAGCTCTCTTCCTTTTTTTCAGTTCGACATATCACCAATTGCAAGGCCGCAATGAAAGCAATTCATGTCCCTTGTATGGAGAATGTGCAAGGTCATATGTCGTTTTTGTTTGGTTAAATGTTTTCTTGGTGTTACTGTCGTAATTTTTCTCTTATTTTTGAAGGGCAACAAGCGCGTACGCAGGTCAGCCCGACTAACAAAAATTGAACACCGTGCACCCACTCACGTGGGAAACACGCGAGGTTCAGCTCTCCTTGTGCAATGAGAGCCTCGCCCCGGGAGCACTGCCTTCATGATCACAGTAACTCCAGTGCATTGTAAGTATGACAAGTAAGAAGTCAGACTTCTGCTTATATACCTTTCAGCCACCTCTCCAGGTAATATGGGATTTATTCACTGCGCAACGATTGTGCTAATTTTGCATTCAAGAAAGCCAATCCGAGGCAGTCCCATTGTTGCCCGAGTTATTAATGTGCGTGCGGGCTGGCGCCGTGTTTGGGACCATCTGTTGATAATAACCCGTTGTTTTGTTGGGAAGATAATCTTGCGTAAATTGATTTTTTTGTCAACAGTCTCATGCACAGGCTGTGCATTTTGAACAGCTCAAGAACAATCCATGGGGGACGTGAAGATTACTTTCCACTTTTAAATAGGCAGTTTAACAAGATGTTCTCATACGTAGCTTTTGTTTCAAACTCAAAGAAATATCAGTGTATTTTGCAGAGGGGTCTGTTCACCTATTTAGGATTCGTCGCTCTAGCTAGTGTAAATTCAGAATTTTTTGTTGGTAGGAAAAAAAGACGCTTGATTCTGTCAGAGCATCTTTTATTATTCTTAAATCTGACAAAATCCTTCTTATAACTTATTCTTTTATTTGTTATTTGTTTAATACAAGATTGAATTGAAAATCACTGCAAGTAGGTTGAATTTCTTTCTAGTCAAAAAAGAAATTGTGAGGCTTAGAAAAACATTCAGTCACTGTCTTTATGCCTCTTTTTTCATCAATTTTAAACCCACTTTGATTGCACCTTATGTTAACAATACTAACACGCACTTACGACGGTTTTTCAGAAGGCAGACTTCAACTCAACAGTTAAAATTCATATTAACAATGGGAACATGTTAAACTCTACACGGAAGTCATACAGTGCAAATCTTCTCTTGACCTCACTAGTCGTATTCGAATACTGTTCTTCGCTTGTGTTGAGCCAGCTTCTTAATGTTGACATCTTCCCTGGTTACACTGCAGACATCAACAAATAATCGTTCCTGTTAAAAAAAAATTCATAGTTAAATTTGACATATATCCTTAAAGACACTTAGCATAAGGAAAACAGACACCCCTCGTCTCGTGCTATCCCTGCACCCTGCAGTGCTTGAAAGAGTGAGAATAGACCTGCTCCAAATCGTTTGTTTTAAATTTATGATAGAGTCTCTAAGTAAGCGCAATGCATGATCTGTAAAAACGAAGCTCGTCGGCTTTATCTGGAACGGAAGGTTGTTAATGTTCGCGTGACGCGAGGAGTAAATGGATCTCATACGCGTTCAGTAGCTAACGCGCTCTTCGCGCTTAGCTTGCGTTCTCTTTTTCATGAGAGACGCCTGATTTTCGGTCTAAAGATTCGTCGAATTTTACAGGTCGAACCAGCTCAGAGCGGTACAAGAATTGAGCGAGCAAAGAGAGCATGATTACGCTTCTTAGGCTACGATACATTTTTTGTCTACGAGTCATGATCAGTTTGCAACGAGTGATTTAGTTTCCTTTTCATATAAGCAATTTCGACAAAAAGTTTAACTTATCAGTCTGAACCACAAGGCTTCTCACAACATTTTCCTGCTTTGCTGGTTGGGTAATCTTCATGTACCCTGTTTGGTTTGAACAGTATTGATAGAAATAAACGGAGCATTTTCAGAGACTTTGCGAACACGTAACCGCTTGGACCATCTTTTTCTGTCCTATCGGGTAGCATAAACTGCACTCTGATGTTTGTTACTTCACTTAAGTGCAGTATGTACCGCTATCGTCTCCTGCATCTTCAGTGTTATGGTCGGGGGGACGTAAAAAACCCCTTTTTTTTTAATGGTGTTTTTTTTTTTTTTTTTTTTTTTTTTTTTTTTTTTAAAATACGAAAAAAAATATTCCTTCTTCACCGCTATCAGGATGCGATACGTCGACTTTCTGTCTGCTGACCAGTCCCATCACCAAATCTGCTTTCTGCCTTTCAACAGTTTCTCATCTGAAAAAAGCTTTAATATACAAAGATTGCTCAGCAAAAGGAAACAGTACCATCAGCTGGCTGCAGAGAGCTGAACTTGAAGGACAGCCACCAGCAGAATCTACTGATCGCGGGTTGTTACCGTAATCCGCTTTGTTGCACCAAGATCCAAAAACATTAGTTCTCAGTCCTCAGTCAAGCATCAATAAATATTAAAGTTGTAAATTAGTCTCAGTTATACATTCTATATTAACGAAACGACTATCTTTTTTACATTTATGTGAATAAAGCTGTATTAACTTGTACTTTAAAAGACATAGACATAAAACAGTTCTACTGTATTTTGCGGTAGTCTCGTTGTCGTGGTGTGGGTGACTTTTTGTGACGGGGATCACGGCTAGTCACTCCTGTCAGAGGTTTATAATTAGAGAGGTTTCCCTCCCGATCTCAGCTGAGAAAATTTTGTAATTTGCGAATAAACTGAAAATTTGTAAACGACAAGGAATCCCAGTTCTTCGAAACTTGCAGTAGAAAATTAAAATAAGTAGAGCAAAATTAGAGTTATTATCTTACTAGATCGCTTACCTTCGGCTACCAGCAAAATTGACCAAAAGTTGACGTGCTTATATCGTCGCGCCTAAACAAAAAGGTGGATTTCCACTGTCGCGTATTTTTTTACGTGCGTGAAAAACTTTGGAGACGATGTATGAACGTTTAGGGCGGGCCCCCCCAACTTGTGCGTAAGCGTGTACGCAAGTCGTAACATTGTCTCTAAATTGTTTCGAGCACGTAAACGCACACGCGACAGTGGGAATCCACGTTAAGACTTGAAACCGCAGTTCGCCAATATGAACTTCAGTCCGAGTATCAACCTTGTAACAGCAAAAGCTCTAAACCCCCCTATTGATTCCCCTAATTGATTCCCTTAGATTTATTTTAATGTTAGCTATGAGAATTTGGGAGTATGTCATAAAGGACCGACCAAACACACTCAACTTTCCTACGCAACACATTGCAACATATCTCGCTTGAGCGCAACCGTTTGGTCAACCTGTTGCAATAATTTATGTAACAAGATGTCGGATGATGCTGGATTGAAAATGAAAATGATCAAGCTTTTCCCCGTAACATTTTTGGATGTTGATGATGCAGCACTTCTTTGGCTAGGTGCGTGCAACATTGTTGCACCAGAACATGGGCAAAACACCGAGAAAGTAAACGGAGAGGAAGACCACGGTTTTGATAGATATAGTATACACGTGCGTCCCCGCTTGTGGATCACTTTTAAAAAAAACCGTATCGCTCAAGGGAAACACAGGAGAAAGGTTTTGAAGAAACAGAGCACACATGATATTAGCGTGGTCGATGCAAAGGCGAAAATAGTTTCTTTGCGTGCGAAACTTAGACGTTAACGAACAAACGCTTCAAATACGATAATTTATTAGGTGCGTTTTGCCAGCTTCCTCACAACATCTCATAACAAGATCACTGAATAAGATCCAACAATGTTGTAATATATGTTGCATTGAAATGTTGCGTGCGTTTGGTTGGGGTTTAAGGCTTTTCATCTGTCTCCAATCACGCAATTTCAGCAAATTTTGCGATGTAAATTTCATTCGAGGCGGCCGAAGTGCGACTGGTGAGCAATTGGAAAATTGTAATGTAATGACTTTCTTAACTTATCGCAAAAACACACCAATCGCGAAAATTCTGCATTCTATTTACCAAGCTCTTTAACTATTTATACAACGATTCATCTTTTATTCTATTTTTGGTTTAACAAAGCTACATCACGGCTTGTAAACTTCTGTAGCTTGAACTGTTTACATTTACCGTAAATGAACTTGACTTCTAACTGAATAAGAGAATTAACTGATCAAAGCCGTGATTGTTTTAACGTGCGTCAAACGAAAACATTCCCCACTGAGCTTTCAAAAATATTGTGTTCTATTATTATTCCTTGTGTTTCATTCATTCTTTCTTTCAAACGCAAGTTAATTATTTAGTGAAAACAATCATGAGATAAAAACTTAAGTTACTTCGATTATTTTAAATTCGTTGTTTAATTTGCTCGCTTTTGCACTTTTTATGTGTAAGAAGTGAACATATCTATCAACAATTGGAAAAACTGACTCTGAAATTCTCAATTTTTTTAGGGTTCACTCTTTGGGTTAACTAGCAAAATTAATACTCACCTAGTTAACAAGGTCTCTGCAAGAGTTCTTTTATTTTTTTCTTCAAGCTTTGTAAACTTCAAACAGCTGGCCAAAAATCTCGCGTAGCTTCGCAGCACTATGGCGCGAATTGAGCCTTTGATTGGCTGATGTCATCGCAATAATGCGATTTTCCCGCCTTCTCTGGCAGCGCTCGCTACGTATAAAAGGCGGGAAGGTAGCGCGTTCCTTCATACTAACAATGCACTGGAGGAACTGTGATCAAGAAGGCAGTCCTCCCAGGGTGGGCCTTCTTTCTGCACTTTGAGAGGGCCTTACTCTGCGTGGAGCCCCAATGAGGGTACACGGTGCATAATTTTTGTTAGTGGGTGAACCTGCGTTCGCGCTCGTTTGCCCTTCAATTCAAAGCTAAAACTTTCTATTTTGTTACTTTGTTATTTTCTTGCTCCCTCTTCTCTCAGCTTTCTTGCTTGTATTCTTGTTTACCTGGTTAGTGATGTCAGTTACTTTATTCTTTTGGACTCATTAACCTTGTCTTTATCAAAGATATCTTGATCAAAATTTTCTCTCTTCTGACCGGCCCAATTAACCTTCATTAATATCAATACCCTGTTAACATTCCTTATCTTAGAAACTTTTTCTTAGATTTACATAAGCCGTATAAATCTAATATGCTTGTAGGTATTCCCTGGAGTGCATTAAAAACGTATGGACTTAGAACGATAGAAAACTGCAAAATTTGAATTGCTTTTCCAATTCGATTCGTTGTCGTGCACCGTAGCTGATCTCTCAGCAGATCAGGGTGCAATCAAATATATCCAATAAAATCTGAAATTTAAGGTGACCGTTTGAGGAGACTTCATGTTTAAGTGAAATGTTTGCGAAAATAATTGATTTGGAACTTAAGTTAAGAAAATTATCTGCAGTTTATATTTATTGCACTCGACTTCATACGCCGAAGGCAAATACAAACTCGCAACAAAATCGTCACAGCGGAGGACTGGTTTACATACAAAGCCCCAGATCAAAATGTTTAAATGCATTAGGGCGACTTCTCGGAGTTTGACATATTTAGAAGTAGCTGAATCCCATTTCGGTGATACAGTTGACAATTTTCGAAATGCATAAATTACGTTTGCAACATAGTGTCGAATACGTTAACACAGTCATTTTAAAGAACTAACCAGAAGCCCTGTTGTTCGAATTACTCTTTTACTATTTCTGAAATGCGTATTTGAGAAAACTACAAACTGATCTGTACTGAGGAAACCTTGAAAAAGCCCTCCAAAAGTTAAAATAAGAGTCCCCCCTTGGGGATCTTATATCATCCTTTATTCAAATATTAAGAGGGAAAAAAACACGATTTATTTTGCCTAAGAGCTTTATTCGTCATCTTGTTTAGAGAAAAGTTTGAAGAAAATCTTTTTCTAAGAAAAAATGTTCGTGGATTTCTTCAAGTTAAATCCATTTAGTTTCCTCTTTTATTTAGCTTTTTATCTCAGTAAATAATGTTTTCTTTCCATTCTCAACTCGGTTTTGTTTTGCTCGTCCTGTCGTGTAGCCAACCATCAAACACGGTGAAATATAGACAGTGCAGCATTAAACATTTTAATTATCTTTTCAACGGGGTTTTGTGTAGCTGCCAAAAACAAATATACTTGACCAGCATCCTGACAAAAGGAATATGATATCAATGTCTCAAAATTTTTCGGGACGTCTAAAATGAATAATTAATGAAGACATTTAGCTGTGTGAAGCAAACATCTTAACAAAACAAAATCTTTCGACTCAGGTCATTTCACTGCCATTTTTATCGAAAAACACAAGAAGATTAAGCTGCAAATATTAAATTATCAGTTTTTTGAAAAGTTCCCAAGGTTTTTTTCGTTAAAACTAGCACAAAAAGACCGAATGTGAACGAAGAAAACATCTTAATATTTTATACATTTTAATTTTTTCAGAATCCCACGCACCGAAGGCTGTGTTTGTCTACCTACAAATATTTTTGTCCTCCAAAACTCCGCTCATGGCTCTGGATGTTTCTCAACCTTTTATAGGAGAGGAAAAGATCCATTATTTAGGGCTAAAAAGTGTCTTCGCTTTTCCTGCATTCAGAACCTTTGGGTAAAAACACAAATAAGACAATGTACACAAACAGAGAATGAAGCGTCAAGCCAGAGTTATATGCCTATATTACTGAGAAAAGTATTAAGGTTTTTACAAATAAGTTTAGTCGATACTAACAATTTTCTATACTAACAATTGCGACTATTTACAGCCAACAAATAACAGGACTCACAGAAGTGTTAGAACTGAGGGTAGAAAGGTATAAGATAGAAAATCATTTTACATTAAACTGACAAGATTAGTCGGGTTATATGGTTTCGTAAGCGTTCAACTGAAAGTTTGTTGTAAGAGATTAAGATCAGTCGAATAAAACTAAGACTGCAATTGAAATAAACAGTACAATAGTAACAATTGAAGGCTTTCATCTTCTTCTGGTTCTTCACTCTCTCGAGGGTTTCTTCGTCTCTCATAGTCATCAAAGCCACACCTGAAATTCAATCAGCTTCTCGCTGCCCCTGCTGAGTATGTTGAGCACTCGCCGCTGAGTTATTTCCATTTATAGCATGATGCCTGTCAGAGGCAACTTTCTTCTCATGATCTCTAAACTGATTGGTCAATCGCTGAATGGAAATGGACGGCTATTGACATCAGCGGATGAGAATGGCTTTAGTTTATGTAATTTTTATGAGCGTTTTCCCATCAGCTATCATTTGTCATTATCGCTGGTCCTGACGCCATAAAAGAAGCCATGAAAACACACCTGTTTAAGAGACAGATTCTGAATTTTTCGAGAATCGTCCGACAGAAAGGGAATTTCAATTCTATTTTTATTTGCCCCAAATAAACCTTTTAGTAAACTATTTTCGAAAATGACATTAAACGGTTCAGTTTCCTTTAACTTTTTTTAAAATTAAGAAAAGTTAAAAATTCGAAAAGCAAATCCACCGTGGCGACCATTTTGGATGAAATTTAAGGTGTTTTCACGACACTCGTGTATACATACCAAACAACTACTCAGTATACCCTTTACACAGCTGTTTGGGTATCTCTTGAAGTTTATTTTCAGATATATTTTGTTTGAAAATATCACGTTTAAGAAAAGTTACGATCTTCGACAACCGACCCATTTCTAGAACATAAACGACAGGGCGAATATTAGCTAACTTCAAGATTGTCAAAAGCGGTCTGGTATATTGTTTTGGAGTTAAAAAACAACACCAAATTGAAGCTAAACCTTTCTTCTCTCTGTCTGAAAAATATTACTGGTGGCCCGTAAAAACTGTTCCGCTGAGAGAATTAACCATAATGGCTGTTTTTCGCTCTGACTCTCTCTATTTATAGTAACTATTTGTGAATTTGTCTCGAAATATAATTCTTCCTAGCGGCTTTTGTACCGTAAAGATCCCGATTAATGCCACGAAGGAACTTGAACGTTTAAACAGGTTTTAAAATTCAGTGTGCATCGGTCTTGGTAGTTGCCCTAGTATGAAAGAACAGCTTTCGTTGCGGGATTAGTAATTAGGAAGATGTACGTTTCGGTCTCGACATTCTGTCTGGATGTGAACGGCGTGGTATAAATTAAATTAAGGGCAAATCACGCTTCTCATAGATAGAACAAAATAAAACATAATCCAACCCAATTTACTTAAAACATGTTCATGCTACAAAATCCTTACTCGTGAGAGCGTGATATGATGGATAAATTTATAGAAAAGAGCCACAACTAATCATGAAACAGGAAATATTATCTGTTTGTTTATTTCCGCTTCAAGTCCTTCAATAACTTGAGAATTAGTTAAGGCATTTGATACTGCGAAGCCGTCCTGCTTTCTTTTCACATCGGTCAAAAGAATGATCATTTATGCTATAAAAAAGTTGAATCGATCGATTTTATATGAAGAAAAAGAAAGCGACAAAATCCTTCGATACAACGATTTTCCGTAAACATATTCATCACGCAAAATTTGTCATTCACAAACATCGTCTTCATTTCCTCGACTTTAATTTAAATACTTCATTTTCGGACAGATGATTATAAAGCTTTAACACGTACCTTAATTCTTCCGCAGTGTATAAAATGAAAAGGACCCGCTTCTCGCCGATTATTAATTAGAGAGAAGGGACTTTTACACCTAAAAGTTTTTTGTGTTGCGTGACAAAAACGCCAAAATACATGCATAGTTAATTAGATTCAGGAAAACAGTACGCAATGTTTTTACGCTGTGGTCACATTTCGCAGAATTTTTACTCTTTTTTGTGATCTACTTGTGAATGTTTTTTAACAACAAATACTTTTCGATATTATTTCTCGCCATTATGGCGTGCTGTAGCTTTTCGGAATTGGTGAGTGGGGATTGTGGATCAAGCCTTGATAACCCAACTAACATCAAATGTGTTACTTTACGCGAGTGCACGAAGGAAGTCTACAGTCACCTAGTTTTTTGCAAAGTTAGCGACGACAGCGAGATTGATACTGAATGGAAGTTATTGCTTGCAAGAGCAGGTAATGTGCAAAATTCGATGTATAATGAGACTCATTTTTACAATATTTCACACTAACAATAATTCCGCCGGCAACAACAAGGAAATAATACCAAGTTTGTTGTTGTTTAGGACGGTGTATTTGATGTTGATGAATCTCACCTAGCAATGAACATATGCCCTCGTCATCGGGACTTGTTTGGTGTGCGCTGGAGGTCTTCTAAGACAAACTGCACCATACCAGATGAAATAGCTTCCCACAAATCAAAAGCGAAAGGCCTTTGTGGTTTACGGAGAAAGCAGTCACAATTTGTCTACCACAGAACCCAAAAGCTTATTCCAGTAGGGTCCAGTGAGTACCATGATGTTTTAAAGAAAACCATATATACGTACTAATTCAGTGGTGTTGTTTTAAAGTTAACCATATACACGTGCTAATTCAGTGGTTCAGTTGACCTGTTGACGGTTTAATTAAAATCCGGACAACAGACGATACAGCGCCTGATCATTGTAGTCCAGTCTTAACTCCTGTCACCCTGGCAATGAATATGGCTTCCAGAAACAAAATATTTTCAGTGATTTTTCGTTTGTTTTTTATTCATTATATTTTTTTTCTGTTACTGTAAAAAAGTGGTGGGGGGGGGGAAAGCCCCCTAGCCCCTCCCTTTGAGCGGTCCCTGTTACGTTTGCTGTTCTTTGTTGACAGGCGCTGTTACATCCATCTCCACTCCATTTTCTGCTGGTGACTTCAAAGAAGTGGCGCAGAAGCCAGTTAATACGCAAACCCATTGCTCTACATCTGAGGCGGCCGAAAATGTCCAGGAGTCAGATTCAGAAGGATCTGGAGAAGCTGCTGTGTTTTTCTGCCCGCAAGAGGGGTGTGTTCGCGTTTTTCAGCGACTTTCCTCGCTTGAAAAACATCTTTCACTTGAATCTTGCACCAAAACACTGGAGAGACAGTCTTTATCAGACATCGCTAAGATAACGTATGCTTCTCTGCTGCAAGAAGGCGCGGCACCAATTCCAAGTACGTGTCCCACGTCTACTGAACACCGCGTTGTTTCCTCGTCTATTCTTTCAGAAGGTTGGGCCCTTAGAGCCCCCAAAAAATCCTACAGATTTAATACAAAACATAAAGAATATTTGGAGGCCAAGTTCAATGTTGGTCAAGTTACTGGAAGAAAAGTGAATCCCGATGTTGTCGCCAAAGACATGCGACGCGCAAGAGACGAGGGCGGAGAGAAACTTTTTTCTAGTTCCGAATTCCTAACGTTCCAACAAGTCACTTCGTTCTTTTCCCGTCTTGCTGCAAAAAGGCGACAGCAATTAGCCACTGAAGAAGACGTATGTGCAGCAACAGAAGAGGAAAACTTTTACACGGCAAGAGAATCTGTTCTGTCGTCCTTAGATCTGCAACATCCGATAACATATGACCAATTCAACATTTGTGCATTGGTCCGGGAGAGCAAGCTCAATAAGTTAAAAGTTGCTATGCTTCAAGTAATTTGCGAAGCTCTCAATTTGGAAACACCTGTACCAGCCGTCAAGAGAAAAGCTCCTTACACAGCTTTGCTGGTTGATGCCGTAAGCAAGTGTTCCTGTAGCGACACTGGTTGAGTTGACGTCATCCATGTCATGATTGTAATCATAATAGTCGTCCCTAGAAATTAACTGTTTTGTTGTGTTATATGACACTGTGTCATCTGACAAGATTTAGTAGAATACGTGTTTGCATATTATGAGGCCCGAAGTATTACTTTTTCAAACCTATTTTATACCCCACCTGTTTCTCCACGGATCTGCCTATTTTTATGCCTTTTTTATCGAGAAGGTGGTGGTGAGAGTGGAGGGTGATCGCCTTTTGTATGAATTTTACCAACTGGTGCACCCTCTCATTGGTAGATTAAAATGTAATTTAGATTCCAATCGCTTTGCCCCGCCGCACCTCCCCTGAGGGAAGTTTGTAGGGTGATCAGACGCAAGGGAAATTACCGTGACTGGGGCTGTGTCACGTAATTGCATTCCGTGAGTTTGCGCGCGAACAAACGGTTGGTAACAATATCACACACCAGGTGCTGTTTATAGAAATGTTATATAGTGCAGAATCGTTTCAGTTGTTAAAACGTCGAGTTTGGAAACATTTCTGCCGCCCAGTTGATCATTTCTAGCGGTTGTTTAGTTTGGTTGGTTAGGAACATTGTAGACATTTATGTAAGTATATTGTGTGTACATTTAAGAAGTAATATTTATAATTCATGATCGCAAACAAGCCTCAGTTTCGTTACTATTTATGTTAACACCGAGTTTATCTTTGCAACTATCGTGATGGTTAATTCAGTTATTTTTAAACAGCAAAGGTTCAGGACGAGACAAATGCAAATATTAGCCGTCACGAAACTGGAAGTTTTAAATTCGTTTGAGTCACTTCCAGTAGGGTCAGCAATGTTCAAATAAATACGTTCCCCCTTAAAGAAAATAATGTTAAACATTAATAGATTTAAGCACATAAAAGGTGATTTTAACATCACACAACCGTAGTTTTGCACAATAAGACAACCTGAACTATCATTGAAGGGACGCAAATGTTTTCTTTTCTCTTTTCCTTCTGTAAACACGCCGACGGTTTGATTTATTCCCGGGTAGTTTTTCTGTGATTTAATTAAGATAAAGAAATACTTACGCTCCCATCATTAAGGACTTTATACCATGAACATGTTTTAAGTAAATTGGGTCGGATTATGTTTTATTTTGTTCTATCTAAAAGAAGCGTGATTTGCCTTTAATTTAATTTATACCACGCCGTTCACATCCAGACAGAATGTCGAGACCGAAACGTACATCTTCCTAATTACTAATCCCGCAACGAAAGCTGTTCTTTCATGCTAGGGCAACTACCAAGACCGATGCACACTGAATTTTAAAACCTGTTTAAACGTTCAAGTTCTTTCGTGGCATTAATCGGGATCTTTACGGTACAAAAGCCGCTAGGAAGAATTATATTTCGGGACAAATTCACAAATAGTTACTATAAATAGAGAGTGTCAGAGCGAAAAACAGCCATTATGGTTAATTCTCTCAGCGGAACAGTTTTTACGGGCCACCAGTAATATTTTTCAGACAGAGAGAAGAAAGGTTTAGCTTCAATTTGGTGTTGTTTTTTAACTCCAAAACAATATACCAGACCGCTTTTGACAATCTTGAAGTTAGCTAATATTCGCCCTGTCGTTTATGTTCTAGAAATGGGTCGGTTGTCGAAGATCGTAACTTTTCTTAAACGTGATATTTTCAAACAAAATATATCTGAAAATAAACTTCAAGAGATACCCAAACAGCTGTGTAAAGGGTATACTGAGTAGTTGTTTGGTATGTATACACGAGTGTCGTGAAAACACCTTAAATTTCATCCAAAATGGTCGCCACGGTGGATTTGCTTTTCGAATTTTTAACTTTTCTTAATTTTAAAAAAAGTTAAAGGAAACTGAACCGTTTAATGTCATTTTCGAAAATAGTTTACTAAAAGGTTTATTTGGGGCAAATAAAAATAAAATTGAAATTCCCTTTCTGTCGGACGATTCTCGAAAAATTCAGAATCTGTCTCTTAAATTGTAGAATAAATTCAATTGGGATCTCTTTTTTGTTTAGTTTTTTGAATGATATTTTGGGCGTAATACCGTAAAATAAGAAAATTCATCCTTTCAAAAAGCTTTAAAAAAATTAATTCAGCATTTGTCACTACACAATGTTTAAAAAAGTCTGTTAATGATCTCAGAGATAATTTGACATAATTTAAAGCGGAAGACAAGTTTTCATGTTTTGCATATGAAAAGAGTTTATTTGTTCAACCGGTTGTGTAACTGCCAAAACCTAAGTATAAAAAAAATTCATTAGACTACGTTATGTTATGAAGTAAACCGCTTTCCAAAACCTAAAAATAATTTTAAAAAACTTTACCCGCATTAAAAACAAGTAATTTTGTTATTTCTCATGTTATGCAGAAAACCCAGGCATGCGCAGTGGTACAGTTGTGGCAGGTGTACGCATCCCGCCCGCTGACATTTGATGTTTGCTGTGCGTCCACCTAATTAGAAACCAAAAACTGTCGCATGTATGATTCAGAGAAGTCGACTTAAATAATGGGAGGTTTTCAAATAAGTAACCATCAAGGATACTTGATGCTTTTAATGTTTAATGCTGCCAAGAACAAACAGTATTTGCGGGCGGTATTGTCACGAAAACCGCTTTTGTTTTAAAAATATCGAATGTGTTAAAAGACTGAATGCCTTTCGACCGAATAAAACTTCTTTTCACTGTTTAGAGAGCTAAAGAGCCGAATGTAGTGTTACTTTTCGCTTTTTAAATCGCTGAAACAGAGTTATTCATGAATTGTTAAGAACAAAGACGTTTGACAAGTTGAAAGCTAGCGTCTGCGAGTGTAAATAGTTTTTTGGTTTTTTCAAAGGAAGACGATAGATGTCCTTAGTAATATGTCGCTCTCAGACACTTGTGCCGAGTATTGTGAACTTTATTGTTGAAAGCAATTTTTATGCAAAAAACGTCCCTTTTACAGAATGGACAGGGAAACGATGTTTGAAATATATGCAGGTTAAATAAATGAATTTTAATTTATAGCGAAAGAGTATTTCCTAAGTCAAGTAGCAACAATAATATATCACAAAAATTCTCGTCTTCCGTTGACTATACCATTAAATAAAAAATACCTTCTTCCAGAATTAACATATATAATTATTCACGGTTAGTTCTTGCCAAACGTTTCTGCTGTTAAAAAGCCTTCTAGCTTGTTGACGGCTTTAAAAACCACAAAAAGGTACGTTTTAAACCTTTTAATGGTACCAATAAAATATACGGACATTCTTTAATTTCGTTTCCCTTTTCCGCATTCAATTTGAAAAATCCCAAAGAAAACCCAAACAAAAAAGTATTATAACTGAATGACAAGGGAAGCATCCTGGGTGATTTAGCCAACTGGCGCTATCGGTAAATAAATTATTCTCTACATGATTTCTAATTTGAGGTTTTCTGTCAATAGTTTCCAAAATAAAACGAGGGAGGCAGAATGACTTCAAAATATTCAAACTTGACTTGACTGAATTTATTTTGCCTACAAAAACCGTGCTTGTATGAACTGAATTCATCGCCATCAAAAAACATCACTATATAAATGTATTTTAAAAAACAACGTATTAAAACTAAAATAAATAGACAAATAAATAAAAGAAGAAAAGCAATAACCAAAATGATAAATATTTTCACGTCTATTTAATATTAAATATTGTACTCTGCTTTAAAAGGTGCTTTTTTATTGTGATATATATTCTCCCAAATGGTCATCATACAGTGTTACATCAATACAGCGCCCCCTTAATTTTCTCTCATCGGAACCTGCATTCACAAATTAACTTTTAGGCACCGTTTTGGTCGAAACAATTGAACGAAACACTTTTCTTTAGTTTTTCAGCAAGACCTTGCTAACCAAGGTTGTTTACAAAACTGGTGGCTGTTATTTAGAGGGAAAGCGTTTTAACATTCCTTATATTGCACTTTTCAGTCGATAGATCTAAAAACTCATGCCGATAATTACAAAAAGCAACCAGCCATAAGGACGTTATTCATTTTCCATGATTGTGCCTTGAATAATGACTTGACCGCAATTATCGCCCTCTCGCCTAATAAACTAAGAAGTAATTTGTTATTTTGTATATAATTATGATAATTAACCACGGAAACAACACTGTTGATGCTAAAAACAGAAAAAGAAAATATTCCCCACAAGACTCTAATCTCTAAGAAAATAACTAGACACAAAACAAATAACGTTTAGAAAGAAGTGATGTTATAAGACAGGGAAGGAAAGGATAATTTATGGCGGAGTTAATTCATGAGATTTCGGTGGCAATATGACTAGTCGTAAATTGAAGTTTTAATATAACACATATGGCTTATAACTTTAATTTGCAAAACGGACTTAACATGATAAATTGGATCGTTATTATCATGAATTAAAAATGATATCTACGGCAGATATAAGAGTTTAGGAGACGAGACAGAACTGAGCAGAAGTTCAGTGCTGAATGTAACTTCCTCTTTGAGACCATGTGATAACCAGCTCCATTCACGCGTGCGCAAGTCGTGTGATCATTGAACTTGCGCAGGAAAAGCTCGTTCCCGAATTGGACGAGAGGAAATTTGTTTAAGAAGGCAAATAAACATCCCACAATAACGTGTCTTGGACACGGCTATAAAAGCAGGACATCTGAGGAGTTTTTCCATACTTACAATGCACTGGAGCAACTGTGATCACGAAGGCAGTTCTCCCGGAGCGAGGCCAACTCACCACGCACAAACAGGCCGAGCTTCGCGTGTTTCCCACGCGAGTGGGTGGCGCGGTGTTCAATTTTTGTTAGTCGGGCTGACCTGCGTTCGCGCTTGTGGCCCTGCAAACTAACAGCGCGGCAAAATATAAGGACTGACATAGCGTGCTCGTGAAGGCGGAAAATAAACCCCGTATTTTATCAGTAGGTAGTTCATTATGTAAATTATAGATCGATGTAGGATCGGCTATTCTTATCATGTGCTGAAAGCTACGTATTTCATTCATTTTAGAAATAAGGGTTTCAGCAGCGGATCGGGTTGTGTGGTTCATTCGCCTTGAGAATATTTTAGTTCGACTCAATTTCAAGAGTGTTCAGCTGGCAAACATGACCGTTATTCGTTTTGCTTCGTAATAAACTTAAAGGAAAAGTCTATATGGATGTCTCCTTCATCTCAGAATGTGTTTTTACTTTTATCGCGAAAAAACTTGTTCAGTGCAACGACCTTATATCTTCCGTGTTTATATTAAAATTATCGCAATTCCTAGTGATTAATAGAGTGGTCTGCCTCGACTTAACAGCGTGATACTTCGACTTCCAAGAGTCAAAAACCTAACTTATTCAGTTCCTTGTTGCTTTTAGTTTAAGCAACCTGAAGTTACTGAATCAGCATTTTATATCTTTGACGTTGTCGACAAACTCAAGGTTCATCTGATTGATTAGACCGAACAGAAAATGAAAAATGTATTTTTGTTAATTGGGTTTTCATCAAGCGCACATTATGTACCATTACAGCCAGTACAGTTTTAATTTAAAGCGTAAACTTTTTCATTCATTATATAGATTATGCTGCTTTTCGCGCTTTTTATCTCGGCTTCCTGGCAAAAACGAAACACAACTAGCAGTTATATGTTGTATAGAATTGAAGACATGGAACGAAGTAATTTATGCCTGTGGTTTTTACCTTCGATCATCCATTGCTTGTTTTGTTTACACAAGTCAAATAGAAACAATTTGCGTTTTGAAAACATTGTAAAGCAATAGTTAACATTTCGTAGAAATAAACACAAAAAAATTTCTCTGCTAAGAAAAATTAAAATTAGATACATTATTTTCTAAATAAAGATGACAATTGTATGCAAAGATTCCTTTTTCCTTATTATTTCCTTATTGTCATCAGGTAGTTGTCCCAAAACCTCAATTATCCAATGCCACATATTAAGACGCCACTTCAAGAGGTATAGATTTTATATATGTCCCTGGATATTTTGAAAATTTAAAAATATAACATTTTCCAGATAACTTTTTCGCTTTCATTATTTAATATTTTAGCAACGCAAAAATAGACAGCTGTTTCCTTGCCGGAGAGTTAAAACAAAGGACTAACCAAAAAACCTCTCAAGGTCTGCCTCGTCCCCAGGCGCCGATTGCCCGGACGTTGAGGCGGTACGGCTGGAAAACAGGGAGCCCGGGGGCCCAGAACGCCAAGCGAACCGTGCACGTCAGTCCCACAACGCAAAGCGAACCGTGCACGACCAAGGACGAGGACGCCTGGGGACGAGGCAGTCTCAAGGTTACATTGTGTTTGAGTTGGGTTTTGAAAGTGCCTGTTCTTATTGTTCAGTTTGGCACTTTTCTGTTTTTTAAAAGCAAATTTCCATAAAATTTTGGCAAAAGAAATTTTATCACTAGGAAGAACGGTAGTTCATTGCATACCGTGTTTTTTTCGCAGTGCCCCCTTGAATTTGAATTTTTAATAAAGTAGCACGTTTAGTTATATGTCGCCACGGTAATCAGGAATTAATTATATATCAAAGCTCGTAAATTGGGACATCATACACTCGGGTTAAAATGCGTTTGGTTGCTTCACGTTCTTGTAACGGCTTATGGAACTCATTAAAACCACGTACTGTTAATATGCAACACACATACAAAAAAATTAAAACTAAATACTTTATTTATCCTCGCCAAGGGGGTTGGCATCTTCAGTATAACAGCGATCGAAATTTAACAAATAACCCAATAAGGTAAACCAAAAGTCTACTTGAAATTTCCTCAGTTCAAAAAATTAAATTACTCTAGTACAGCCGCCCCGTATAAAGCATTTTCGTGAGTAGCCTGCGTGGTTGTTGCCGCAGAAAGGCTATCTGAAGTGCTATCTGAAGCGCAGGTCTCCCTGAGCGGCCGGATGTTGGATAATCCTTTGAAAATTCTCATTGTACAAGCGTTTGTGGGTGTTGAAAAGTACCTTTTCACGGGGAAAGCCGGCGTTTTAGTTTTAATCTCCCATTCATTCCTTTCAGAGTTATAACATTCAACACTTATTTCTTGCAAATCACATTCAGCCAGACTCCGAATCTCACAGCTCACAGCATACAGCCTTCCATCAGAAACCAATAGTTTGTTAAGTCCATTAGGTTTCTTCAAGCTTGCTATAAACTGCCATTCATTTGTTCTTTCGTCGTACACCTCACATTGATAGCACGCAGGCGGCAGCCACCCTCCTTGGTGATCTCCTCCAACAACGAAGACTTTTTCGTTCATTGCAGCTCCGTAAGCCCACCCTCTCGCTACTTGAATGTCAGCTACTTCGTCCCACTGGTTTGTGCTAAGGTCGTACCTATCAACATCGCTCAGGTATTCACGACGGTACCAGCTGATACCGCCAATAAAATATATAAAGCGGGTACTGGTTACAATGCAAAAATTTTGTCTCTGATAAAATTTTAAATAACACTGCGGATTAAGTGATAATATATCTTCCCATGAATGTGATTCCGGTTTATAAGTTGAGATATAAAAATAATGCTCATTCCAAACGGGGTTTTCACCTGACAGCAAAGCATATATTTCCTTTACATTTGTACCAATTATTCGCCGCAATATTCTTGGTTTTTCCAGAGGCGGCAATCGCGTCCAGCTGTTACTGTATGGATTATAGCTTTCCATAGGCGATGACAACTGTGATTTAACACAATACAATTTACCTTCAAAAGGAAAAAAGCTGTGAAAACTGTTATGTTCTGATGGTATCTCGCCTAATCGACACCAGCTATTGTTATCAGGGAAATAACACAGAATATCAGCACCCTTACGCATTACTATAGCAGGGGACTCAAGCGACTTCCTTGGTGGTACAGCGATTTTATCAAAGTTGTTAGAGTCAATTAAGTCTGTAGCATCCTTTACAAGATCCAAACAGCCTTCATTGTCTTTCACGAGATCATTTGTCACGGCATCACTGATCAAAAAGTCACGCGATACATAAACGAGTCGAACATGACGAAACAACTCGGCGAAATATTTATTTCGCTTGTTTTTGTCATGATTAATCCACGCTAGGATGATCTTGAACACATCTTCTTCGGCGGAAACATTTATTTCATCACTTGAAATCCACATTTCAACTTCCTTGCTCGACATATTCAAAACATCTTCCCGGTTCGCTGCGTACACGGCGGTGAAATTTACAAGGATAAATTTCTTGATCTCAGAAAGAAGTTCTTCGCATTGATATCTTTGAGAGAAATAGTAACTTGAAATGCAATTTGAAGTATTCAGTTTCTGTGCTAAAACTTCTCCCGCGAGAGTTTTTAGTTCCTGAAGAAACAAATAATCAGCCATGATGATTAGGTCTCGGGCATCGTCTTCAGCCAATATCTGTACATGACCAGTGTAAATAAACTCCAGTGTAGCCGCCATAACAGACTCGCTAAACATCTCCAACCGAACTATCCCTTCTTTAGACTCTTTCATGTCGCTGTTCAGCAGCTTTTCAAAGAAAAGACTTGCCTCTGAAAGAACTTTTCTGTTCGCTTTGAATTCCTTGCCTTCTTTGACCATCAAAACAACGTCGCATGGCTGATCGAGCGTGTCCTTCGGCGTAAAAACTTCTTTAAAGCTTTTGACATGTTCGATACTTGGACTTGGGGTAACTTTCTGGGATCCGGAGTCTACGGCTGCCATCGTTTGTCCAAACGATCAGTGTTCAGGTATGTTTTTTTTTCTGTTAAGACCAGTGACGACTGACGACATTTGACGTGACTGGTCGCACGCCTGCTACCTCAATCACGTGATCTGACCGTGTTTGTCACAAAAATGCTAAAGCTGTTATCACAGTATCCCGTTATTCTCAATAAAAAGAAAACTGAATCCGTCGTTTCTGTGAACGCCGGCCTGAAACTCGCGGCATCAAATGACATTCGAGTTATAGATTAACACAGCAACCTCAAGTTCAAGTGTAGGCTTTAAAGCTGATTTCCAGTCCATACTGCGCAGACTCGGGGTTTGTTTTAGTTTTTGTTTTGAATTCGTTAAAACGTTACACTTCGGTGATAGCATACATGAAGTTTTTTAGTCCGCCATTACAGTTCGTTTCGTTCAAGAATTTCCGATGAGCTGAAACGTTGGTTTGAAATAGCGTCAAGGTTCCTCTACTCGTTATTATTTGTTCTGCAAGGATATCTGGCGTTAATTATGAAGAAAAAGGTAAGTTTGTCGCGGAATTTCTAGTTTTGCTTGTAAACATTCCTTCGTGTGGGCTCACATAAACATTGCAGCCGAGATTGCGCAGTACGGACTGGAATTCATCTTTAATGTCAAGGCGGAAATGTTAACCAAGCCCAATAAACCACGGCGACCGAAAGTAAAGTTGCGTTTACACGGGGAATTTTTATGTGACAATCAGTTATTTGAGGTCGTGTTGACCACAGGGAGCCCAGGCTCACGCTTTGACAACTCGGTCAATAAAATGGCGGCGTCGAAATTATAAGGATTTGTATGAAACTTTATAGCTAAAATTCATATCGAAAGAAAATATAATAAACAGCCAGGTAAGTTCACATTTTACATCATATGTTGTCTATGTGATGGTTTTTGACTGTTATATAGCATTTAAAGCCTATTTAACCGATATTTTTAATTTTAGTTTACTCTTACCTAAATATATGCAAGGGTGAACACTTCCGACGCTTGATAAACAACACTGTTTGACAAAAACAAGCCAAATATTGCTTTTAATTTCATCCGCTCACTCCAAACCTTCGCATGGGTATAGTTTGAAGACCATACTTTCGATACAGTAAATTTTTGATCCGGCTGCCTCTCTCCGTGATTAAAGAATACGGAAAAAATGTCCAAGATTTGTACACTTTTGGCTTTCTCCAACACCTTGCCTCCGATAGAGTCGACGCATTTTTAATTAGCCTTGCCTTTCACGTGCAGCCTCACGCTATGATTGGGCGATAGTTGTCAGGGCGACGACACTTCTTTCCCGTAGGGGAGGGAGGCAAACGATACCTTCGAGGGTGCTCTGTCTTACACGTGTACACTGGTCCGAGTTCCCACAGGATGATTTTGCCCCATGTATAATTCTTGACTCACTGATGTACCGAGAGGGAGGATTTTTGGAAAACCCTTGCAAATTAAATTCATTGCCGCTTTACAAAACAAAGCTTGCCACTACAGCAACACTACAGCAAAGTCCAGCAACATCATCAACAATGTAACGAAGCAAAGAACAATAGCTCTAAACGTTCGTTCAAAGTGGCTTTGCTAAAGAAAAGTCTTAAGATTACCTTTTAATAACTACACGCGCAATAGACACCGCAAATTCGAGCTTAATTAAACATATCGTAAATGTCTTGATGAAATATTTTAAAAAGGGAACAGAGACTGAAGTATTGTATTTAAAGCAAGTGTACATGTTTTTTATTTCAATGCAAATGTGATTCGATAATTTCAAAGTTTTTGCATATATTGTGTAAAATGAATTTAAAATGTAGCCGACACGTGCGTTTTGAATCTTGCTACATTTCCTGTCTGTTCCCAGCTGAACAACATCTTGAACGGTACTAGCATTAGCCGTTATTTCTGTAGTCTTTTCGCAAGACCTTTTGCGTTTTGTCGCGTGCCCGTGCTTTGAATTTGTATACCGTTAAGGTCGCGGGGGACACCTTAGGCTCATCATTATGTATTTATTTAAAGCGTATGCACGAAGTACAACGACTGACATCGACAACTTTACGAGATATTTATGACTGGACAAAAATATGGGCGCGTGCGCGTGATTTGTAAAAAATCCCTGTTTCTTTGATATTTTAACCAATTTAAAACAACACTTAGCAATATACGTTCATATAGTTTGTAGAAAGTCTTTGAGCTTATTTTCATCTAAATTTGAATATTTCTGCAACTCAGAGTAATCACAAAAATATTCGGCATAAACAATCGTGTCCTGTTTAAAAACGCATTGTTCTCACCATAAAAGCGTGGAATATAATTACCATAATTACATCTCTCCTTGGCAAAATGATCGTATTTAGGTCGGGACACCTTCGGAAATCTCAAAGTTTGGACTTTTCCGACAATTTTGTGGCAGAGAATACAGCACGGATACAGAACTTCATGACTTGCCTCTGCAGATAGGTAAACTATGAATACTGAAGTGTGTCATAACAAAAGCAGAATTTTAAAAGAGCGCTTTTAGAAAGAGGTAGAAGACATTAAATTTAAATTTGCGCACTTAAACCGCCGTAACTTGCTGGCAAACCTTAAATTAAAAAATCCGCTTCTGTTATGACACCCTAGAGATATTGACTGATTAGTTTTTGACAAGATCACAGTGTGCTGTCTCCTACTCGTTCCGCAAACTCTGCCACAAAATCATGTTTTTCTCAATTTGGCACTCACGAGGCTATAACATCGCCGTTAAATGCAATCTACCAAATAAAAGACGACACTCACAATCTTTCATCATTTTTTTGTGTCTCTGTAAAATTTGAGCATGATCGCACCCATAACAGCTGAGAAATAAACGTTTTAAAAGATGCAGGTCGAGCAAAATTTCCCTTCATGAATTTATTCATGCTGTAGGTATCCCCCGCGACCTTAAAATGGTTAATATTCAATATGCAGGGTTCGGCAAAATTCCCTTACGGTGTATCTGTGAGTCTAGATTTATGCGTGAGGTCAAATCATCCTGTGGGAACTAGGGCTAGTGTACACGTGTAAGACAGAGCACCCTCGAAGGTATCGTTTGCCTCCCTCCCCTACGGGAAAGAAGTGTCGTCGCCCTGACAACTATCGCCCAATCATAGCGTGAGGCTGCACGTGAAAGGCAAGGCTAATTAAAAATGCGTCGACTCTATCGGAGGCAAGGTGTTGGAGAAAGCCAAAAGTGTACAAATCTTGGACATTTTTTCCGTATTCTTTAATCACGGAGAGAGGCAGCCGGATCAAAAATTTACTGTATCGAAAGTATGGTCTTCAAACTATACCCATGCGAAGGTTTGGAGTGAGCGGATGAAATTAAAAGCAATATTTGGCTTGTTTTTGTCAAACAGTGTTGTTTATCAAGCGTCGGAAGTGTTCACCCTTGCGTATATTTAGGTAAGAGTAAACTAAAATTAAAAATATCGGTTAAATAGGCTTTAAATGCTATATAACAGTCAAAAACCATCACATAGACAACATATGATGTAAAATGTGAACTTACCTGGCTGTTTATTATATTTTCTTTCGATATGAATTTTAGCTATAAAGTTTCATACAAATCCTTATAATTTCGACGCCGCCATTTTACTGACCGAGTTGTCAAAGCGTGAGCCTGGGCTCCCTGTGTATACACGAGCAAATAAAAATTGTCACATAAAAATTGCTCGTGTAAACGAGCCTTATCTGCAGTGACATATTGTGACAGCTAGAAATTAAGCAACTGAAAATTAGAAGCCACTTTGATACCAGAATTTATTAGGGTAAATGCTTTAGCAAGCAACAACCTTTTTAATTTGTAGTTATATAAAAGAGTTGGGTGGTAGTTAAAGAATACGAAATAGAACGAAAATTGTGTGTTTTAAAATTTTTTGAAATAATCGACCAAATTGTCGATTCATTTAACAAAATAAGTATTTAAGGGGCCATTAAGTGACAATCTAAGAAACCCCTCTGTAAGTATGTGAAAAGAGGGGGGGGAGCATTTTTTATTGGTTCATACCTTTTATGTCAATTAAATTATGTTATATTTTATGATGTCTTTTATGTCCATAGGGTGTGGACCTCAGGGCGGAGACTGCCAATATGAAAACGTGTTTGAGTACCCCTTCCACCCACAGAGGGGCAAGCATCGTGATCGAGCAAACGATGTTAGAAAACATTTTTTTGTCAATATGGATAGCCACAAACTCGCAAATAATGCACGATTTATTGACCACAGGGAAAATGTCAGGCTCACCCAGAATCGCTGACTATTTATCATACACAGTCAAGATTGCAGAACTTTTGGAAAGCCACACGTTTTTGTCTGTGATTCTACATGATAACGAATATGCACAAGAAATACAAAAATAATAATAAAAAAAAAACACTATTTAAACTAAAAAAGTGTTTGCCGTCCAGTTGATATGTTGTCGGAAAAACGGAGGCCTTCTTTAAACTGACACATCTAATTTCCCTCTATGTAAACATACATGAAACATGTCACTTTACTTGCACCATTTTTATTAGTTTGTATATATTTTGGCTACAAGTGAAGTGAAAAAGGAAGCTTGGCAAGTTTATTATTAGAAACTTAATGCAAAAGCCAATGTTTCTTTGCGCGTGCAGTACGTATGTGGCAAATGTTTACTAAAACAGTCACCAAAATAATCTAACAAGCTCCAAGGTAGTTTAACGTATTCCAGTTTGTGTTTATAGAGAAATATAATTTATTGCCTGTCGGGTTTTCATTATTGAGCATTCCATTGTTCCTTTCTTGTTCAACAAACTCTCGGCTGCCTATGACGTTAATTTACAGACGTTGTTTGCTTAAATAATTAATCTGGTTATGTTTAATGTCCAAACTGAGAGGACGAATTCTTGGGTTGCAAGGTTGGTAGTGTTATGCCACATGTATTTAGCAGATTAGATAGTTAAATTGTGCGTTGTTAACATGGTATGTTTTGGAAGTTGAACATTAATTCCAGCCTAATTAAGCTGAGACACTAAAATTGGTTAGCTTTTGGATTGAAGCCATTTAAATCACATACGATGAAACAAAAAGTAAACGTTACATCTTATAAGATGGACGACGATTCGGTTTGGAATTTGAAAGAAAGACTGTTAAGAATACTTCGGGGTTAAACAACGGGCTCAGTCTAACTCGCGGGATATTTTAAGAAGTAAAGCTCAATGTATTAGGGTCTATCTTCTGAGATGGAACCTGCACTGAGATGTTTGACAAACTTTGCCAATTATCTGTATATCGTAAAGGAACTTAAATTTTGCTGTTTAAGAGCAACAGCAGCTTGTTTATAGCCCAGGTAATTTCTTAATTTATACTCACGATTGCTCGGTTAACTTCACGTTTGCGACAATTGTTTCTTTTTCTACACTGGGAATTGGTCTATGTTTGTTTTACAGAAAGAAAGTTGTTGCTCAATTCAAAACAAGAGAAAAATGATAGGTGACCATCATCGTTTACAAGAAAATGACGATTTATATCTCTGGCGAGCCCAGGCCATCAAAAAAAAGCCGCCATGTTTTAATGCGCGCGCTAATCCTGCATAAAACTATGCACAGAAAAGATGCAAATTGCAATACTAAGGAATAAACTCAAAGATAAAAAAAACGTTCTTCTCGGCAAGAAATTGGTCAACATTTTTTCAAGTTCGTAACTGATCATTTCAAGAATTTAGCCAAGCGAACTAGGTTATTCCCTTGCTGGGGCGTAGACAACCCCACCATTGTTCCCAGATCAGACTCCAGTAGTGTCCCTGCCTCGCTGTTCACGATCATCGTGTCTTGACTCTGCACACTGGTTGCTGTGTGTGATTGGAACAGAACTGGCTAGCTGAGATGTTTACAATACAATTATAACAAATTGACGTCAGTTTTTCATGCGTCTGTCCTGTTATTGATGATAAATTTCGTCTCAACATTGTCAAAGTAGTCGTGGACCCACGAGCCGCAGAATACTTTGACAATAAACAAAATATGCGATTTTCCCTACCCCACTGATTTCAGATCATATCCTACTCAATGGCGGCTTCTGTTTGGTTATCCATTTCAGAAGGGCTTCAAATTAAAATCGCACTTCTCATGATCAAGCGATGTATGATAACGATCACAATGTAATATCTTCAGAGGATTTTACCTAATTTTTGACCGGAGTGCACAAACCATACCCTATTTCAGACCACACCAGACCAGAACTGACCTTGTTTTGCCATGGAGTCATTATTTGAGCGAATGGTGCTACTCTTCATCACAGTTGGACTGTACACAGGTAAGGTAACATGTTCATTTTATACTAAATCTTTGATTGCCCAGACGTTTGTTTACGGACCTGTCTTTGGGATTTTTCCCATTGGTTACATGCTGTGTTTAAATTTAATTTGTAACCAGGACCGTAACCAGACCTTTTCCATAAAAAAAAAATAAAAAATAAATATGTGTTTATAGTGGTCATGCACTTAGCTTCATATCTCAACGAGATAGCTAGTTTACAGGCATGCCACTGAAACAGAGGAAACAAATAATTTATAAATGAACATAACAAGGTTAAAAATCCCAACTGGCAGGAGGCAGACCAGTTGGCTATATACAAAGCGTGGTCGAGGATTTGAACTCGAGACAACCGAGAAACAAATCCAGCTAGTGGCAAGGGCAGGCCTCGAACCGGTGACCTCCGGATTACAACACCAGCGCCCTAAACCACTCCTAAACCTCCATAGACGAGGCAGGATCTTGCTACGAGGTTCTGGCGGCATGCCCTCCAGAAAATTTGGAATCTTAAAAGCTCTGAAACTCGGCTTTCTTGAACATTTTTCTTGACAAAAAAATAATCTTTGTTCAACTGGGGGTCATTTTCCCAAATGAACATATTTAATTTTTGATATTGGGTTAAAATCTAGACGAGACAAGTGCCTCGTCTTGCCCCTTGCTAGTTACAGCCCTGGTAACCGAATTATCGCCAAGCCGATAGAGAAACTTTCCCATCCCATAGCGCCTTCATCGATTTAGTTCCAGACTCCGCCGCCGAACTAGAACACTTGCAAACGAAATCCTGCGGGATCTACTCTAGCTGGCACTGATATAGCCCATATTCATGTGCATCTCAAAAGCTTGTAGTTCCTTGCGCTTTATAGTACATGTTCAAGTGAGAATGGAAACGGTCGCACAACTTTCTGCTTTCTATTTTGTAATCAATAGCGCTGTGTGCAGGAGAAAAAGTACCAGTCCATTTTCACGCGTCCGGTATCATATTGAACCACAACTTTACAGATGAGTTTTATATGAAAGACGCAAAAGATTGTGAGCCATGTCAATCTCTCGCTGCCAGTGTGACAACAGGGGGGAGTAATTTTTACGTGCCGCTAGTTTAAAATGACGGACTTATCATTAACGTTAACAATTGAATACTATTTTTCATTACTGTCGAGTTGTTGGACATTGCAACTATATTTGACTTCACATCTTTCTTTTCTTTCTTTACTGTACTTTTAACATTGACCTTTTCAATTGAGAGGTTTTAGGCAACCGTAAAAAAATAGATACCCCACTGACGAATAACAGTACTTTTAAAAGAGAAAATGACACCAATTTTGCAATATGATGGAAATCATGATCAGAGAGGGTGCGCAAATTGAATGTTCTTTTTCAACTTGCATTTCTACAGACTGCGTTCTAGTTTTGATATCTTCTCGGTAAACCGAGTTAGCGATCGTGGTTGCTGTCTGCTAAATTCTCGTCCATTGTTGACCATGACAATGTTTTCACTAGTTTACACTAGCTTGCATATATATGCTCTATGAACATCCGTGCAACTTACTTTGCGAATATCGGACTCAAAAGACCGATCTAACGAAGATGAGAACGAATTGGAGCTTCCAAAAGCTCTTCATCTGTATTGTTTCTAATGCGCTTCAATAATGTTTAATTCAGAATGGCCGAGGCACTGATTTAATGGTTTGCTCGGACACATGTCTGTTGTTCCCCTCGGCGGCGAAAGTCTCACACCGATACGTACGTCGTAATTTTCTTTTTCTACCCTGCGCGCCCTGCACGCCCTGTTTAGGCAGATCCGTGTTGTCTGCGGTATGCGAACTGAACTGTAATGTTTTCGTGCTCTTAGCACTTTACGCAAGATGGCCACGCCATGTTTGGTCTCCTAGCGTCCAAACCCGCGCGCAGAAAATTACACGCATCATTCGTATATTGATTTTAATGCTAACATTTCACCAGTAAAAGTCAATTAAAGCCTTTCTAAAATATAACAATGCTATCACGACTCTACCCTGTTTTAAGAGGTCATTAAGTTAGAAATTATATTCTTAGAGAATTAATTATGTAACGGCCCTTGTAATAGTTTTTTGAACTTTTCATTGCAGTTCTGGAACATTTTTGACTTTTTTGTGCAAGTCAACCTTTTCAAAGATTCCTCCCTACTAAACAAGACATCTGAGGGCGTTTTCTTCAGGTAGGAAAAAAAGAAAATCACTGTACGCCACTGCAAGATTACGCGGCTTATATGTTTAGCATATGCATAGCTCGACACAGCCAAAGCTAGGATGAAAAAAAAAATCGATTCCCTAGTAAAAATATCTCAGTCCATTTGTTTCTTTTCGAGATTTGTAAGAGGAAGAAATGGTGGCAAAGAGGAAAACTATATCAAGAAAAAAAGTGATGAAAAATACGAAAAGGCAAATAAAAAGGAAAAGAAAAGAAGAAAATTATGGATTGGCAGTTTCTCACTTCTGTATGTGCCTTGTTTCACGCAAATCATTTACATGTAAAACACACACTCTTCTGTATATGTATTCAGTACTTCAACATTAGTATCAGTGACTTCGCACTACTACAACAGTACTTCGCGTTCGAAATATATTTATCATCGCTAGTCTTCAACTTCACATGTGTCTTTTTACTTACACTGAAATTTGATTCTGTAGACCTCCGTCACTTGGCGACGTCCTGGCAATAAATGCAACGGAGAAAACAGAAATATCACCTGATCAGCAAAAAGAAGAAATGTGAGACGTGTGTTCTTCACCTTGCACTTTCCTCGTGCAGTTTTAAAGGGAAACCACAATAGTAAACTTCATTGATTTCTTTGTTTTAGAGGTGTCTACTTCATCATGGTGATGCGATTGGATCTGAATGTAACCAGATGTAACTGATCCGTCCAGGAATCTTTATGATCTGAAAGTTTTGATACAGAACTCGTGCTGGATGTACCTCAGAACTGTCGCGAGCTTTCAACTCCACCAGAATCCGGATGTTATTTTAAACGAAACAGCTTTTAATTTTCAGGTGAGTATATATAAACGTCTTAAACGTTCTCAGTTTTAAGAGTACCGGTAGCCTCACTGGATAGGGGCACATACAGAATTCAAGATTGACAGAAATGGCGAGACACTTAGTCCTAAAGTTCACCTAAATGAAAAAGGCACTATGATGAACATGAATTCGAAATGTTCAAAGCCACAAGACATAATAAATCACGAGTTACGCATGCACGAGACTTCGATGAAAAGTATAATTAAAATTCCGCTTATAAACCCTGGGCTTTTACAACTTTGTAAGGGTTTTTAGATGAGCTTGTAAACGGGAGGGCTTATATCCGGGGGCTTATTAGCGAGATAAATAGATTAAAAACGTTTCGTAATGAGCTACAGCAGCGTTGATTGAAATACGATTTTCATTAATGGTTTTGAATAAACCTTTAAACTCACAAAAAATCAAATTCATTTCAATATTTGGAAAAATATTGGGAGAGGGGGGCTTAAGATCCGATGCATTTTTTGTCTACAGGTAGACGGGCCCTTAACCGGGGGGAAGGGGGGCTTATAACGGGAATTTCACGGTATATTTTAAAAAGTATTCAAAAAAAATTCTGACTTGTCTTAAAAGTTGTCTAAAATATAGATTGGTTGGTGTGAAAGCACTTGTTTACGAAATCTGAAGTTCCAACAGCAGCCATTTTTTGAACAGACTTTTTTGGCTACAGCGGACAATTTATAACGTGGCTTATTGTAATTTATTTGTACTGTTTACTGTTCCACTGACAGTGTTTTTCATTTTCTTTTAGGAAATACCCGAATCACAGGTGTCGGGCTATCTAAAGCTTTTGAGGCAGAAACCAGAAGGGAACGACAACAACAACACAAACAATCCAAAGTCGCTTGCAGCAAAAGCCATTGTTGGATTCTATTTACCTGCTGTGGGACTGATCATGACGTCAATGCTTTTCTTTATAATATTTTAAGAGTTTTCTCTCGCATTTAAAGGGGGGACCCAAACTACAAGGCGGTTATGAAAGACTTCTGAATATCATTTCTTGATTTCCCTTAGCTTACTGTCACAAATAAGTTTGTTTTTGGCCAGTTCTCTTCTTCTGAAGTTCTCGCAGCTATGTATGTATACATAGCTACGTTTCTGCAAATCAATTTCATGACGTCGGGCTGGTTGAATTCAATAAGCCTTGAAGCATTTCCCAACGGCCGTGACTAGAATGGGTAATCCAAAACTAGAAATCCGCTTGGAGACTGGAACCCAAGTACTCCAGTGTGCTTGCAGTTTAATAGTTCCATAGGGTAGCAAAATATGCAGAAATGGGTTTTCAGTCTCGCAGCGGATTTCTGTTTTTGGAGTATCCATTCTAGTAACGACTGTTTCACAACGCGCGAAAACTGCTGACCACAAATTTGAGTCCCTTGCCACGAGTCGTTTTTGTAGTTAAGGTTAACCCTCCTTCATTTTCGATAAAAAACGATGCGCTGTTAAATGGATCAACTTGTTTTGTTGATTGGGAAGTATATATTTTGTCAATTAGTAAGTACAATTGTCTATTAGAAATTACATATTTTGTCTATAAGGAAGCATGCATGTACGTATTTTCCGTCTATTAGGAAGTAAATATTTTGTCTTTTAGGAAGTATATGTTTTGTCTATTAGAAAGCAAATATTTAGGCAGATCAGATCAATTTGATTTTGGCTAAGTTAAAACAAACTTTCTATTGACTTGTAAGCAAGTGAAAAACGCAATCTGATTTATTATTTTCAGGAGACGCCTTTATAGTGTAAAATATATGATGCATGTAGGATCTTAACAATTTTCACAATAAATGTGCATTCTGTACTAAATCTGACAATTCTGAAATAGATGATCTGCGACAAGAGGCTTCAAAATTAAAGGATCATCTGGTTCTATTCCTGTCATCTCAAACCTCTTTCTTGTCACATCGGGTTAGTTTGTGCATTTAAAGTTTTATACTGTATTGTAAATATTTCGGATGCTTAAAAAATTCGGACGGTTTTATTTTCGGACACTTATTTTGTCCGAAATTAAAATTGTCCTAAACCTTTTGCAAGTAATGTATAATTTTTTCTTTTCAATGAAAATCTGCTTGGTTTTTCCACGGTTAAAGTTTTTATGGAGGTCCGTTAAAACCATGCCTATCTGTTAGGAAATATGTGCCCACAGAGAGCACAAGTTTTGTCCTTCGCCGTATAATTTGCATACTGAACTAACAAACTGAGTAAAGTCAAATCCCGTGCGGCGTTTGATGACGTGAACCAATCAGATATCGTCTTTAGTTGAGGGCGTGCATTAAAACAGTCGGCGCCAAATTTAAATTAGTTATTCGGCTTTTACATGACAGTTGATGAAGAACATGGCTTACATTTTAAGCAATAAAACACCGAGGTCTTTAGAGTCTTAGTTGACAGTCCCAAGCGTGAATAACTCTAACAAAAGGCCTGGCTAAACTAGGAAACATTGTTACCGAAACATTGTTGCGGAAGCATATGTTTCCTAGTTTAGCCACGCGGGAAACATATGTTGCGGAAACAAATTTTGTTTCAAGGAAACAAAAAATGTTTCTGCCTCAGGTCAAAAACATTTTTACTTCCCGGACACAAACTTTGCTTCCGAAACATATGTTGCCCAGTTTAGCCACCATGGAAACAATGTTGACTAGTTTTTGCGCATGCGTGACAGTTTGTTTCCGAAACATTGTTTCCTAGTTTAGCCATCTGGGCGGCAAAACATTTTTCTTGCTTCGCGCTAATTTAGCCACCTAGGAAACATGACAAGGAACAATGTTTCCGCACCAATGTTTCCTAGTTTAGCCAGGCTTTAGTTGACAGTCCCAAGCGTGAATAACTCTAAAACTAAGGTTGTTGCTGCTCATACTACAGAACCACAAAATCGAATTATTAAAAGACAGCTGATGAAAGAGTAGAGAAAATCCCCATTACAGGAGCTGTCTTCTTGTGCTATCAAATTCTCAGATCTAAAATCAAAAGAAATATATCAGAATCAGTGGAGAGAATCAGTATTTTGATATTAGAACAGGCAGCGTTTTTCAGTGTGACAATTTTGTGACGGTAAATTCACTGTCACTTAGTTGGAGCTTGTAAGGTTATTTTGGTAATGTTTTTAGCAAACATTTGCTACGTATGTATACTGCACGCGCAAAGAAACATTGGCTTTTTCATTTAAATTTCTAATAATAAACTTGCCAATCTTCCTTCTTCACTTCACTTGAAGCCGAAATATATACAAACTAATAAAAATGGTGCAAGTAAAGTGACATGTTTCATGTATGTTTACATAGAGGGAAATTGGATATGTCAGTTTGAAGGAAGCCCACCGTTTCGCCGACAACATATCAACTTGAACGCAAACACTTTTTTAGAATGCGTTTAAATACTGATTATTTATTATAATTTTTTGTATTTCTAATGCAAGCCGTTACAAGAACGTGAAGCAACCAAACGCATTTTAACCCGAGTGTATGATGTCCCAATTTACGAGCTTTGATGTTAATTCCAAAATAAAATGCCAATTTAAAGCTTAGGTAAATTTGATTACCTTGGCGACATTATTACGAAACATGCTACTTTATTACAAGTTTACATTTAAGGGGGCACTGCGAAACAACACGGTATGCAATGAACTACCGTGCTTTTCAGTGAAAATTTTTTTTTTGCCATAATTTTATGGAAATTTGCTTTTAAAAAATAGAAAAGTGCCAAACCGAACAATATGAACAGGCACTTTAAATCCCAACTCGAAAACAATGTCGCCTTGAAAGTTTCTTTGGTGAGCCCTTTGTTTTAAGTCTCCGGCAAGGAAACAGCTGTCTAATTTTGCCTTGCTAAAATACTGAATAATGAAAGCTAAAAAACTATCTGAAAATTTTTATATTTTTAAATTTTCAAAATATCAAAATATACCTCTTGAAGCGGAGTCTTAATATGGGGTATTGGATAATTGAGATTTTGGGACAACTACCTGATGATAATAAGGAATTGAAATGCGTTCACGGCTAAGAAAAGGAATCTTCATGTACAATTCCCATTTTAAATTACAATAAAATTTATATAATTTGTGTTTTTCTCAGCTAAAAAAATTTTCTGCGTTTATTTCTACGAAATGCTGGTACAATGTTTTTAAAACGCAAATTGTTTCTATTTGACTTGTGTAAACAAAACAAGCAATGGATGATCGAAAGTTAAAACCACAGGCATAAATTAATAACCTCGTTGCATGTTTTCAATTTTACCCAAGAATTAACTGCTTGTCGTGTTTTATTTTTGTCAGGAAGCCGAGATAAAAAGCTCGAAAGGACTGCTTAATCTATGTAATGAATGAAAAAGTTGACGCTTTAAATTACAACTGTGCTGGCTGTAATGGTACATAATGTGCGCTTGATGAAAACCAAATTAACGAAAAACATTTTTCGTTTTCTGTTCGGTCTAAGCGATCACATAAACCTTTGCTTCTCGATAAAGATAAATACCTAAAAACACGATTCAGTAACTTCGGGTTGCTTAAACTAAAGCCGACAAAGAAAAAATAAGTTACGTTTTTGACTCATGGAAGTCGAGGTATCATGCTGTTAGTCGAGGCAGACCACTCTATTAATCACCAGGAATTGCAACAACTTTAACAAAAACACGGAAAATATAAGCTCGTTGGACTGAACTGCTTATGCCGTGATAAAAGTGAAAACACATTCTGAAGTGAAGAGACATCCATATAGACTTTTCCTTCAAGTTTATTTCGAAGCAAACAAATAACGGTCATCAGTTTGGCAGCTGAATACTCTTAAAATTGAGTCGAACTAAAATATTCTCACGACGAATAAAACACAACATGATCCGCTGCTGAACTCGTATTTCTAGAAATAAAATACGTAACTTTCAGCGCAAAGTTGTATACAGATATTCTATGATAGTAATAGCCGATCCTACATCGATCTAAAATTTGCAAAATGACCCACTTACTGATAAAAATGGGGTTTATTTCTTGCCATCACGAACACGCTATGTCTTCCTTATATTTTGCCGCGCTGTTAGTTTGCAGGGCCACAAGCGCGAACGCAGGTCAGCCCGACTAACAAAAATTGAACACCGCGCCACCCACTCGCGTGGGAAACACGCGAAGCTCGGCCAGTTTGTGCGTGGTGAGTTGGCCTCGCTCCGGGAGAACTGCCTTCGTGATCACAGTTGCTCCAGTGCATTGTAAGTATGGCAAAACTCCTCAGATGTCCTGCTTTTATAGCTGTGTCCAGGAGACGCTATTGTGG
Source organism: Oculina patagonica (assembly GCF_052425735.1). Classification (NCBI taxonomy): domain Eukaryota; kingdom Metazoa; phylum Cnidaria; class Anthozoa; order Scleractinia; family Oculinidae; genus Oculina; species Oculina patagonica. The sequence continues at coordinate 36,699,897 of NC_135763.1, forward strand.
GATGTCTATTTGCCTTCTTAAATAAATTTCCTCTCGTCCAATTCGGGAACGAGCTTTTCCTGCGCAAGTTCAATGATCAAACGACTTGCGCACGCGTGAATGGAGCTGGTAATCACGTGATCTCAAAGAGGAAGTAACATTCAGCACTGAACTTCTGCTTAGTTCTGTCTCGTTTCCTAAACTCTTATATCTGTCGTAGATATCATTTTTAATTCATGATAATAACGATCCAATTTATTATCTTACGTCCGTTTTGTCAATGTATAAGCTATAAAGTTTTATATTAAAACTTTAATTTACGACCAGGCATATTGCCACCGAGATCTCATGAATTGAATCATCGCCGTAAACTATCATTTCTTTCCCTGTGTTATAACATTGCTACTTTCTAAAAGTTAGTAGTTTGTGCCGGTCTAGTTATTTTCTTAGAGATTAGAGTCTTTTGGAAAATACGTATATTTTTCTGCTCTTAGCATCAACAGTGCTGTTTGCGTAGTTAATTGTCATAATTATATACATAAATAACAAATTGCTTCTTAGCTTATTAGGCGAGAAGGCGAGAATTGCGAGAAAAATCATTATTCAAGGCACAAGCATGGAAAATGAATAACGACCTTTTGGCTACTGGTTAGTTTTTGTAATAATTGGCATGAGTTTTTAGATCTGTCGAAAGAGTGCAATACAAGGACAAATAAACGCTTTTCCTCTACAATAGCAGGCACCAGTTTTGTAAACAATCTTGGTTAGTAAGGGCTTGCTGAAAAATTAAATAAAAAATCTGTTTTCGTTCTACTGTTTCAACCAAACTGCGCCCGAAATTTAGTTTTTGTTGAAAAAAAAAATAAGGGGGCACTGTATTGATGTAAAATTACATTCTCTCAGCTAGTACTGTAACACACTGTGTGATGACCACTTGGGAGAATATATATGACGATCATTAAAGCTATTAAAAACAGTACAATATTAAATATTCAATACAAATGATAATATTCATAATTTTGGTGATTGCTTTTCTGGTTTTATTTTTTTTGGTCTATTTATTTTAGTTTTTATACCAATTTTTTTCGACACATTTATGTAGTGATGTCTTTTGAAAACGGTGATCTCAGTTCATACAAACACGCTGTTAAATTTACTCAAGTCAAGTTTGAATATTTTGTATTCATTCTGCCTTCCCCATTTTATTTTGGAAGAAAAAAACCTCGAATTAGAAATCATGTCAAGAATAATTGATTTACGGATAGCGCCAGTTGGCTGAATCACCCAGGATGCTTCCCTTGTCATTTCGCATAAGTTATAATACTCTTTGGTTTGGGTTTTCTATGGGACTTTTCAAATGTGAATTTCTGTATATTTTATTGGTATTATCAAAAGTTTGAAAAAGTACTCTTTTGTGGTTTTAAAAACTGTCAACAAAAAAGCTTTCCAACAGCCAAAACCTTTGGCCAGAACTAGCAGTGAATATATATGTAAATTCTAAAAGAAGGTATTTTTTATTTAATGGTTGGTCAAAGAAAACGAAAATTTTTCTTGTAATATATTATTGTTGCTTCTTGACTTATATGGAAAGAAATATGGAAAGATTTTTTGTTTCAGTATTTTCACTCTTTCGCTATGACTTAAAATTCATTTATTTACCCTGCATTTATTCCAAACGTCTCAGTGTCTATTCGGTAAAAGAGAAGTTTTTGCATAAAAATTGCTTTCAACATTAAAGTTCACAATACTCGGCACAAGTGTCTGAGGGTGACATATTACTAAAGACATCTATCGTCTTCTGCTTTGAAAAACCAAAACCTATTTACATTAGGAGGCGCTAGCTTTCAACTCGTCAAACGTCTTTGTTCTTAACAATTCATGAATAACTTTGTTTTATTTTAAAAGCGAGAAGTAACACTACATTCAGCTCTTAAGCTCTCTAAACAGAGAAAAAAAGTTTTGTTCGGCCAAAAACATTCAGTCTTTTAACACATTCGATATTTTAAAAACAAAAGCGGTTTTCGTGACAAAACAATACCGCCGGCAAATGTAGTTTGCTCTTGGCAGCATTAAACATTAAAAGCGTCAAGTATCCTTGATGGTTACTTATTTGACAGCCGCCATTGTTAAAATCGACTTCTCTGAATCATGCATGCGACAGTTTTTGGCTTCTAATTAGGTCCACGGCGCCCGCACAGCAAGCATCAAATGTCAGCGGGCGGGATGCCTACACCTGCCACTATTTTACCACTGCGCATGCCTGGGTTTTGTGAATAACATGAGAAATAACAAAATTACTTGTTTTTAATGCGGGTAAAGTTTTTCAAAATTATTTTCAGGTTTTGGAAAGCGGTTCACTCCATAACTTAAAGGTCTAATGACAATTTTCTGTACTTAAGTTTTGGCAGTTATACAATCTCCCTTCAACCGGTTGTCAGCTCGTCAACAAATAAACTCTTTTCAAATGCAAAACATGCAAACTTGTCTTCCATCCGCTTTGAATTATGTCAAGTTATCTCTGAGATCATTAAACAGACTTTTCTAAAAATTGTGTAGTGTCAAATGCTGAATTATTTTTAAAGCCTCCTGAAAGGATAAGTTTTCCTATTTTATGGTATTACGCCCAAAATACCATTCAAAAACTAAGAAAAAAAGAGTTCCCAAATGAATTTATTCTACAATTTAAACAGGTGTGGTTTCATGGCTTCGTTTATGGCGTCAGGACCAGCGATAATGACAAATGATTGCTTATGGAAAAAAAACGCTCATAAATGTTTCATAAAGCCATTTTCTTCCGCTGATGTCAATTTCCATTCAGCGATTGACCAATCAGTTGAGAGATTATGAAAAAAAAGTCGCCTGTGACAGGCATCATGCTATAAATGGAAATAACTCAGCGGCGAGTGTTAAACATACACAGCCGGGGGCAGGGAGTAGCCGATTGAATTTCAGGTGTGGCTTTGATGACTATGAGAGACGAAGAAACCCTTGAAAGAGTGAAGAACTAGAAGAAGATGAAAACCTTCAATTGTTACTATTGTACTGTTTATTTCAATTGCAGTCTTAGTTTTATTCGACTGACCTTAATCTTTACAACAAACTTGCAGTTGAACGCTTACGAAACCATATAACCCAACTAATCTTGTCAGTTTAATGTAAAATGATTTTCTATCTTATACCTTTCTACCCTCAGTTCTAACTCTTCTGTGAGTCCTGTTATTTGTTGGCTGTAAATAGCCGCAATTGTTAGTATAGAAAATTGTTAGTATCGACTTAAAACTTATTTGTAAAACCTAAATGCTTTCCTCAGGAATATAGGCATATACCTCTGGCTTGTTGCTTCCTTCTATGTTTGTGTACATTGTCCTATTTGTGTTTTTACCCGAAGGTTCTGAATGTAGGAAAAGCGAAGGAGCTTTCGTAGCCCTAAATAATGGATCTTTTCCTCTCCTATAAAAGGTTGAGAAACATCCTGAGCCATGAGCGGAGTTTTGGAGGACAAAAATATTTGTAGGTAGACAAACACAGCCTTCGGTGCGTGGGATTTTAAAAAATTTAAAATGTAGAAAATATTAAAATGTTTTCTTCTTCGTCTACTCGTTACATTCGCTCTTTTTGTGCTAGTTTTAACGAAAATTCCTTTGAAACTTTTCAAAAAACGGATAATTTAATTTTTGCAGCTAAATCTTCTTGTGTTTTTTGATAAAAACGGCAGTGAAATGAGCTGAGTCGAAAGATTTTGTTTTGTTAAGATGTTCGCTTCAAACAGCTGAATGCCTTTATTAATTATTCATTCCAAACGTCCCGAAACATTTTGAGACTTTCATATCATATTCCTTCTGTCAGAATGACTGGTCAAGTTTATTTGTTTTTGGCAGCTATAAAAAATCCCGTTGGCGAGATAATTAAAATGTTTAATGCTGTATTGACGTATATTTCACCATGTTTGATGGTCAGCTACTCGTCAAAACGAGCAAAACAAAACCGTGTTTACAATGAAAAGAAAACATTATTTACTGAGATCAAAAGCTAAATTAAAGAGAAAACTTATTGGATTTAACTTGTAGAAATCGAAAACCGAGAATTTTGTTTTATAATGGAAGTTTTTCTTTATTAAGGAAGCAGCTCTTTAGCAAATTGATTCGTTCTCTCTCTTAATTGGAATAAAGGATGGTCATATACTAAGAACCCACTAAAGACTCCTGCTTTAAATTTTTGGATAGCTTTAATGGGTTCTAGGCAGGTTGTGTAGTTTTGTCAAAGACGTATGTATTTCAATACAAATAAAAATCCGCCGAGAAGTGATGAAGACAAATACTGTTTCCTTATGGAACCGAAAGAGTTCTGGTGAGTTCTTAAAGATGGCTAACCGGTTTTTGTCACTATGTTAGTAAACTCGTGCATCCTAATATTGCCATCCGCGCGTATTCTCGAACCGAGCCGGGTTGGAACTCAGCTTTTGATAAATATATCAAACTTCGAGGAGTCGCCCGAATGCTTAGAAAAGTTAGATTTGGCAGTTATCTGGGATTCCCTTGATATGATTTTGTTAATTATGAGTTTGTATTTGCCCTGTAGAGTGTATATAAACTTTAGTTAACTTACTTAAAATTTCAAAGCAACCATTTTCGCAACTTATTTTACGTTTTCACATCCCGTAAACATAGCGTCTTTTCTAGCGGCCACCTCAAACTTCAGAGTGAATTTTATTGGAAATCTTTGATTTCATATATCTACTTAGAGAGCTACGGTAAACGACAGGTTGCATAAGAAAAAACAGTTAAATTGGGCAATATTTTATCGGTCTATTTTCGGTTGAACAAGACGTAATAAAGCCGTTTGCATAAAAAAATTTTTATTATTTTTTTTTTTTTAGTTTATTACTGTCTTGAAGTTCGGCGCGTTATCTTACATCTCTTCGATGTTTCATACAGTACTGAAAGTATGTAGAAAGGAGACCATATATCTTTAATGCACTCTGTCGGAACTGTGGGGAATACCTATTAGATTAATGGTTCATATAGCTTAAGAAAAAAACAATTAAAATGCAAGGCTGGCACTTTTACTAAGATAAAGGAATGTTATCAGAGTGTTGATATTCACAAAGGTTGGACCATTCAGAAGAGAGCAAATTTTGATCAAGATATCTTTGATAAGAAAAAGATTAATGAGACCAGGAATATAGAAACTGAAATCACTTAATTGAAACGCATAAACAGGGATACGAGCAAGAGAGCCGAGAGAAGAAGGAGCAAGAAGAATAACAGAGTAAGAGAAGAGAAAGTTTTAGCTTTGAATTGAAGGGCAAACGAGCGCGAACGCAGGTTCACCCACTAACAAAAATTATGCACCGTGTACCCTCTGTGGGGCTCCACGCAGAGTAAGGCCCTCTCAAAGTGCAGAAAGAAGGCCCACCCTGGGAGGACTGCCTTCTTGATCACAGTTACTCCAGTGCATTGTTAGTATGAAGGAACGCGCGACCTTCCCGCCTTTTATACGTAGCGAGCGCTGCCGAAGAAGGCGGGAAAATCGCATTATTGCGATGACTTTAGCCAATCAAAGGCTCAATTCGCGCCATGGTGCTGCGAAGCTACGCGAGAGTTTTGCGCAGCTGCTTGAAGTTTGCAAAGCTTGAAGAAAAGGATTAAAGAAGTCTTGCAGAGACCTTGTTAACTATAAGTGAGTACTAATTTAGTAAGTTAACTCAAAAAGTGAACCCTAAAAAAATGAGAATATCACAGTCAGTTTTTCCATAAAAAGTGCAAAAGCGATCAAACTAAAGTTCGTATTTAAAATAATCGGAATTACTAAAGTTTGTATCTCATAATTGTTTTCACTGAATAATTAACTTGTGTTTGAAAGAAAGAATGAATGAAACACAGGTAATAATAACAATATTTTTAAAAGCTCGGTGGGGAATGTTTTCGTTTGACACGCGTTAAAACAATCACGGCTTTGATCAGTTAATTTTCTTATTCAGTTAGAAGTCAAGTTCATTTACGGTGAATGTAAACAGTTCAAGCTATAGAGGTTTACAAGCCGTGATGTAGCTATTTGTAAAACTAAAATAGAATAGAAGATGAATCGTTTTAAAAATAGTTAAAAAGCTTGGTAAATAGAATTTAGGCCTTTCCATTTTGATGTGTTTTGCAATGACTTAAGAACATTCTTTACTTTACGTTTTTATCACTTAAAATAATTGCTTTGTACACCAGGCCTTGAAACAGCAATGTTGCTATATTATGTTATGACCTAATTTTTACGTCAAATTTTAATCGCATTTCGGTCACGTTGAATGTTATACACGTCTACAAACTTCGTGGAAATCGATTGGTGACAGATGAAAAGCCAAACGCACGAAACATACTGCAGCATTGTTGAATCATGCATAGTGTTAAACTAAATGTTGTGAAATTTTTGTCGCGTTTTCCATTTGTCGATGTTAATAATATCCAAGTTACGCACACAACGAAAGTATTTTCGTCTTTATATCGACCACACTAATACAAGAGCGCTCTGATTTTTTCAAACCCTTTCCCCCGAGCCTCCCTTGAGTGATAATATTTCTAGAAAATGTTCCGCACGCAGGGGCGGACCTCCCACATATCTATCAAAACCATGATATACCTCTCCGTTTACTTTCTTGGTGTTTTTTTTTTCATTTTTTTAGCTTGTTCAAATTGACTGCCATTGTCTGCCATGTTTAAAAACATAAAACCACGATACCGCTGGAGCTTTGAAGTAACAAATCGTACCGGCTAGCTAGTGTTCATGTTTTGGTGCAACAATTGACGCAAGTAGTAAAGCTAGTACATTATCATCATCGTCCAGAAATTTCGCGTAATAAATACAAAGTAGATAGTCAAGTTTTATTAGTTACGACCAGAGGGGTAACTCTTTATATATTGATCTTTGACTGAGGAATGAGATCTTAAGCTTTGGGATTTTGGTAAAACAAAGCGGATTAACAACCCTTGATCAGTGCATTGTGAAGGTGGCTGTTTTTTAATTTTTACTCCTCCTTAGCAGCTCATGCTACCGTTTTCTTTCGCTTGACCATCACTGGGTATTGAGGCTTACTACAGATGAAAAACTGTTAAAAGGCAGAAAGCAGATTTGGTGATGGCATTGGTCAGCAACAGAGGGATGTATCGCGGTGGAAATGCAATGGGCTGGAGTACTTTGTGCTACCTGATAGGACAGCAAAAGAGGTCTTCAGTAGGCCTTACCGTGTTCGCAAAGTCTCTGGAAATACTTGGTTACCTCTATTAATACTGTTCAAACCGAGCCTGGTGCTTCAAGAGTAAAACCCCACCAAAACAGAGACACTGTACAGGCTGTAAAGTAAATTAACACTTGTTGTAACTGACTCAAAAAGAAAAAATGTCTCGTAGCGGAAGTTGAAAGAATTTTGCTATCTTTTAATTAAGGTTTCGACAAACAACTAACAATAAAAAACCAGCAATATTAATTTCGAATAAAGATTCATCGAGATGTCATTCGAAATTATTATCGCAGATTTTTATTCTTAAAATTGTTTGCTTTCTTCGTGGGCTCAATTCTGGTCCCTCTCTCAGCTGGTTCGACCTGAAAAATTCCATACTGATGACGTAGCTCTACGGAGATCTGTATATTGTCTCTGATTGGCTGTAGCGCCATTTTACCAAATTAGTTAGTGACTCTTCAGATCATTTCAGTGTTGCGTGAACCCGCCCCGCCCCCCCCCCCCCCCCCCCTCCGGGTGCGTGATCTACACATGGAATATTTAGCTTTGGACCGAACTCAAGTGTCTTTTGCTCTAGACTTGCTCCAAGGCAGTCGTTTATAAATCAGGTTAAGGGTGCGCAGGATTTTCGTGTTAGACGCGCAAGGTGAAACAAACGCAAGCCCGATCGACGCGCACGACATCTAATGAACGCTTTCAAGCAATTTTGACACACATTTCGTGTACGAGATCTATTAACAGCCTTCCGCGCCAGATAAAGCGCCGACGAGTTTCATTTAACAAATCATGCATTGCCTTTACTTAGAGATTTATTATAGATTTAAATCAAACGGCTTGAAGCAAGTCTCTTCTCGCTCTTTCAAGCAGGGAACAGGGACGGAGATGGCAAGGCGAAGAGTATTTGTTTTCTTCACGCGAAGTGTCTTTTAAAAATTTAACTGTGTATTTTTGAAACAGGAACGATGATTTTTTGATGTCTTTAGTTTGATTTAATGTCCTGTGTCGGGCAGCCCCTTCACAGAAGCCAATTGCAGTGTTAACAGGGAAGATATCAACACTAAGAAGCTGGCTCAAAACAAGCGATGAACACTGAGTTTTCGGATACGGTCAGTGTGGTGAAGAAAAAATTCCAACTGTATGACTTCCGTGAAGTGTTTAACTTCATTCATTGTTAATATGAATTTTAAAGATTTAGTAGCGAAATCTGCCTTCTGTGAAACTGAGAAAGAAATACAGAAAAACTTCAAACTAATACCAGTGTATGTACGTGTCAGAATTGTTAACATAAGGTGCAATCAAAGTGGGTTTAAACTTGATAAAAAAGAGACACAAAGACAGTGATTGATTGTTTTTCTACCCCTCGCACAATTTCGTTTTTGACGAATGAGAAATTCAGCCTGCTTGCAGTGATTTCCAATTCAATCTTGTATTAAACAGATAACAAATAAAAGATAAAGTTATAGGAAGGATTATGTCAGATTTGAAAATGAAAAAGTTTTTTGACGGATTTAAACATCATTTTTTCTTTTGACAAAAATTCTGAATTTACACGAAAGCGACGAATCTTGAATAGATGAATAGCTCCTCTTGCAACGAACACGATCATTTCTTTATGAGTTTAAGACAATAGCGACGTTTGGAAACATCTTGTTAAACTGCTTTTTAAGTGGAAGTGGAAAATGGTCTTCCAATTCCCCATGAGTTGTTCTTGAGCCGTTCAAAATGCACAGCCTGTGCATGAAACCCTGTTGACAAAAAAGTCAATTAAGGTGAAATTATTTTCCCAGAAAAAACTATGGGTAATTATCAACAGATGGTCCCTAACACGGCGCCAGCCCGCACGCACATTAATAACTCGGGCAACAATGGGACTGCCTCGGATTGGCTTTTTGAATGGAAAATTAGCGCGATCTTTTCGCAGTGAATAAATCCCATATTACCTGGAGAGGTGGCTGAAAGGTATATAAGCAGTTTGATTCCTGACTTGTCATACTTACAATGCACTGGAGTTACTGTGATCATGAAGGCAGTGCTCCCGGGGCGAGGCTCTCATTGCACAAGGAGAGCTGAACCTCGCGTGTTTCCCACGCGAGTGGGTGCACGGTGTGCAATTTTTGTTAGTCGGGCTGACCTGCGTAAGCGCTTGTTGCCCTTCAAAAATAAAAGAAAAATTACGGGAGTAGGATCAAGAAAACATATAACCAAACAAAAACGACAATGACCTTGAACATTATCGATACTGTAACAAGGCAAAGTTAAGTTACTTTCACTGTACCAATTTGTCTAGGCATGCTTATATCAGTCAAACGGGAAGAAAGTGATAAAACTCTTGTTTAGTTAGGTTAGCACGAATGTCGACGTCAAAATTTGATTTCACCTAGTTGGGCTAAAACGCCACAACTGTGTTTTTCTTATTTGGTTGCCTTTTATTAGCATATCCAGTTTTGGGTCCACAATAACGAAAATAATTAATCTTCTCCATGTAGCAGAATTAACTAGCAAGGAGAGAAATTGACAGAACACAATAATTCAATGTGCATCATGTAATTGTTAGTAAAACACTAATTTTTCAGTCGTGCGCGATATTTCACCGTTCGAAAGCTTTTTTGTCAAAATGAAGAAAACCTTCAATCTTCTTCAACCCTTCTTTTTTTAGACTTTTTTTAGACGTCAAAACGCTCTTTAAGACAAGTTAGTGCCGCGTTGGTAGTTCAGCACAGCTAAAGGCATCCTTTAGGTCCGAAAATAATATTTCTCTCACAAAAGCACCTGTCTCAAAACGAGGAGTCCTCTAACTTATGCGAGAGAAAATTCACCTCGGAGATTAACTGAGAGCAACGAAAACGTTTCAAAGCTTCATGTACTATTTTGAAAAAAAGGTACATGATTCAAACTAGTCTGTATAAGGCAGTCCTTTCAATGTAGCCCCTACATATATCATTGAAAAGAGCAGGTTGTTTGCTCAACGAACAATAACTTTACACATTCAAACAATGTTTTGTTAAGTTGACCCGTACGATCCCTAGAAATCTCAGCATTTGCGTGATAAACAAAAAAGTCATTACATTTGTGTATACTCGCTTGCAAATAGTCGGCCTAACTGTTTTTTATCTTAGTCGAGTTCACAAATTTGCACACGATTGAGCGATTTACTGGTTAGTTTTAGTTTGATCGAAAACCCTTTTTCATTTTCAAAGCGCCTTTTGTATTTTAAAACCATTGTGTTGGTTAGTTGTGTTTTTTTCGTAGCTAAAAAGGCAACACAAAATTCCAGTAAACTGAGAATTAAAAATATTTTAACTTGACCACTCAAGATCCAACGAGGATTTTGAACTTTACCGTATCATTTAATAAAGAACAAAATGGCAATTTCTTGACAAAAAGTGTGAATATATTTATGTAAAGTTTGCCGACTCACAGCAAGGGTATTTTTAATGAGGATATAATCTGTTGAACAAAATTTTTACCCAAAAATATCTGCCATCTGGTATAAAACTAAATAGACTATGGTAAACCTCAGTTGCATTTGTGTAAAAATTCTGAGCTCATTTTAGAAAAAAAAGTATACAAGTTGACTGAGTGAATAAAACTCTGCCCTGTCATGACATTGTTGGAGTAAAAAGAGCTAAATAACTTTGGAATTGAACGGTCACTCGTGTTAGCTGATCATTATGCAGTCTTTAAATAAATGTTCATTTAATTTTTCTCGAAACTTATAGATTACAGAGCTTGAAATCAAAGCCTGCGGAAAACCGAAGCAATATAGAATTAAGACCTTGCTGAGAATCATGTTTTTTCGGGTATATGACAGAAAAGTGGTGTGTTTGGTTCTGCTGTAACATATGCAGATGTAAAATAAAACAACAGGTTAATCAGTGTTATGTAAAGTGTTAAAAAGTTAGATCTGTGACTACTATATGTAGATAAACCAATGGTGGATGTGGTAGAAGGCATATTATTGGAGAAAGGTGCATTAAAAACCGAAAAACTATATTGTAGATTTTCAATCGACACAGGCCCACAAGTTACAGACCAGTTTCACTTCACAAAGCAATCACGTGACCATATAATCCCGCGCAGAAAAAAAAAACAACCACTGCACATGCGTAGTTTACTCGCCTGCGGTGTAAACGCTGAATGGCTGATTTCATTGGGCATTTTACAGCAAATGGGAGACTGTTTATTACAGCATATGGTGTCAATCGAGGTCCCACAACATTGTAGTGTTTGCCAGGGTATAAAAGCCCGCGCAGAGCGCAGCGTTTTCATACTTACAGGGCACTGGAGCCACTGTGATCACGAAGGCAGTGCTCCCCGGTTTCGGCCTCCATTGCACTTACGGAGGCTGAATCCTGCGTGTTCCCCAGAACTTGGGTGCACGGTGTGCAATTTTTGTTAGTTGGGCAGACCTGCGTACGCGCTCGTTGGCCCTCCAATACTAAAGAAAAAGTCTCTGAGAGGTTGTGGAGCTAAACCCTGCCTTGAGGGACACCTCTGCTAACACAAAATAGCGCGCAATAATGTGCTACAACGCTAGATACCGTACGCGAGAAAATGAAGGTACGCGTGAATGAAGGTTGCATAGTCCCTGTACAAAACACTTTCCTGTACAGCCTAACAACAGATAGCGCAGAAATACGCAATATTTTGCTAGATAATGCAGGTAAAGCTCTTTGAAATCATGTTTGCGCTAGATATTATAATGCCTTTCAGTTTCGAGCTTGGATATCTGTCTTCGCACATTTCTAATTGCTCTTGAAAATTTATTGTCTACGAATATGTATAAAATTTGATCTACATTGAACTATATAGCAACCGTTAGTAAGGAACTTCCGGTATTACTTTATTACTACTGTCCCTCGTCGTTTTATTCAATATCCTTGAAAAAAGTAACCCACATATTATGTAGATCTCTTAACAAGTTATAGTTTAAGAAAAAATTCAGTAAGCGCTATCTAAAGAAAGAAGAAATGAAAAAAAAAACTCGGTGACATAAGTTATTTCAAATTTCACACAATAGAAGACATCATTTTGTAAACAGATGTAGGAATACAAAGAAGAACAATAAGAGTTTTGACATTTTCAGAAAAGGGTTTTTAATAAGTATGTTATAATTAGGCTAGCAATGAAGCAGTTTGAAATATTGAAGAGATCAAAGTTGTCAAATATCTCCGTTTTGCAAATAATGAAGTTCTTGCTCGCTTGTTTTAAAAGGTTTTCTATTTTTGTTAGTTGCATTTGATGGTAAAAGAAAGGCAGCATATGGTTTGGAAATTTATTCTTTATCACAGAAAAAGAGGTCGTTTTGAGCAGTTAAACTCTTTAATGAGACCAGGGATGGGAGACACTTTTCAGTAAGCCGGTGCATAGTAATCGGTATTGAAACGGTGAAAGAGAGTTACGAAGATCACAAAAATATTCAGGTTTAATTTGAAAAGAACAAAGCTGTTCCTATGGCCTGGTTAAACGCCAGCTGTCAGTTCGACTTGTGACATTTGCCTTTTCCCATTAAAATTGGCTTCGGTAGTAATTTAGTTATCATTTCAGACCAGATGAAGTGTATATAATTTACTAGGTATTATTTTTCGCCAAGGCTGTGTCGGTAGTCGCTTCGTTCTAAGGTTTCTTTGCCTTTTGTTCGACGGTTGGTTTAGACCAGGGCACCATGCTGCTTAAAGCTTGGAAAGCAATTGTGTGCTGAACACCAATTCGCTTGCAAGAGTCAATGATTGGTTTCTTTTAAAAAAATAAAATAAAATAAAAAATAAAAAATAACTAGATTTTCACGAGTTTTTAGTCGAGTATAGACATCAGTTTTATCATATTTTTTAGTTGTTTTTTACATAATTGTATAAATATAATTTTCTTTAGACTTTCTCAAAGTCCTTCGACGCGCGGTTTAGGTCGACCAAATGCATCTGAGGGATGATGAATATGGATTCACTTAGTGTATGGGATAAACTAACTCAGACTCGACTTGTGACATTTGCAAATTCGACTTGTGACATTTGCCTTTTCCCATTAAAATTGGCTTCGGTAGTAATTTAGTTATCATTTCAGACCAGATGAAGTGTATATAATTTACTAGGTATTATTTTTCGCCAAGGCTGTGTCGGTAGTCGCTTCTTTCTAAGGTTTCTTTGCCTTTTGTTCGACGGTTGGTTTAGACCGGGGCACCATGCTGCTTAAAGCTTGGAAAGCAATTGTGTGCTGAACACCAATTCGCTTGCAAGAGTCAATGATTGGTTTCTTTTAAAAAAATAAAATAAAATAAAAAATAACTAGATTTTCACGAATTTTAATCGAGTATAGACATCAGTTTTATCATATTTTTTAGTTGTTTTTTACATAATTGCATAAATATAATTTTCTTTAGACTTTCTCAAAGTCCTTCGACGCGCGTTTTAGGTCGACCAAATGCATCTGAGGGATGATGAATATGGATTCACTTAGTGTATGGGATAAACTAACTCAGACGGCTCTTCCAATTTTTTTTTATATAATTATCACGACTTGATTTCTTGTTTCGAATTCGTTTGCGGGCCTGATAACAATCAGAAGTCAGTTACGCTAAGCCACCCAGCGCTGAATTCCCTGAATAGGGAATTTAGGATCATCGTATTTTTGCAGTTTTTTTCACGTTTGGATTCAGCTGCCATAATACAAATAAAACCGGGACTAAAAGCGGAAAATGAAAAATAATATGGCAAAGTTGTTTAATAAAGACTATTTAACCTTTTCAGCCAGACTTCCTCTCCTTTCAGTCGTTGTGAGAATCAACAATATCTTCCTAATGAGAAGTAGCTGATGATAGTTTTATTCTCATAACCTTTTTGCTTGACATCATTCCGACATTATAAGGAGAAGTTAAATTTAGATCACTGTTAGGGCATTTAAGGCAATATATGGTCTACGAGAAAGCTTGGATAAACATCAGTCACAGTCAGGATGAAAACAATATTGATGACAACACATTTTAGTGTCGTATTAATTCGCCAGTTAAATGAGTTACTGTAACTATTCACACAAATGTTAAAAATTATATGGCTTTACGTTATTTCATTTCAGTTTTTCTTCTTTCCTATGAGGGGTTAACAAGCGATTTCGCATGTCAACCCGACATCAAACAAAAATTCTGCACCCGACTCACTCGGCCTGGAGCGAACGCAAGGGTCAGTGGCCCAGAGTGCTATGCGCCACCTCGCCTTGGGAGCCCCGCCTTCTTGATCACGGTGCTCCTGTGCACTGTAAGTTTGAAGAAAAGCAAAGAACGAGCTCGCCTTTTATATTCCAGGATCACGGTCAACCTTACGGTGTACGATTCATTTAAATCTGTACTTAGCCAATAAAATAGTTTGAACTCGAGTCTGCGTTTCAGAAGTTAGCTATTTTTGCAATTTAATTATCATTGACTTTTGTTGTTTAGGGTATACAGAGCTTACATCCAATTATCAGTCAGCAGGGGATGGAAATTGATTCCTTCAACTCGTTATGACTTTCTACTTGACCTAAAGTGTTTTAATTTCCATTAACTTTGTCTTACGATGTATTTAACCAATCAACTTTTGATAAATTTATCAAATTTTCATTTTCTCTTCTCGGAAGTGATCTTGGTGGTAGGGGGTACCGAGACTCAAAAGGTCGAGTTTCCACAACAACTTCCATATTTTTGCAGGTTAACTTCTGAGTTTGTTTCAGAAGACAAAAGCTTGCCTATGATAATACATGTACATTTCAGTGTTGTTCAAACGGAAATTGGTAAATTAGATTTACAGATCCGACTATGAAACATTAAACTCTAATTTGAATTTCATGCACGAACAATTACTCAGGTATGAGCTCAACGACTTTATTTCATTTTCACGATCTATATAAAGGAAGCGAAAGAAAAACCATTTTGAAAGCGTTATGTGTTTGTCCTTGTGGTTAAGGGAACAAGAATTCTACAATAATTTTTACTAACTAAGTGTTCTGAACGTAAAAAATTGAAAACAGTAACGCAGGTGAAAAGATCTATATATACAAAGACATAACCATTAATTTACATTCGCTTGATTCACTATTCATTTGTAATATTTAAGACTACACAGCAATATGCAAGATTAAGCTTTAAACCCATGAGATTCTCCTTAAATTATCAGCTCAAATTAAAATAGATATTACTACTGATTGTGAGATAGAATCTGAGTTAGATTTTTCACAAGCGACGCACACCCAAACACAGGCAAACGTATGCACAAGCACAAGATCCCTTTTAAACACTTGAAAACGCAATCGTATGCACAAAGATCAAAGAACACGTTAGATATTTGTGCTTGAGGTTGCGTTTCTCGGCATTTATATGAGTTGACTTTAATACTTTTTTTTTTTTTTACTCTTATACTTGCGTCTCTTGCTTGCGTCTTATGTGAAAACCAAGTTAGCAACTGAAAACATTTACTCAGGCGAATTTTATAAAAATACGAAGATAAAACATTTAAGATATGGTTAATAAACTTATATGTTTTCTTCCTATGAATCCAGAATTACTTGTATACGAGCATATCTTCTAAGCCAAAGGAGTGCCAGCAAAACTGATATACTGATTTCAATGAAAATAGTATGACATGCTTGATGGCGTTTGTAACATCTTTCATGGAACAGTGGAAAAAGCGAACGTTACATTGCGTACAAGAAATGTATGCCTTGTCTTACAGATATAATAGATCCACCTTTTAAAAAATATAAAAATAACAGTTAATATTAAATACAATATTATATTAAAACTTTCTTAATTGTTTGAGAGCCGATAATACATGCTAAATTTCACGTTGCCTTGCAGAAATATACTTTCCATCAATAATTCAGGAATTAGTCACAATCTTAAGAAAAAAAAAAAAAAATAAGCCAAGTTCAAAATGTTTCAGTTAAAGCTCACATTTTTTTTTCTTCTTAATATCTAGAATTGTATAACAGCTAGTTGACATATATTAATAGTTAGAAGAAAAACGATCGAAAAACGTAAAACTTGGCATGATATTCAAAATTAAATTTCAGAAAATTAAGTCATAATCTATCAGGTAGTCTGTCAAGATTCTGCCTACAGAAAAGGAAAAACTTTTATTGAATACGAATCCATAGAAAACTGCAGATCCAAATTTAATAATAATCTGCAACTAAGAAAACGAAAACGCAATTTAAAGTTGTGCGACGGAAATTACAACCCTTGATATTTTACGGCTTGTTTAATGGCTTCTGCTTCTTTTTTTGCAGTATTATTAAAAATAAGTAAATATCTGGCGTTAACACTAATACTACAATGTAGATAAAACATTTCGAGGACGAAATTGCCTTGTATATAGGCTTAAAGAACTTGTCTTGAATTTTGAATTCTGCAGGTGCGTCAATTGTCTTTAAAAGTTGAAATTCAATTCTTGAATTTCAGTTAACTTTGAATAATTTACATTTTTTTCCTAAATGGAACTAACGTTTTCCTCCTTAAATGTTACAATCATTTCCACCCTGAGTTAACTATATGTTGCTTTGGGAAACTAAAAACTTTTATAAGAATAAATAAGGCCTTTTAAAGGGATCCAAGCGAGCAATTTTGTCAATTTTTGCATCATTGATGGCCACCTTGTTTACAGCAAATCATTAAAATTTAAAACATGACGCTAACATCGTTTGCAGGAATAATTTCTTCTCGAAAAGAACATAATTTCATCTTTGATAATTTATGATTTTATCCGCTGAAATTAAGGAGAATAAAATTAATCTGCTTCTTTCAAAACGCAGTTTGAAGATTTTTGACACAAACAGTGCGCCTCTTTTATCGTTCAGTTTCTCGACTGTATGTTTACAGTTAACAAAAGTTAAATTAGATAAGTTTTGCCGAGCATAACTCATAAACACATACGAAAGCTTTATAAACGTTCCCAAGAATGGACAAGAGATATAACGTAGAGAGGAAATTCAATTTCCTTGCACAAGAGCGAGAATTATATAAATAGAATTAAAGATACGGTTTGTCAAGTATTTGTGCGATGGCTTTTTTTAAGTGCAAATATCAGTGTTCACACGATTCCTGGTAGATAAGACTGTTATTCAAGCTTACAGGTGAATAAATGATCGTGATATTTCATGAAGGAACCTGGAAGGAATTGTGACAATTGCGATACCCGTAACATTGTGAGTATACTGGTTTCTGTATCACACGAGTTATAGCAATGTTGTGTTTTAACTGTCATAGAGACGGCACGTGGTTATATGACGTCAGTAAGAAACGTTTAGCCAATCACGAACTTTAAAATATCTCCATGACGACAATGTTAAATATAATCTCGAAAAGTAACGTAACTTTGAAATCACACCCAGTACACTGATGGATATCGATCATAGATTTTCATATTTTCCTCGTCGATTCCTGGCCTGATATGAACACTTATTTACCTGTAAGCTGACGTATCTTGTAGTCATGATGTAGACAAAATGGGGAAACCATGAAAACATTGAAAAATATCTAACCTCAATCTTATTTCTTCACTATACTTTGCTTGTAGCACATTTTTATATCATCTCACGTTTATTGGGTTGTCATTTCACTGTGTTTTACACCACATGTTAATAAGTATTTCTTTAAATTCCTTCTTTTCTCGAGAGATTATCGACTCTACAAAGTTTATAAGTTTTCAATGAATGCCAAATGATCCTAGAAACAATGATTCAACACTGCGAGATTACACACAAACTTTGCTTTGACATAAGCTGATCTTGAATTTTAGTAAGAAAATGGATTGAAAAGATGAATCAATTTCACTCAGAAAATCGTATGAAAATCATGAAATAACGGCGTTTTCTCGCGGAAAACTCTTTCGGCATATAATCTTCATGTGTGTTAGTGCTTAAATTTTTAATGATCTCCACTCAGTAAGAGTCTGCCATAACTCTGCATACTAATTTCTTTGTCCTTTTTCTTTTAAATTAATGAAAAAAAAATTAAATGATGTGCGTTGAGACGGCGTATTAGCTGGACTCAAGGAAAAACATAATTTCAATTTTAATCATTTCTGGCGTTAATTGAATTATATAATTATTTTTAAATAATTCAATTTCTCAGTTAAAATTAAGAAGTTTGGACAATTAAAGCACCTGCTGTTAGTTAGCAGGAGGTAAAGTGATCGCGGATGGTTTTCTTTTTCCCGGTTTCTCGAAGCTTGTTTCTTCATCTTGGCTATACTTCTTTCAGCTCTAACCATTAAAGGGATCACTATCCATCATCTTCATAAAAAAAAACTAAATATGTAGTAATAAGGAAAGTGGAAGATGTGTAATTTGTATTCTCCCACTAATACTACATGACCTGTCTTGAGATCAGTTAGGAGAATCTGTATATTGAAATGACAGCTGAACTCACGGAGTGAATTCAACGCGCGCATTTTATTATTTTTCAGGGTAACTACATCTCTGTGGCTCTTCCGAAAAATTTTTTTCTTAAATTTCCTGTAAGCAGACTTATACTTTGAGCTTTTAGCTCGATAATCAATAATAGGTTGGCTTTTTCTGCCTTCTGACATCCGTTGGAAAGTAATGTCAGCTCGGACGATTTCTTAACGGAAATTTTGTTTTGCGGAAGTGAGGCGAACGATATGAATTCCGAGGGCTTATAGAGACAGAGGGAGAATGCAAGATAATAACGCATGGTAGCTTGTTCAGCAGTTGTCTCTAATCTTCCAACAAAATAGCTGTGTCCATAGAGACCACTGTACGGAACATTGCATGTATTGTGCGACAGAGTACGGCAGTCTTTGTTGATGTCTTGGTTTATATTTCGCAAAATTTAGTTCTAGTGCCAAGGCTAACGGTTTAAAATCTGCCTCAAACTACAATGCATTCAATAGATACAACATATGGAAATGCGTGCGGGTAAACGGCTGAGTGTTAAGTTTCCACAGAGGCACATTATCTTGCAGAGTTTTAAGGCTTTTCAACTCGAAATAACTACTTGTTCGCTTTCAACATTTTCCGCAACCTTTTTTAGTTTCCAAATGGCACAGACGCTATTAATTTATCTCATCTACATCCTTGCCAGACTAGCTAATATGTTTGATGAATTTGATATGCGAATGATAAGTTCAAAGACTGAACACCAACGAAAAAAAAGGTCATCGCCTTCAGAATACGGTTAATTTAACAGCATACCGGTTATAGCTCATCAAGCTTGGTTATAAACTTAAATAAAAAGCACTAAATTTTAGCTTTATGAGTTGACTTTTGTTTGATGTTGACAAAAATCTTTAAAAGCTCACATCTTATTGGATAACGTTAATTGGCACCAATAAGGGTTTTTGCGCGAATAAAACAAAATTTTTGATTGGTCCGGATGTCCTGCGGAGTCATGACAAAACTTTGATATATCGAGCAACGGGAGAAAACACAAGAGGCAAAATCATTTTACTTTTGAAACAAAATCGATCCATTGTACAAAGTGAAGCCGTATAATGTGTTCCTATAAGACTAAACTTTAAAAAGCTCTATAACCAGTGTATATTAACAGTTACATTTAGTTCGTGCCTGCGCGAACGGAAAGATTTTTTAAAAGTTCCTCTTACTTTAGGGTAAAACCATTCTGTAGATAAACACCCGGCTTTCTTTATATCGCTCGTCTTTTTTTATAGAGAAGATGAAATTTTAACAGACATTTTTATATCATTTTCACATATCGTGAGATCCTCGACCTAGAAAACACGAAATATTCTTTTTCCTATTCTTCTACTTTAATTATCGACAGCAGGACATCCTTAAACAATCGTAAACTTAACACAAACGATTACTTGGAACACCGAATCAAAACATATTTTTTAAAAAAAATCGATTGGATTTTCTGTTTCCATTTGTGCTCTTCTTATTTACTACGCCGTTTGTTTCAAATACTGCTTAGAAGAAATTTCAGTACTTGGCATGGTTTATTTTTGTTTGAATTTGATGATAAAACCAAGAACATCAGTATGGATAATAATATATATGTTAGCTGACATTAAGTTTATTGTTTGCCTAACAAATGTCCGCACCTCAACAAAATTACCGCAAAGTCAAACCTTATATCACGTAGCTAATGGTGGCCATGCTTCTAAAAACCACATTCGTTCGATAAAAAATATTTCATTCTTAACTTGTGTTAACGAACTATTGTTTTAAGTTTATTTTTGAAAAACAGACTGTTTACCGTTAACACATGAATACATATTATTATTTAATGCAGAAGGCGCCACTTCATGGCTGTATTAGCTTCTTTAAGACAAATTGGACATCTTTTTACAGGAGATTGAAATTCAGCTCTTATATGCTGTGGACGTTTTATAAAAGGTGGCCAACATATTAGTGTGCCCGGGCTGTTGAATAAAATATATGTTTCTCTCAGAATAACTCAGTTTCATGATTCCGGACGGCCAATACGTAAACTGCAGACAGAAGTTTTATTTTAAGTCCTATGCTGGCTTATTTACGTATAAACAAAGGATTTTCACGATTACTCGAAATCTTGAGGAATAGAAACGAACAAATAATTAAACCAATTGTATTAAAGACTTTGTAAGCTTACAAACCAGCGAAAGCAGCCGGTTCCCTTAAGCTGAGTCAAATTTCATTATCTATGTTTAAATTTGAATCTTTCTCGTAAGCCGTCAACATCAATCATTTTTGCGCACGAACCTTCGATATTTCGCTTCACCTGCAGTTTCGCTATCGCGCGTTATCTTTTTTAGGCCTGCCAGTGCTATCTTATCAAAAGTGTCTTTCAAGAGTCTAGTTTGTTCAACAGCTGTATCATAACTCCGTTTTTTTTGTATTGGAGGGCAACGAGCGCGTACGCAGGTTTGCCCGACTATCAAAAATTGCACACCGTGCACCCAAATTCTGGGGAACACGCAGGATTCAGCCTCCGTGAAGTGCAGTGGAGGCCGAAACCGGGGAGCACTGCCTTCGTGATCACAGTGGCTCCAGTGCCCTGTAAGTATGAAAACGCTGCGCTCTGCGCGGGCTTTTATACCCTGGCAAACGCTACAATGTTGTGGGAGCTCGTTTGACGCCATATGTTTTTGTAAAAGCCTGCAATTTGCTGCAAAGCAGCCAATAAACTTGACCGTTGGGTTGTTACGCTGCGTGGTGGAGTACTGCGCAAGTGTACTTTGTGCGCGGGTTGTTAGGTCACGTGTTCAGTCATCCCAACTGTGTTTTGTCCAGCTGCTTGAGCGTTTTAGTTTTAATGTTATGAAAAGTTATTTTTAGAAAAATTGTGACTTTTGTGTTGAGGCATAATTTGAGTATTTTTCTTGAATAACGTAGTTTTGTGCACTGAAGCTTAGGCCATCGATTTATTAATCTTAAAATTCACTACTCTTCAAATGCATGAAACCGTTCGAATTTAGTCTCTATCAGTAAATTTGGTATTTCTGTCTTCTCAAGAAGTCTTATTAAAATCAAGATAATTAAACAGCTAGCAGAAAAAGCACAAAGAGGACAATTAAGCATGTAAAAATGAAATAAAATCTTGGCAAAGTTGTCCAGGCTCAGTAAATTATAGAAGGCAGGTTTACACGTTCGAAAAAAGGGTATCTGTTAGTTTTGACAACATTGCATTCCATGTCAGTAATTTGAAACTTATCTACCAGTGTTAAGGTGATGTTACATGAGACTATTTTTAATAAAGAGTTTTCAACGCCCCAAACAACTTTATTGCACAAAAAAACCTACGACATGTTGCGTTAAAAATTGTTCAGCGTGCCATGTTACAAGACATTGACTTTTTAGCCCAACAAATTGTCTTTAAAAATTGTCAGTTTTACAGGGACCACTCAGAGGGAACAAGGAAAAGTAACAAGGAAAAAATATAATGAATTAAAAAAAATTACTGAAAATATTTCGTTTCTGGAAGCCATATTATTGATTCAGTTTGTAAAGGACGAAAGTAACAGCAGTTACTATAGCCAAACTTGAATAAACTCGCCTTCAACGTAGATACTTAAAAAAAAAAAAAAAAACAAGTAAATGCGGACAGTTGTCTTCAAGGTTTTCAGTTATTATTGGAAAATGGTTAGGCTACTACAGGATTATGCCCTTTATTAAAAACTTGGTTTTTAAGGAGACTTCTCATGAAAAAGGCCTGTTTCATCGTTGGTCAGTTTCGATCCCACCAAATGGGTTAAGTTTATAAGACGATACCATTTGTTTTCAAGCCCATTCTAAAGGTAATTGATTTTGTAACATAAAGTGAAATTGCCTTTTCTGTTTTCATTCCTTCTGGTAACATCTCATTTGCCGGTACTTCAACATACCCGGGAACATAGTGAGAAAGGTTCATGAGTAGTCAGGGTCAGTGAGTAGTTTTATCGAACTTTTTTTGTGGAGCATGCCCCCGTACCCCCACGGATCCCCCTCCCCCCTAAGTTTACTCACTTCAGGGTTCGACTTTCAGCCCCGCCCCTCAAATTCTTCTCAAAATGAGTGAAAATTTTGTTTTAACACAGCCGAAATCAAATGCCCGATTCCCTCTATGGCGCACGCCTACACGGAATCGTGGTAGTTGCAATTACCGTGATTCTCTGCAGGCGCGCGCCATAGAGGGAATCGGCCATTGTGCGATTAAACATGCAATTTTTATTTGCTTCTTATAGACAAAAATTAATATGTACTTCCTAAAGGAAAAATTTCGCGGGATGGAACCGCTGACCGGAATGTTAACGCTAAACGCAATGGTGCGAAGGTAAATTATGTCTAGAGCAGAAAACGGACCAGTCGAAAAATTGAAACTGAACACATTCCCGCACAGAGAGCAGAGGAGCCAAATTCGACCTTAATAAATATTTAAATGTTCGATCTATTTCGTAGCGCTTGTCATACGTTCCGATCTCGCTGTAGCTATATTTAGGCCGGCTAACATAACTGCCAATCGACTGCTGCCAAGTGGCTTTAGTCTTCCACTGAACACATGCAGCATTGTGCATAGAGGGGGTCAAAAGGTCTGTGGATCGACGGATTTTAGCGTGCGTAGCTGGCTGTATCGTTGGGTTTTAATGCTTGCACAAGCAAGCGGCGAAGTCGCGAGTGGCTTTGGGAGGAGGAGATATTTCAACTCCTCCTCAACAAGCCACTCGCGGCTTCGCCGCTTTCTTGTGCCCGCTTTAAAACCCAACAATACCGCCAGCTACGCAGGCTAGACGGATTTGGTCTTTAAAATTAAAGCGCACGGATTGCGTTTCGTGAGTTTTATGTATGGAACTCCACATGGAATGACTCCAGAATACCTTAAGACCAGGAAGTTCCAGGCTCCAGACTGTGAGCCCAAACTGAACGCGCGCAAACAAAAAAGGAAAGTTTCGACCCGCCGGTGACATTTTCCAAAATGGCCGAAAAAAAGGTATTCTTTTGTCTACATGTTAATTGGCCTTCATGGCTTCGTTTTAGGGAAATGGTCAAAACTATTGTACTCAGACAGGACCCACTAGTTGCAAAAAGACAGGTGGTCTCTTCATGTACTCCCCTTCCCCACATATATGGTGCCTTGTCTGTATAGCCCCACTCTATCAGGAGTAGAAACTAAGAAAAAAGATTCAAACCTTCTTGTGCCATTTCTCCCGCAATGCAAGCTTCATGTACACCAAATATGAAAGTCTCAACTTGAATTTTAAGGCCAATAAATTTTGTCTATTTGGCTAATCAGACAAGTGGTGTCTTGCATAGCCCCCCTACCCCTACACAAGGCGGGTCCTCGTCGAGTAAACTTGTTATGACCACTTCCCTTAATCCAAAGATTCTTTTGACCTCTGCAGATGCAATCGAGGCCACAAATTTTTCATTAACATGAAAACAAAAGAATAATATATTTCCGCCATATTGGAAAAAGGTGTATACCAGCTTTTTCGCTCTGCCATTCACCCTAATTCGTTCTCCTTTATGCTTCCTTTTTCGTTTGCTCGTCCCCCACAATTGAAGAGCCTGGAACAGACTTTCATGACTTAAAACAACCACACAAGACAAGAAGTGCAATTTAATTATTTATTTTTCTACAGATATATGCCTATTTATTGCACAATTAAGCGCGAGAATGCCATTAATTACAAAAATCAGCGAATCAGAATGTTTTATTGCTGGTCCAATACTTTCTAAGTGTTAGACCAGTAAAGTTTCTCTAACTGCTGTTTCTCCAACTGCACGGGAACATACCATACGATTTTTCACTCAGTACGGCCACGCGTTAACTTATTTATACAAGTTACATATATACAAGTTGCACGATATCCTACTATTATCCGTCCACTCTCTTTTTTAATTTAGAATTCCCTTACAAGACTACATAGGACACCACATGTACAAATTGAAAAGCAATAAACCCTCCATTTCAAAATCTGATGTTAAACCATGTACTTCAAAAAAATCTTCTATTTTAAAAAATACAGTAGGACTTACAACATTATTGAAACCATATACTCGAAATTGAGATTCGTGAATAAAACAATGTTCACCCAACATATGGAATATCATTATGTTAGCTGGAATAAGAAATGCAGTATTGCATTAAATTATTTTTTTCATTCAATTCATTACATTATATGAATCATTATCCAGGTTGAATTTGAGCTTTAATTGTATTACTTTTATATTTTAATCTTTTTAACTTTTACTTTAGGTGTACTTTAAGTTTTTGTGATTTTTTAATTCGTTACTTTATTGTTAATAATTTTAATTTTGAGTAAATTATTTTTAAAGGTACTTACTTAACAATTAAATAATTATATCGTATGATTCGTTATATCATATAATTCATTATATCATAAATCATTCATACAATCGATTATACAAAAACTATAATGAATCATATGACGTTTTTCGATATATCATATACTTATAATATGATATATCGATTGATGTCATATAATTCATTATGTCATACAATGAATTCTATGATGTAACAAATATTATCATAAAATTCATTTTTTATATAGTAAATTGTATGATAAACGAATTATGATATAACTAATCGTATGACATAATTAATCACGATATAATTAATATAGTGAAAGTAATATACAATGACATACCACAGTATAAGGGGAAAATTGTTTAAATCATGAATCTGCAGTTTTAGAATATATGGTTTCAAAACATTTTGCAAGCCCTACTGTATTATTTGAAATGCAAGGATTTTTAGGGACATGGTGTCTCATAATTTGAAATAGATGTTATTCGATTTCTTTCAAATACTGAGTATCTTATTACCGAGCTTATGATTGTATAAAATTGTATATCAGACAAAACGTTGAGTGGATTTTCCTAACCCGCGAAGCAAAATGTAAGGGAAAGTTTCAATACTTTGACCCAATCAGAATTCGTAAACGAGTCCAGTAATTTAACTTGACTATATTAAGTAGTACTCGAGGATCTATTTCACGGGTTAAGCAAAACCACTCTTGACGTTGCTTTCTCCAAAAAATGTCTTATACCACGTGTAGGAGCTGCAGCGAATGGGTCTGCTAGAATGGGATACTGTCCTGAACCCTAACTTGAGTGATCAAAAAAAACATATCTCCTTGCTATATAAATAAAGTGTCAAACAACGTGTAAATATATTCTCCCAAATTGCAGTGTTTTTCTGATGTAGAACCAAATTCTCACAACTTGCCTTGACTATTCACTATCCCTATTTCTATATAAAAGTACTCATCAACTGAGCCAAAAGAGTGTTTTACGATGGCTATACTACTATCTCCAAAATCAGCATTCACAATGTTTCCGTTGAATAGCCAGTCAGAACTCATTATAAAGAAGACTGAAAATATCACGTTTGGAAACATCAATATGGCCGCCATGACGTCACGGAAAACGCCTCTTTTTAAACGATCTTTACGCATACGTTGTCCATTGACAAAAGCAAACTGTTTATAATTGAAATCAATGGTCGAGCAACTTCGACGGTTTACCTGACGTCCTTGAGCATCAGTTCGAGTTTCCGTTGGATAACCATCAGTCTGAAGTGATCTGGTCTAAAGGTAGGCTGCAATGGGCCGAGAGAGACCTGCTAACTGCTTTTCTATGTCGTTGCTATCTGCAGATATAGGGTTACTGGCTGTGTAGCTCAATGGAACTGCATAGGTGTTGAGAACGTAGTTGCAAGCTGCATAGGTCCATGGCAGATCCGCTATTCTGGACGGCTCTCAGAAGATGGCTGACTGACTAACGGGATTGATGTTGTAAGCCAGGATCATTTCGCTGCCCGCCATCTCACGTTGAAGTGGTAACGACTCTTACCCGTCAGGTATATCATTGTTGACTTGGCACGCCGTTTTATTGCTGAAATTAAAGAAAAAAGGAATCATTTTTGAGGTTTTGCTAACATCTTTTAAAAGTCAAATATTGCTTAAAAATACACGCAGCTACAAACTCACTTCTCTTGAAACTATAAGGTCTTGTTACCGAGATGCAGGTCCTGGAAGATGAAGCAGGGAAAAATGATCGTCAGAGCCCGTAGTCTGAACGATGTAGAATTGCTATAATAATCCTCTGATTCCAAGGCAGCAGGAAAAATCGGCACTATCTGGTGGCGTAGACGATCATTTGCAAAGCCGGAAGCCAGTGCAGGATATAGCTTGTTGAGGCAGCAGGGAGAATCAGCATGCTTTCTGGTGACGGGGAAGAGTGATCCTCAGAGCCTGTAGTCTGTAGGATCTTGGATGCTGAAGCAACAGGAAGAATCGGTATGCCTGTCCTGTGGCGGGGAAGATAATCCTCAGAGCCCGTAATCTGTAGGATCTTGTACGCTGAAGCAACAGGAAGAATCGGAATGCCTGTCCTGTGGCGGGAAAGATAATCTTCAGAGCCCGTTCTGTATGATCTGTTGCTAAGCGAGTCCTCCTTCCTGTGGGGGGTTCCTTTTTTCCTTGACGCTGAAGCAACAGGAAGAATCGGTATGCCTGTCCTGTGGCGGGGAAGATAATCCTCAGAGCCCGTAGTCTGTAGGATCTTGTATGCTGAAGCAACAGGAAGAATCGGTATGCTTGTCCCGTGGCGGGGAAGATAATCTGCAGAGCCCGTAATCTGTAGAGGCTGAATGCTGAAGAAACAGGAAGACTGATCGACATGCCTGTCCTGTGGCGGGGAAGATAATCCTCAGAGCACGAAGTCTGCAGGGCCTTGTTACCGCTGAAAAGCTGAACTGATGGTTGTGTGATCAGAGATTGGTATAATACCATTCTGGTGTAAATCTGCATGAGTTCGCGTTTTAAGATAACACATGATCGCGTTGTCAGCTAAATGTCCAAACAGTGTATCCGTTGAGATGCCATAAACTGCACTGGAGTTATAGATGAAATGATGCTGATTACCTACGAAGCTGCAACATATAAAGTATGCTACCGAACTGTACACGAGTTAAGAGATCTAAATTGCCAGGACATATCCCGTATATAGTCAGCCAGGACAGAATCAGAGACAGAATCATGAGATCTAAGGCTGTAATAGAGGAAGAGATGGTTAAAACTGAGGCTCTAAACTGAATATAAACTTGAAATTCCGAAGACTCGAATCTTCAACCACATGAATATGCATGTGTCGATGATGTAATCAGGTTATTAAATGTTGTTTCCATGAATAAACGGAGATTACTGTTCCTGGAAACCTTAATTAAGCTAGACTGATTAAAGAATGCTCTTCTTCCTACATTTCAAAAGCTTCAAGGTCCCTGCACCAGTACCCTCAGGATCTCCCTGACAGATAATGGGTCTACGGCCCATAATTCTTGCAATGGTTGTGTTACCTTTGGGGCCCCTGCATACACACATTTGCTCCTATGAATCTGACATGTGGGTTAGAACAAAAGGTCACCTGATATAAACCCGATTTTGTTTCTAGGATGGTTCTTACATGACCATGGTACAAAGTCCATGCACGAGGGCTCCCCGTCCAACTCGCTTGGTGTAGATCTGATGTGGCTATGGACAAATACGAGGTCGTCAAAGACTCATGATCAAGCTGGACTGCTCAGTTTCTGATGTGGTCATCACCAATCAAAACACTGGTAGGGTAAAAAGCTGACTGTCCAAAAGTTCTGTGTGTACTGCAATGGGCAACATGGCAGCTGGTGGGGCAGGATACAAGTTGTTTTTCGTTTTACGAGAGCTCGGTCATCTGGTGGTAACCTGGCTTTGTAGAAAACTTTATGGATGCATTAGTCAGACATAACAAATCAAACACCATGCATGAAAACCTAAGTTGTAGAATCAAAAATAGACTCCGCCACATCAATATTCTCTGCTTCCACCCGGCGAATAGTTCTTGACTCTTTCCTTGGCATTGGCTAACTGACAAATAATAATGTTACAATAAGTGATAAGGTTCACGCGCTTTTTGATCTTTTTTTGTCTCGAATCTTTCTCGGATTTGATAGTAAATCAAACAAGACTAATAGTATCCCATAGTTCTTGTGTTTTCTCTTCTGGCTTGCTTAGAAAAGTGTTATAAATACTGATTCAACCCGTGTAGTAGCCGGCGAAAATTGCACACAATACTCACAATCAAGCATCACTCCTGTGAAAAGCTCAATCCTTTGTAGTTGACAGTGACCCAACCGCTTGTTTTTTCGCCTTGGCTTCATTGAGGCAACACCAAAACAACCTGTAAAGGCTTAACTTCGAGATGAGTTAATAACAATTAAAACATGATTCAAGTCGCTCACTTTCGCTTACCTCGGGGCCGGTTTGCTGTCGGTTAGGGTATCTGACTACATTGTACTTTCCTGTTTTATTTTAAAGCATGCGCCAACATGCAGATACGAAAAAAGTCTAAACTCCAAACGATTAAAAGTGGAAAACATTTAAGCAAGAGTTTAGTCTACAGAGCATATACTTACCAAGTCCTCTTTACTTCTAACAAAAGGTAGTGTGGAGTGCTGAACATTCAGTTACAGATGGTCGCGCGTGGTTTATCTACCTGCATTTAAAACCGCAAAAAAAATAGCAAATCTTGTATAAACATAACGATGTGCAGCTAGTAACGTACCTCAGTCTTTAACGGCGTGATGTCGTTCAGATCCAATCCAGAGAAAGCTCCCGGTGTTAGCTGACGGTCACATTGCCTTTTCGTTGTTTCTATAGGTAAAGCGACGCCAAACGAAACACCAGGTTTTGAGAATTCGTTTGTCTCCGAAAATGGACATATATTGTACTTACCTCGTTTTACGCCGACAAAAATGGGCGTAGCTAGAATCCACCAGGACGCGTAAAGTTGACAAACTCGTCGAAGTCATCCCCGAAAATGGACGACCTAAACACTGGAAAAAGGCTCTTTGGATACAATTGAAGCGAGTTACTGCGTCCCCGAAAATGAACGCCTGGAAAAAATAAGACCAGCAACCTTTCACCGATATATCTTGCAGTCCTTGCCACCATCTTAAATTGCAAAGAGTAATCTCGAAAGGTAACGAGCCAGTCGGAAAGAGAAGGCTTACTCAGGACCCGGCCTGAGATAACGCGAAGTTCACGAAATTAATCTCGATTAAGTTATCCCCGAAAATGGACGACCATACGTTGCCAGCTGAGGTGCTTAAAAAAATTCTTGTTAAAATATCATGTTCTGCGTCCCCGAAAATGGACGAGTCGGAGTGAGAAGGCGTACTTAGGACCAGACCTAAGATAACGCAAAGTTCACGAAATTGAACTCGATGAAGTCATCCCCGAAAATGGACGACCGTACGTTGCCAGTTGAGGTGTTTAATTGAAAAAAATCTGGTTAAAATTTCATGTTCTGCTTCCCCGAAAATGGACGTTTGGAGAAGGAACCAGCCAGAAATAGATGAAACAAAAATAATGTGACGGGACTGCGTGCAAATCTATGAAAATAAAAAGGGACAAGCTATTTCAGTACAGTAATGATCAGAAAAATAAACGGACGACCATACGTTGCCAGCCAAGGGACGAAAAAAAACTAGTTTAAATATCATGTTCTGCGTCCCCGAAAATGGACGCTAGGAGATGAAACCAGCCAGAGAGAAATGAAATAAAAATGTGACAGTTTACAGTAATCAGAAAAAAAACATACGACCAAAATACGACCAAACAAGCTTTTTGCGCAACATTTATTTTTATTTTCAAGTTGAGCGCACCAGGAATTACCTACAGATATTTAGTTCTTACAATATACTTATATAAACCGGAGATAGAACTGAAATCCGTTACGTCCGCAAAAGTGGACGATGTAGCACTTCGCATGTGGTTGTTATTAATCCCTGTTCCCACTGCATAGCATTAAATGCAGCAGTAAGCGTGCTTTCCAAAACAAAAAGTAAATGCTTTAGAGCTAGTTATTCATTCAGACAAAAGAAACTCGCAAAGTAACGACAAAACACACTGTTAAATGAAACATAGCTTTTATTCTCACATCTTGTTTTATGCCGGTCGTTTTTGCTCCCGAAATATTATACATATATTGTACGTACCTCGTTTCACACCGACGAAAATGGTCGTAGCTAGAATCCACCAGGACGCGTATGTTGACAAACTCGCCGAAGTCATCCCGAAAATGGACGACCTGAACACTGGTAAAGGTTCTTTGGATAAAATTGAATCGAAATACTACGTCCCCGAAAATGAACGCTTGGCAAAAAAGATACTAAGATCAGCAACCTTTCACCGATATTTTTTTTTACAGTCCTTACCACCATCTCAAACTCTACAAAGAGCGATCTTAAAAGAGGAGCCAGACGGAGAGAGAAGGCGTACTTAGGACCAGGCCTGAGATAACCCGAAATTCACGAAATTGAACTCGAACAAGTTGTCCCCGAAAATGGACAACCCGGCATACGTTGCCAGCTGAGGTGCTTAAAAATTCTTGTTGAAATATCATGTTCTACGCCCCCGAAACAGGTCTACGTGCATATCCATGAAAGTAAAAAGCGATAGGTTATTTATAGTATTCCGAAAAAACCATGGAGGACCATGCAATGCCAAGCTGAGATGCTTAAAACATTCTCTTCGAAATATAATGTTTTGCGTCCCCGAAAATGGACGTTTGAAAAAGGAACCAGCAAGAAAGATATGAAATAAAAATGTGACAGTTTACAGTGATCAGAAAAAAAGTCATCACAAAAAAGACCAAACAAGCTTTTTGTGAAACATTTATTTTTATTTTCAAGTTGAGCGCACCAGGAACTACAATAATACAGATACCGTATTTAATTCTCACAATATATTTATAAACCGCAGACGGAACTGAAATTCGTTACGTCCCCGAAAATGGACGATTTAGCACTTCGCATGTGGTTGTTACTAATCCTTTCCCACCCGATAGCTTTAAATGCGACAGTGAGCGTGCATTCCAAAAAATAAATGCGTTGAAGCTAGTTATTCATCCAAACAAAATAAACCCGAAAAGTAACGACAAAACACACTGTTGCTAAAACGTAGCTTTTATTCTCAAATTCTTGTTTTTTGCCGGTCGGTTTTGCCCCCGAAAATGAGCCCCGACGGAGAACAAGATCTTAAGTATAAACCTTCTATGTCGATTTATCTAAATGTATTAAAAAACAGTTGGTTAAAAATACCACAAATTACCATTTATCACGTTACTATGCTTACATTTTTAAGTGAATATTACATTTTCTAGATACATTAGCTTAAATTATTCCACTGGACCTAAAGTAATCCATGAGAGGGTGCGCTCCTATTTCTTGAAAAAAGTGCCCAGAGAAACCAAGAATGTTCCTGTGTCTGTAAAACTTGCTCGTGGAACACGCAGGGTTGCTCGGACAGTTATATGGGGTTCGCATTTGGCCTGCTATCGAGAAAAGCGCGATACCAGGCCCCTATCGTAGATTTTCTGTTAAAGCCGAAAGCCGATCATATTTCGATGCGTTCCGAAAGAAACCGAACCGAAACATTCACCGAGCCGGAGCCGAAGCGAGGCTATGCCGTATAATGCTAGAATTCAACCCGAACTAAAGTCCACAATGTCTGTTTCACCTTTTTTTGTACGTTCTGGGGGAAATTAAGTTTTTGTTTTTAACAACAACAGACAATTGAGCTTTGAGTCTCAAAGGAAACAAACATTGTGGCAAAGAGCGCGTGTTACACCTCCAAAGTCTTACAGCATTTATCCGCGCGCGCTTTGCACGCGTGTCACGCGCATGACAAAGACAACAACACACAACCCAACCTTCATGTTATTATTTTATAAATATGATTTTATATTACCTTAAAAGCGCCTATAATAAACAAACAATTATTCACCGACCTCAGAATGAATAATTGTTGTAGCATGCACCACATCAGTGAATAAAGGTGAATACGGTGACTAGACATATTTTGCAAAATCTTGCTAATAAACTGAAACGCATCAAGCACACTTGTTGTTCTTGCTTGACCATGTGGAGAATCCAAGCACCCTTAATCAAAACAAAATTCACAAGTGTGGTTCATACTGGTTGTATTTTTATGCTATCTTTACTTTCTTGTCTATCAATTCAGATGCAGTGAAAAGGATGCTGTTTTTCCATATACCCTCGTTATCCCTGCGTGTTTCCAATGTTATTTCCTTGTTTCACTTGTCCTGATTGTCTTGGCTTCTCGATGTTGCATCTACCTAACTAATTACTCTATTACTGTCTTGCTACTGCGCGAGATCGATCATGGTTCTCCTCTCTCCAGGCCTTTGTATCTTATAACCTAAGAGGTCTTAACAACTGTTTATCGAGTAAGCTTGTGTCGATCCAGTCTCCAAGAGGCGCTCCAGTTGCTCCGCCGAAAGTGAAGTCTACCAACGCCTACAATTTGTAGACGGTCTAAGCTTCCTGCGCCTGCGAAGTGCAATGCAAGCGGATTCCTTGAAGAGAATTGTCCCACGAGGCAACGCTAACAAAGAGACATGTATATGTCCGGTTGTTAACATCGCCTGTAAGCGAGAAAAGCCTCTCAAGTAACTAGTAAGTAACTCCTGGGCTATGTTCTCAGTCTCTTCACTGTCTAGATAGATGATAAGATTTTCCCATAGGATGCATCTTGTTGGTGATTTGACCGATAGATCGCTTTTGGAGGCTGCCTACGCTGAAATTTGTAAGCGATATTAACTAGTTTGTGTGCTTTGTCCCAGATTCCCAGCTAACTACTTATAGCCTTGGCGCTGAACTACAATCGCAAATGCGAGCCTACGCTAATTAACTAGCTGCAACTAAAAAACTGACAACTTAACGTGACAGGAGAAAACAAAACGGTCTCCGTTGCCGTGTTAAGCGGTCATTCTCTAGTTTCTTAAGTTTTACGCTTAATAAATTAACTAATCGATTAATTAGGTATTTACTTAACTGGATGAACCTTGCAATGAAACGGCCCTGTTAATAACAGCGATAATACTGCTATTAAAGGGTTAACGTTCCAGTCAATAACAGTGATATTGCTGTCATTGAAAGGAACTTAGATAAGAAAAAAAATTAACAAAAAACACTAAGCGGGAGATTGCGCAGAAGCCGAAGTGAAGCCGAAGTCTTGTCGAATACATACATACAAATGTAAAGCCGAAATGTGCCGAAGGAAGTAAGCCGAAATGTTCCGAAGAAAAGCCGAAACTTGAATCTTGTGCCGAATAATTGACCGAATGAAATATTCGAAGCCGAATTTTGAAACCCAGGAAAGGAAAAGGGAAGGCCCAAACCAACCCCACCCAGCACTAACTGAACTGTCTAAATTAAGTTTAGCCGAAACAATCGTATAAGCCGAATGTAGGCCGAATGTTTGCCGAATGTTAAACAATCGAGTTTAAGGTTCATCCAGAGCTCTAACTATTCACCCACCCTTCCCTACCCACAAAGAAACACACTAACCACTACCATGAAGAACGTTTAGTACTTGTGTTTTTCGTTGCCAAGACGACGCTGAGAACATTGGGTGATGATATGTTGCTGTTTGGAAGAGTTGTACTGGCAAGGACTGCTAACTTAGGACAGTGGACTGACTGCTTGACGAGGCCGGGAGGTGCTGAAAAGGACATAGCCAAGTAAAACTATGAGTCAATTTTTACTCTTATTCTATTCCCACAGGTAGCACAAGCTCCTTGAGAGTCGCGGACATCAATTAACATTGCATAACAGGCGATATGAGAGTTTGAATTGCCGGAATGTAACGATCGTACACAGGAGCTCGAAATATGGACAAGAAATTCAGCAAAAGCGACTTACTCCCTCCTCCCCCTCTTAATGTGTTGTTCCTTTGTGGCGTTTTGGGGCCGTTTCAAAGTGATTCTAGCGAGTTTTGATTTCACTGTTTTGATTTCAAACTACTGCGTACGATCGATACATTCCCGTACAAACTGTTATGTCAAGCTCAGTTACGCAATTCCATGAAGATCCAAAATTGCATAATTAAATATAACGTTTGTATTTGGAAATATTGCCCCAGATCCGATCCACACCATTTTGTTGCATTTAGTTGTTTTACCTTTTAAAATTTTAAATACGATTGTACAAATATTTCCCTGAAATAAATTTTAAAATGAAGAAAAATATAAGGTGACATTTTGATTTCAGACCAGTCATTCCAATTTATAAACTCGCTCCAGTCTTTCTTCCACCTAAATTATCAGTTTATGCTTTATAATCATTGTTAATAAAAGCTGGACAAAATTCACTCCATGTGTTAAAACTACGGGCGAAAAAGTAAACTAACGAAGGAAATAAATAAACAGACAAACGCACCGGCATGAATATCGCCGTTTAAACCGTAACGGCCACATTTCGGCGCCACGAGTAGTCACGAAGTTTGGTTGAAACACGTTTGGTTTTGTTTTGCCTTCAGTGAGTAAAATCTTAAACCTTCGGTCGCTAGCCTCTGAAATGAAAAGAGCAAGAAACTGAGTTAACTTATTGGCTAAGTACCCGAAAATACATTGCAATTTTTTGGGTTTTAAATTGAGTTCAGCTCGCTCAGAATAACAAAGTTCATAATCCGATTCGAAACTGAAATATCTTCTTAGTTACCTTACCATTTCCGACCAATATCATTTTTGTGGTTCTGTATAAAGAGCAGCTACAGCTTTAGAGTTATTCACCCATGGATCTGTCAACTAAGACGCGAATTACTTCGGCGTTTAAGTGTTCAGAACGTTAGCCATGTTCTTCATTAACTGTCATGTAGAAGCCGAATAACTAATTTAAATTTGGCGCCGACTGTTTTAATGCACGCCCTCAACTAAAGACGGTATCTGATTGGTTCACGTCATCAAACGCCGCACGGGATTTCACTATACTTTTCGTTAGTTCAGTATGCTAATTAGAAAGTTTTGTTAACAGCGAAGGACAAAAACTTGTGCTCTCTGTTGGCACATATTTCCTAACAGATACGCACGGTTTTGACGGGCTTCCAATAAAACTGTACGTAACCATGAAAAAACCGAGCGGATTTTCATTCAAAAGAAAAATTCAGTTCGTTACTTGCAAATTATTCCGGACGATTTTAATTTCGCACAAAAAAGTGTTCGTTAATAAAACCGTCCGAAATTTTTAAGCGTCCGAAACATAGGAGTACGGGCAATTTTTGCCAGGGGGGCGGTGAGACATTTGCCCAAAAAATTCTCGCAAGTTGCCCAAATTTTCGATGCACTAACATAGGCTTACAAATGAGTGAAAAATTGTTACATGAGAATCTATCATATTAGCTCATAAAACATGTTAAAATAAATAGCTGTCTCTACCATTTCGACGGCCGAAGATGTCAGCAATACGATCCTTGTCATTGTTGACTGCAAAGTTGGAATATGCCCATTAAATGCAAATAAGTGCGATGACAAGTAATAATTTAGGCCAAGTAAAAGACAAATGTTTCTCTTCCGGATTTCTATAAAAGAGAGAGCAGGCGGACTCATTTTTTTTATT
Organism: Oculina patagonica; assembly: GCF_052425735.1. Lineage (NCBI taxonomy): Eukaryota > Metazoa > Cnidaria > Anthozoa > Scleractinia > Oculinidae > Oculina > Oculina patagonica. The sequence goes on from NC_135763.1 coordinate 36,735,980, forward strand.
TTATTATTATTATTATTATTATTATTATTTTGTTGCATTCCATACCTGTGTTGTTCGAATATCGATGTTTTATCGTCCATCGTCAAATTCTCTAGGCCAGAAAATAAATCCTGCAAGGTTTGAACTATCCAGTACGGACCTAGCGTAACACAGGTTTAAAGTTTTTTTTGTTCTTTCTAACTTTTCGAAAAACAAATAATAAAAAAAAGAGAGGCAGCCCCAAAAAATGAAGTGGGCGGGGACAAAAACATTTTTTTGTTTTCTTACTTGGCGATACTGAAACGTTGTCGCCCCATCAGGTGCTGCGGAGGTAAGTTTTCAATCTGCGCAACGCACTGAATGATCGTTCTGCAGAACACGATGTAGCAGGTATTACTGCATGGATATGAACCACGCAAGGAAACTCTGAAAACTTATCAAATAGATCATTCCCTTTCATTGTCTCAAGCATTTCTGAAACAGTTATGTAGCCTAATCCGCGCACACGACGAAAACTCGCGCACATTTTCTGCTCAGCTTCCAGAATCTCGCCGTCGATTTTGTAAAATATGGCAACGTGGAGAAGCTTTCTTTATCAGGTGTTTAACTGTGACAGATATTTGCAGTGCCCAACAGTAAAAAAAACTACAAATATGTATATCAACAAATGGTCCCTTTCACTATTAACTAGAAACTCATCAGGTGCTAAGCAACCACTGTCTCATGTGAATTTAGTTAACTGGCTTTAACACGCCGTCTTCAGGTCAAAATAGAAAATATCTATCTCTTCGAAAAAAAAAAAACTTCTTAAAAACTTGCTTTGCCTAAATTTTCTCTTGCTGCCCAAAAAATCTGAGTTGCCCAAAATTTGGGGGGCTGCAGCCCCCCCCCCCCCCACCCCCCACCCCCCGACTCGTACGCCTATGGTCCGAAATATTTACAGCCAGCATAATACTTTACTGAAGATACACAAACTTATCAAACTAACCCGGTTTGACATGGAAGAGTTTTGAGATCGGATGAATAATGGAGGCCGTCGCTAAGGAACCAGAAACAGATGATCCTTTTGACGATCTTGTCGCACATCATTAAGCCACTCTCACCTCCAGGTGCATTATGATACAATTTTACAATTCCGATAAACTGTCCATTTTTATCGTTTGAATGTTTATTAGCAGAAAAAACAGAGCTTTCTCTGTCACAAGTGGATGTCATCACCCCGCACAATGACGCAGTCGCTGTTAATTAAGAGCGACGGAAACTTATTTGCTCTAAATATTTGGCCTACAAACATAACTGGCAGTCTACTGCTTTCAATTGGCTTTTGTCTTTTGTAGATTACAAGAAGCCTTAATTGAGAATGTGCGTCATTTATGAGAAGTTGTGTACACTGTCGGGTTTTCATAGTTGAGCGTTCTTTTGTTCCTATTTTGTGCAGCAAGCTCTCGGATGTCTGTGACGTTTATTTACCGAAGCTTTTTACTTAAACCACTAATCTGTTTGAATTTTATAGCCAAGCGGAGAAGACAAATTCTTGGGTTAAAAGGTTGGTACTGTTATGCCAAATGCTTTTAGCAGATTAGATAGTTGAATTGTTTCTTAATAGCGTGGTATGTTTTGGAAGTTGAATATAAGTTCTACATCAATTTTGGTTAGCGTTTGAATTAAAGCCATTTAAATCAAGTATAAAAAAAACTGACAAAAGTAAACCTTTCATCTTAGTGATCGGACAACGCTTCGGTTTAGAATTTGAAAGAAGGCCTGTTGAGAATAGCTCGGGGTTAAACAGCGCGTTCCGTCTACGTTAACTCGCGGAGTGTTTTAAGAAGGAAAGTTCAGTGTATTAAGGTCTTTCTTCTGAGATAGAACCTGCACTGAGAATTTTGACAAACTTTGCCAATTATTTGTTTTTCTTAAAGGAACTTAAATTTTGAAATAAAAATGGGAGTCCCCATACTCGTGGAAGAACAAAACAACCTTGTTAATAGCCTGGATAATATCATCATGATTATACTCACGATTGCTTGGCTAAATTCACGTTCTTTGCGACTGTTGTTTCTTATTCCACGCTGGGAATTGGCCATGTTTATTTTACAGAAAGAAAGCTATTTCTCAATTCAAAACAAGAAAAAATGACAGGTCACCATAGTCGTTTATATACAAGAAAATGTAAATATTCGAATGATGGCTCTTTTAACTTGGCCTGCCCCCGTTTTAAGGTATCACGAAAGGAAAATTGACGTTTTCATTCAAAGTGAAATTGTGTGCAAACCATCAATAATAAGCCCAATAAAGTATATATTTTCTGAAAGTTTATTGAATAAAGATTGTAATTTTGGATTTTGTTTTGGTCATATAGACCATAATAAGCAACGTCAGCATTTTGTTTGCAATTATGATGTTGCGCAACAATAGGTTTATTTGAGAACATATCTACGTGAGCGCCTAAACTTTTATATGGAATTTGATCTACATGTATTGGTCTAAGAAACGGTGTCACAGATTTTAATTTTCTTGCTTCATTATCTTTTTTATTAATTTTTAACCTCGAAGAAGCCCTAAAAACGGCATTGTAAAGTTTAAAAATTTATAAAAAGTTAATGGAGCCAGAAAAGAAAAATCTGAGACACCGTTTTTTAGACCAATATATGTAGATCAAATTCGACATAAAAGTTTAGGCTCTCATGTAAATGTGTTCTCAAATAAACCTAATGTTGCGCAACATCATAATTGTAAGCAAAATGCTGGCGTTGCTTATTATGGTCTATATGATCAAAACAAAATCCAAAATTACAATCTTTATTCAATAAGCTTTCAGAAAATACATACTTTATTGGGGTTACCATTGATGGTTTGCACACAATTTTTACTTGGAACGCAAACGCCAGTTTTCCTTCCATGATACCTTAAACGAGAATCCGAAGGAGGACGAAAATTTTAAAATAGAAAATATCTATCTCTTCGAAAAAAAAAACTTCTTAAAAACTGGCTTTGCCTAAACTTTCTCTTGCTGCCCAAAAAATCTGAGTTGCCCAAAATTTGGGGGGCTGCAACCCCCCCCCCCCCCCCCCGACCCGTACGCCTATGGTCCGAAATATTTACAGCCAGCATAATACTTTACTGAAGATACACAAACTTATCAAACTAACCCGGTTTGACATGGAAGAGTTTTGAGATCGGATGAATAATGGAGGCCGTCGCTAAGGAACCAGAAACAGATGATCCTTTTGACGATCTTGTCGCACATCATTAAGCCACTCTCACCTCCAGGTGCATTATGATACAATTTTACAATTCCGATAAACTGTCCATTTTTATCGTTTGAATGTTTATTAGCAGAAAAAACAGAGCTTTCTCTGTCACAAGTGGATGTCATCACCCCGCACAATGACGCAGTTGCTGTTAATTAAGAGCGACGGAAACTTATTTGCTCTAAATATTTGGCCTACAAACATAACTGGCAGTCTACTGCTTTCAATTGGCGTTTGTCTTTTGTAGATTACAAGAAGCCTTAATTGAGAATGTGCGTCATTTATGAGAAGTTGTGTACACTGTCGGGTTTTCATAGTTGAGCGTTCTTTTGTTCCTATTTTGTGCAGCAAGCTCTCGGATGTCTGTGACGTTTATTTACCGAAGCTTTTTACTTAAACCATTAATCTGTTTGAATTTTATAGCCAAGCGGAGAAGACGAATTCTTGGGTTAAAAGGTTGGTACTGTTATGCCAAATGCTTTTAGCAGATTAGATAGTTGAATTGTGCCTTAAATAGCGTGGTATGTTTTGGAAGTTGAATATAAGTTCTACATCAATTTTGGTTAGCGTTTGAATTAAAGCCATTTAAATCAAGTATAAAAAAAACTGACAAAAGTAAACCTTTCATCTAAGTGCTCGGACAACGCTTCGGTTTAGAATTTGAAAGAAGGCCTGTTGAGAATAGCTCGGGGTTAAACAGCGCGTTCCGTCTACGTTAACTCGCGGGGTGTTTTAAGAAGGAAAGTTCAGTGTATTAAGGTCTTTCTTCTGAGATAGAACCTGCACTGAGAATTTTGACAAACTTTGCCAATTATTTGTTTTTCTTAAAGGAACTTAAATTTTGAAATAAAAATGGGAGTCCCCATACTCGTGGAAGAACAAAACAACCTTGTTAATAGCCTGGATAATATCATCATGATTATACTCACGATTGCTTGGCTAAATTCACGTTCTTTGCGACTGTTGTTTCTTAATCCACGCTGGGAATTGGCCATGTTTATTTTACAGAAAGAAAGCTATTTCTCAATTCAAAACAAGAAAAAATGACAGGTCACCATAGTCGTTTATATACAAGAAAATGTAAATATTCGAATGATGGCTCTTTTAACTTGGCCTGCCCCCGTTTTAAGGTATCACGAAAGGAAAATTGACGTTTTCATTCAAAGTGAAATTGTGTGCAAACCATCAATAATAAGCCCAATAAAGTATATATTTTCTGAAAGTTTATTGGATAAAGATTGTAATTTTGGATTTTGTTTTGGTCATATAGACCATAATAAGCAACGTCAGCATTTTGTTTGCAATTATGATGTTGCGCAACAATAGGTTTATTTGAGAACATATCTACGTGAGCGCCTAAACTTTTATATGGAATTTGATCTACATGTATTGGTCTAAGAAACGGTGTCACAGATTTTTATTTTTTTGCTTCATTATCTTTTTTATTAATTTTTAACCTCGAAGAAGCCCTAAAAACGGCATTGTAAAGTTTAAAAATTTATAAAAAGTTAATGGAGCAAGAAAAGAAAAATCTGAAAGAAACGAACTTAAAGTTGACCAAAAAGTTCTTCTCAGAGAGAAATAGACCTTGTCACGGTTTTAGACGCCATCTTGACGGGTAGGCAACGAGGTTAAACAGTAATTAGAATGTTTGTATGGGAATCCGACGGATAATATTTTTTTCCAAAATTAAATTCTGGACAACTTATAAATCGTAAAATTAAGATACTAGGCCAAAGTTTTTATTCACCTAATATGAAGGATTTGTAGCTGGGCTACAAAGCGTTCTGTTACGGTTTTAATTTTCCTTACGTTTTGTCTATTTTTTCCAGGGAACCGCATCAATTTGCGAAGAAAATATAGATAGACGATCAAATCAATAAGAAAAATGTTTGTATTTTCAGAACTGACTTGTTTTGCCATGGAGTCATTATTTGAGCGAATGTTGCTACTTTTTATCACAGTTGGGCTGTACACAGGTAAGGTAACATGTTCATCTTCACTAAATCTTTGATTGTCCACTTTTATTGACCAAACTGTTTTCGAATTCCTCTTTAGGAGAAAATTTTGCAATGATAACATGTTATATAGTCTGCGTAGTTGGCGGGATATGTGACTTTGTCGCTTATCCTCGTTAAAAGACCACGCCGAAATGAATCACACGCGCACGAAATCCAACCAGCTACGCTGGCTAGCATTTATGGTGTTTATAAAGCCCATATTTAATGTCCATATTCAGTTAGTTTGCAGTTCCTTGCGCTTTAAAGTAAACGTTCAAAAGAGTGAGAATGAGATAGAATCACTAGAATCTTCAGCATTGATGGAGGTGAGTCTTTCAGGAAGAAGATGAAGAGATCGGACACTGTTACAAGAGAATTTTCTGCGTTTCAGTCATTTCTGTAGTTCCAGTCAAAGAAGAAATTCATTTTGTCGTGTGTTTGGAAATTGTACACCTGTACATTTGCAGCGTTGTTCATTACCAACAGTTCATTAAGTAGACAAATATTTCGGTGCCTTATTCTGTTGAGTTTTCCGTTCATAATTAAATATTTCCTACACGAGTATTAATTTCCACGGAAGCTTGCCAGCTGAACGTTTTTTCGTTAATGAAGTTTTATTCTTTTTATTCAAGGGTTAATTTCGCCTTGCTCTTAGTTAGTTTGCTGAGAAAACCAATTCTAGAAATCTTAAGAAGTCAATTTTCTTTTTTAATTTCCTATGCTTGTATTAGCTTAATTTAAGATCGCGCTTTCTAATTTCAAAGTTTTGATTTGCAATCTAAGTTCTTTGATTCCATGGAAGATTACATCAGTGATAACATTGACAGTTTTAATTACAGCCTTGGAGCAATAAACATTTGTTGGAACCAAGTACTATCTGATCCTTGACGGTCGTAGTAAGATCCTTGAAGTTAGATCTCCAGGTACCAGGAATTCGTAACGAGATTCCGTTCTTGCAAGCCATGCGGTTGCTCTACCGAGCTACGATTGCCCCGTATTTCAGTGAAGTTTCAGAGCGTTCCCCGCTACAGTCCAAAAGTTTTCTGTTAGTCGACCAGAAACCCAGAGTTGAACGAAAAACCTATCGTAAGAACACACTGAATGCAACTTTACTTCTTGTCCTTCTTGTAATCAATAGGGATGTGTGCAGGAGAAAACGTGTCCGTCCATTTTCACGCGTCTGGTGTGATAGTGAACTACAACTTTACAAAAGATTTTTATATGAAAGACACGAAAGATTGTGAACCATGTCAAGATCTCGCTGCCAGTGTAACAACAGGGGTTCGTAATGTCATGTGTCGCCATTTTTAAATGACGGACTTAATCAGTAATATTTGGATAATATTTTACGCTTTTATTGGACATTGCAATTATATTTTACTTTATGTCTTCCTTTTTTTCTTTCCTGTGCTATTACTATTGTCCTTTTAGCTGAGAGGTTTTATTAAGCAGCTGAAATATTTTTAACACTCCAAAAATAAATACTCCACTCCACTTAACTTTGTCTGGACAGGATCCAGAATTTGGGGTAAGGTCGGGTTATGGGGTTATGTCATAGAAGAACTTGTTGACATTTTGAATGGAAGAACTTTTTATCTTTACATTGCAGTTTTGGCAAATGTTTGACTTTTTTGTTAAAGTCAACCTATTTAAAGATTCCTCCCTACTAAACAAGACATCTGAGGGCGTTTTCTTCAGGTACGAAAGAAGAAAATCACTGTACGCGTACTGCAAGATTAAGGCGGTTTATATTTTTGGCATATGTGGCGTGATAGCCAAAGGTAACAGAAATTAGGGTGAAACAAGAGTTGATTCCCTAGTAAAAATATTTCAGTACATTTTGTTTTTGAGATTTTGGCAGGAAAACTATACAAAGTAAGAAGGCAGTGAAAAATGCGAAAAGGCAAATAAAAAGGAAAGGAAAAATTAAAGAAGATAATGGCAGGCCATCTCTGTTTAATATTCCTTGTTTTATGCATCTTATTTACATGAAAAATAATTACTCCTCAGCACGTGCATTCAGTACTTTAACATAAGCCTTCTCCTTCGTTATATCTGTATCCTCCCTTATCTTCAGCGTAAAATACATGTGTCTTTTTACATTTGATTTTGTAGACCTCCGTCACTTGGCGGCGTGGCAATAAATGCAACGGAGAAAACACCTGATCAGCAAAGAGAAGAAATGTGAGACGTCAATGATTCTTTACCTTGTACTTTCCTCGTGCAGTTTTAAAGTAAGCCATAATAATAAAGTCCATTGATTTTTTTTTCTTTTCGGTTTCAGCGGAGTTTACTTCATCATGGTGATGCAATTGGATATGAATGTAACTGATCCGTTCAGGAATTTTCCCTTTCTAAAAGTTTTAATACTGAACACCGTTTGGGGATACCTAAGAACTGTCGTGGACTTTCAACTCCACCAGAATCCGGATGTTTTATTAAACAAAACTGCATTTAATTTCAAGGTGAGTATAAGTGTCTTCAATGTTAGTCAGTTTCGAGATTACGGGTAGCCCCACTAGATAGGAGGGCGTACAGAATTCGAGATTGGCAGAAACGGCGACACACAGTCCAAGTTTTAATGTCATAATTAATACTCATTACAGTGCGACGCGCCTTACCGTGGCCACCCAACCAATTTTTTCACAAGTGTCATCTTGTAATATTTTACATTTTCACTGCGTTTTGTTGATAAATATGATGAAAAAAATATCTATTTGATCGTATTCAACTTTGCAACGAGGCGTGTTCGTCAACAAATAATAATATTGAGAGAGCACACTTGTAAAGAAGTTTGTTGGGTGGCCACGGTAAGGCGCGTCGCACTGTAAAATATAAGAAAAAAGAAATTCACCTCAGCAAAAAAGACACTCTTAAGAACATGACTTCGAAATGTGAAAAGCCACAATACATAATTATTTACATCAATAGAAACCAAATAAAATAATGGCTGAGGGCTTCCACAGACTAGTTATTTATAGTTGTTGACAACTATTTGTTATCGAAAACTAAAGAAATGATTCTGTCCGAAGTAAGCTTTCCACACATTGAAGTGTTAGCTGTCGATAACTAAGTCAGGCCAGCGGGAGCTTTGGAACTAACATTCACCACGCATGCTCAAACCACTGACCACTGACAACGCATGTTGCGATAGTTGTCGACAACTAAGGCCAAACATTCCCACACACGAGGAAAACGGTCCAAAACGTAGTTTTCCTCGACAACAAAGCAGTTTCCTTTTTTGAAAAGGGAAACTGCCTAGCTGTCGATAACTAAAAATCTGGCGTCTAGTTGTCGTCAACTCGCCTCACCCACTACGTTTTTTAGTTGCCGACCACTAATTGACCTAATTGTATAGTCTGTGAAGACCCTTAACTTCTAACTTTTTTAAGGGCAATTCTGCTAGTACACTGAAGCTATCAATGGTGTGTTATAACTAGTTACACATGCACGAGGTTTAAAAGTATTCAATAACTAAAATTTCAACCAAAATATATTCAGGCGGGAAAAACCCTTGTTCACGGAAACTGCTGTCCCATAGCAGCCTCTTTTGAACCTTAATTTTGAGATTTGACTTTGGTGGACAATACATAAAGTGGCCTATTGTAATTCAATTGTGCTATTTACTGACCTTTCACTGACAGGGTTTTCTCCTTTTTTTTAGGAAATTCCCGAATCACAGGTGTCGGACTATCTTAAGCTTTTTGAGGCAGAAACCAGCAGGGAATAACAACAACAGCAACAACAATCAAAAGTCGCTTGCGGCTACATCCTTCAAGATCGGATTCTATTTGCTTGCTGTGGAACTGACCTTAACGATTTTGATAATAATTTAAGAGTATTCTCTCGCATTAAAGGGAGAAACCCAAACTACAAGACCGTTCATCATCCGATGATAATCGTCATCATCATCATCATTTTATTAGCCACTTTAAAATTAAGATTTTTACAGCAATAAATTTATGGTAGGGGAGGCCACCTTGGTTAACAATCAATATGTTAGGTAAGTAGTTTAGTTGTGGATGTGCGGCTAGGTCAATTCAGACTCATTTCATTAAAACTTCAATATTTTTTTCTTTAAAGTAGAAAAGCTAGTCGAACCAGTGATATTAGGAGAGAATTCTAAATCTTTGAACCCAGCTAAGTGTTGTAAACTACTTAAGATTAGTAGGACAATGATGTGGTCGATAACACTTGGCTATTCTTGTGTCATAACTGTGTACTTTACTACCTGTAGGAAACAAACTGAGAAACAACACAGGAAATAATTGGTTATGAACGATTTGCATATGGAAGTTTTCTAAATATAATTTCTTGGGCTCCCTTAGCTTCCCATAACAGATATTTCCAATTTCCAAAAACATTTAATTTCTTAATTCCAATTAAGCAAGAGCTGATGTAGCTTCCTCTTTGAATATGGTAATTTTAGTTTATTTTATAAGCTTTTTTGCCAAAACTGTTCTGCTAGAGGTCTCTTTATCATTTTTTAAACAAGTCACAACCATACTACGTAAATCACGTGACCTGACTCGTACTTTATCCTCATTTGTAAACGACTTACCTGCCCTGCTCAGTTAACGTTTTATGATCTTATCAACTAGTTTTTCTCTATTAGGAAGTATATATTTTGTCCATCACGAAGTATATATTCTGTATATTTGGAAGTAAATATTTATCCAGAACAAATAATCTAGAATTGCCAATGTGCATAACTTTTTTAGGGATAAGTTGAAACAGACAAATTTTCATTGATTTTTATGTCAAAAACGTGATCTGATTTACTTTGTTCAGAAAGTCCCTTTTAGCGTTTAGTTACGGTGCATGTTGGGTCGTAGAAAATGCTTTTAATTTCTTGGTCTGACGGTGATAGCGTTCTATAAAAACCATAATAGGAGAGACAACAACGGTGCGTTCTTTGCTAAAATGGCATTGACAATTTTTTTTTGTTTATAGTAAGTACCATGTTTCCTGATTATTAAAATGAAATTAAAAAGAAGCCGGAGACACGACGAAAGTAAAGTATAGTTCAGTCCACGTAAAAAGAATTGGCACCAAGTGTACACAATGATTTATGCAACATGTAATAACTTTTAACCCACAATGTAATAAACTTGTCAAACTCAAATGTGTAATCATGCTCTGCGGTGGCATTTTTTCGTGATAAATTAAAGCTATTATGAGAAGGAAAAATTATATGTCATTTAACGTCGAATACAGTCACGTACATAGAGACAAAACGGGTACCAAAGTTCATTTATCTTTCTTTTTTGGCAACATGATGTGAACAGCCTAGATTAAAAATACCGTGAATTATTTTCTTTGTCATAAATCTAAAACGGCTAGTATTACGTTAGGTGCCTTTTCATAGCTGTAGGAGTATGAGATTGAGTGCGAGTTACGACTTTCGCATTTCAATCCAGTTGAAAACCCAGAGCCCTCACTCCATCCTGTTGCTGACCAATTTCAATAAAATACTGGCACGGTACAAGCTTTAGAGTAATAATCGAAAGCGTAGTATATAGTTTTGAAAAGTTGTATTCCTAATCCCTTGCTCGTGCTCGCAGTCCGATCTATTTTTGGTTTGGTCTAATTTAATTGTGCACGTATTATAAAAAAAATTTAATTTTGCGTTTATGGAAATATTGGCGAAAGTGCATGTAATTACATCGAGGTAAAATACAATATCGCACAGACTGGAATGTAATTGATCAAACGGGTAATATCATTTCTGTTTTAGGCCACGAAATCGACATTATTGTGTCATTGCCGTTTAATATTTCCTGAATTAAATTACCAGCTACAATATTTATTATGCAAAAATGACATAATCAGTATTTTAATAACATCTATCATAGTATTGTCACCACCAACTTTACAAAGACATTAAACTTTACATTTTAATTTATTAGATTTTGCCCAAAAAATATATGACATGTTGCGATGGGAAGTCACAAAAAAATTCCTGATGTAATCATTTTCTTAATTACACATTTGTTTTAGTGTATTGGCAAGGTGCAGCCTTCAAACACGCATCTTTCGGTCACGTTTTTCACTCTCCTTTCGGTCAACCTCTCTCGCTGAGTCCTGTGGAAACAACTGCGAATGGTAAGCTTATTAGATCAAAGAAAAACTAGTATCGACAATTTTGCCACAGCCGTCAACAAAATTGATCTTAGAGTCAAATAAACCTTTAACTGACTCATGAAAGTTTCAAACGATAGGTTACACAAAAGAAGTGCTGACGACGATAAGTATCAGTGGTCAAAATCAGATAAAATTGAAAGGTTAGTAAAACTATATTACTGAAAATACTGGAACCAGTACTGCGATCGGTAGAAGACATTTACAGAAGGTTTTTAAGCCAATCTGTTTTTTCTTGTCTAAATTTTCGGTGACATCTGTTCACCTTCAGCAGAGTATAAAACTAAACTATATCTTGATTTCCAGTTAGTTAAAAGTTTTGATCGAATCGTACATGACTTACACATGGTCTGTGTCTGTCTATTCAGAAATTCCTTTTGGTTGTGATAGCTATAGCCTAGGAGACAGGGTGGGGCGCTCCATTGCTTAAAATGATAAGGCGTCTTATATAAATATGTGTGTTTGAACAGAGATTCTTTTCAAAAATTTTATTTTTAAAAAAGACTCGATTTTCTTACAGTTTGGTCTCGTATAAATTTAGCGTATTCTGAAGGGAGAAACCGTGTTCACTTGTTCAAGTGCCGAAATAGTGCCGTAAACATATCCCTCTTGTTCGGTTTTCTGATAACCAAGTCTTTTAGGACCCCTAAAACGAAAAAAAGATGTTTGCAGAAATATTATTTCCCTTGAAGCTTTCACGTTTACGCGCACGCAACATTTAATTTTGTCGCGGTAAAAAAAGGACTAAAACTAATAATTGTTTACTTTTCCTCCAGGCTATATTTATAAACTAGATGTTTCCTCGTCTGTGGGGGCCTTTAGGGTCTTTGAATAAACTCCCAGAAATTTTTTCGCGATATCATCCATGATGAACTTGTAGGTGTAAAAGCATAAATAATGAATATTTGTATTTCATTTTTTAGATTTAATTTTGACTTGAATCAGAAGTAATTAAAAGAATAAAGAATAAAGAATAAAGGCAAAATCATGAATCGGAAAACCTGACACAAACAGTAGCGTGACTTGACTCTCGTTCACGACCACGCAAGGCTGACGTCACAGTCGTATTTCACGCAAAGTCCATAATTTAAATATACATGCAAACGAGCATAAACAGAACGCAGCTAAAGTGTAAGATATGTAATGCAAACAATCACCAAATAGCTAGAACATACGTTTAACTGTTCAATCAGTGATAGTCCTTTCGGCCAATCAAAAGTTCACAACCTTCGCGGCATCAACAAGCACATGTTAGCACAGCTGTCATTGGTTGACGTAACTGCCAATCAAAATTGTTTGAAGACTCTCTCAAAAATGCAGTTTTCGCTACAAGGATATTTTCCTTTCATTATGTTGCTCGGTTATCAAGCCAACATTAAAGGATGGACTAAAAACGCGATTTTAACTTAAGGGCGTGTTTTAAAAAAGTTGAATCCTTCACGAACACGACATAACAGCAAATTACGTGGTTCGTTTGAATATTTCGTCTTGAAGAAATCCGTTCAATTTTATAAGGTAGGTGTCTTTAGTTTTTGCAGCTGCTTTACCTGAGGCTAAGGTAATATTTTACGTTTTCTTGCAACGTACAATTTTTTTTCTTTTAACCTGGTATCTTCTCACTTATATAGAACTTCTCCGGCATAAAAATTCGATCAAAGCCACGGTCTTTTTGACTGAGTATTTATTGCCTAATTGAAGGGGCGATTTCAGTCACGCAGAAAGAATTGAGATAGTTACACTGGAGTACCAAGTAAATTGTGTTCTAGTAGCTTCGACTGGCTGCTAAGCGTTAACAATGATTGACTCACACAAAATGACGGAATTATCCGTATTAAGACATTGGCATGAAAATTTTTTTCTTCTCCAAAAAGGGTACTTTTGTGGTGCCCGTGGGTCTGCTAATTTCGTCCGCAGTTCAGATAAACAAATAAAAAATAAATTTCATTGAAGACATTGAAGACAGTTAAAGTTTTGAATACTGCGATATTCCCACAAACTTAAGTAATTGCGATCAATCTAATACTGTTCGAATGCGATTTTGTACATGTGCTTCGAAGCCCCACGGCCGGTCATAAAAGTAAGTTTCCAAAACAAAACACTTTACATTTAATAACCATTACGATATGACGAGACTGCCAGTCTTCATGTAGCATAGTCTGACAAAATAGACAAGTTATTAACAGTATTTTCGCGGATAAAAATGCAGTAAAACAAATACTGTTCAATTGATTTTAGTTTCAAGCCAAACGATCTTGAATGAGAAAAAGACTTAATTTCTGCTTATTTCGTATTTTTATTCTTTCAAAGATCAAAATAACAAACAATTGCGACACCAAATATGCATTCAGTTTGTATAAGGCATTACTCTTGAAAGGAAGAATGATGCAATTTTTTGTAAAAAAAAAAAAAAAAAGTACTACTAAAATTAGTGTATTATCCGGCATGAAAATACGTCAGTCAGTTTAGAGATATTATTATTGTTACGTAAGAGATATTGTATTATATCATTGTTACGTTTATACTGGAAGAGAAAAGGCTCACTACGAATGGTGTCAAGTTAATCACGTAGGGAATTATCCTGTAAATATAAAGTAGCTGTGTTGTGTTTTCCTTAGTTTTCAAAAAAACTGCTTAAAGGTTTCATTCCGGCCATCGCTTCTGAGTATCGCATAATTGCCCGATGTATAAAATAGAATGGCTAAGCCCTAACTTACATAAGTGCAAAGGAAAGCAAGTGGTTTGGTGGTTGTAGACCCCGGTGCGAACGACGAGCTCTCGCGCTTCGCGCTCTGTGTGCTCAGCTTGTAGGCAAGTCTACAAGAAATGCTACTTTTTGATTTAAGTAATAACGGCCGTTAATCCGCAACGCTTTAGTACAGTGGGTTTATATATTTTTTTTATAAATCCTTTCTGACATAGATCTTATTAACAGTCTTAACAATCAATTATCAACCTTTGCTCGTGTCAGTGTGGATCGAGGGCAGCGAGTTACGTTCAGAAAAGGCAAAGTATCGATACACTCCTAGTACGGTCCCTAGCAAGCATGGTGTAATAACCGTTATTCCACGGCTTCATGATTGAAAGAGATCTGTAGAAACTTTATCCAGTCCAATGATATCGAATCAGCAATAAAGCATTGCAATTGACTGAGTTTTGTTTTTGGACCTCTCAGCTGTCTTAAGGATCAATTTTTATTTGCACGTGTATATAAGGCAAAATGGTCAATTTTTCTGTGACAAATATATATGTTGAGAAGCTGGCGTGTCAGCTTTTATGTGATAAAAATTGTCACATACGAAAAGTTACTTGTGTAGACCACTCGTCACACAAAATGTGACAAATATTGCGTCAGCATATCGCAATCCTCCACTCGGCACTGTGCGCGTATATCTCTTCTGTCCACGGTAATTTGGCGCGCTAAATTTTAAACTGCCGACAAATAACTGTTGTGTTATCAAAATCAAATATATTTCTCACATAAACATTTCTCGTGTAAACGCGGCTTTAGTCATGTAATAATAGAGATTGCCGACTGTAAAGTTTTTATTGCGAGTTCTAAAGTGGGAGTTTAAGCCTGGGTAAACTTAGCCTTTCTGTATTCTGTCATTGTTTTCATTTTTTTATATTTTATATAAATTAAAGTGTTTTATGAGTTTGGTGTCGGCATGTAACTGAATATTATTTTCTTTTTCCTGACGCCTCCTTCCTGACGGCAGGAGTTTCAACCATTTACTGTAGTACCTTCACCTATTTCCCTCGTACCTGGTGTCACATAAGGCTTCCATCCGCACGCCCCGGGGGGGGGGGGGGGTACTCCCATATGTGGCCTATATAGGTATGTGCCGCCCGATAGGGTATGGTTTTTGAGGTTCTCGTTCCTTAAATAGGGTATCATTTTTGCTCCTTTTGGCAATGTGTTCCCGCTGTGATCCTTAGATAGGGTACCTAAATTCTATAAGCTAAAATAAACGCCCAGCTAAACGAGAAAAAGATATCTGAAAACTGAATTTTCAGTTCAGGTATTAGAAAAGCGATTTTATAAAGATTTGTGTCTTGCCGTGCGCGGTTAGCCGTTATTTGGGTCGTCACGGAACGTTTCTCCTCCCCTTAAATAGGGTGTCATTTTTCGGTTTTGGGCCTTAAAAAAGGGTATCAATTTTCGCTTTCTTTATCCTTAAATAGGGTCAGCGTTTAAGAACCTTGGCGGCACACCCCTATCCGAAATTTATGGGAGTACCCCCCCGGGCCGCACGCAAACCACGTGTTTAATTTTATGTTTAATTTCCTGTATCGATCAATAACGGTTCCCACTATTTGCTCTTCAACTTCCTGTTTGTTAATTATTCCAGTGGAGTTTTAGCGATTAAAAAATCGCGGATAATTTTAGCATCAAATACTCTCCCACTTTTTTACTCTTCATTATTTCCTCCCCTGAGGCTTTTCTACACAGCCTTCCCACGCTAAGCCTTCCATTCTTCCTGATCCATTTCTACTCTAACTGTTCTTCCTGTCGCTGTATATTTTTACACTGAGGTACGTAGCAAAAAGGTAAACTGTTTTTACCGTGATTTTTTTCTGGTAACTTTATAACAGTGCGACACCAAAAACCAGAATATATTTTTGTTTTGTTTGATTGTGTCCCTACCTAAAAAACAAGAAGAAAGACGTATTCCTTTAAGGGAATGACTGCTTTTACAACAAAATGTTTAAATCTACATTTATCTATCTTTAATTAATAAGGGCGGACTAGTTTTTAGCTACCTTGCTACTGACAAATAATTTCTCATGATCATCGAACGTAAATGCTACAACAATACCAACTAGCACATTTAAATTCCTGTTTCCTTTCAAATACGAATAAGTGGCTTGGTGGCAAAGGTACTACTTTGTACACAACAGCCTATACATGTTTACATTGGAAAAAAGAACAAAAGTTCCAAATACTACGTGGCATTAATAAATAATAAAAGTGAAATAAAATTGGTAATAAAGTGCCAATTTTTTTTTTTTTTTAAACAGCAGACGTTTTGGGCAATAGCCCTTCTTCGGTGGTGGTAGTCCAATTTTGGCACTTTATTGGCAATTTCATTTCACTTTTATACATGTGTAGAGCTGCTTCGAGAAAGGTTGTCAGAAAAAAAAAGCACAAAAGTGCGCGCAACAAGACCGAAAGGTGGTATGGGTAGAAGAAGAGAGCTACCACTGTACGTGCTGAATATTAATGAGATATAAAACGATATGACAAACGAAAATTTGCACGTTTTCTTCTTCTTCAGACATGTGGAAATAAGGTACATTCAACACGCTGAATCTTAGAAGAATTTTCAAAATTTAAAGCCTTGCGAGAGTGAAAGAAAAGCTACAGAAAAGGCCTCCTGAGAGGAAAAACAAATTCTTCACGTGCAAAAATACAAACTTTACATTTCTTCTAGGGCAATAAGCAAAATTCCAGTGAATGCCAAGACAACCATTCAGTCTTGTCGTGTAGGCTTAAAAGCTTTCATCCGACAACTTTAACTCAAATAGCTGTATATGAAAAACCAATCAAGACGTCGCCACGTGCGTTTTCCCGCGCTTTAATTTGGCGTCAAAATCGTGAATTTGCTTCGACTTCTTTCTGGCCCATTGTGTCTCTTATGTTCACTGTGGATGACTCAAGCGCTCTACACTCTATTGAAAACCGTTCTTACAACAATTAAAAGCGACCAGGATCTATTTTTTCGTTACAAAATCAATAATATATAGATTATGTCTTATAATCCCACCAAATTCTCCAAACTTGCATTGAGCAAAATGTATGGCAGGCAGTAAGAACTTGAAATACTTTGAGTTGACACTAGACGAATATTTGACTGAGGAGGTTTATATTTTGTACGTGACTGTTGTATCTAACCACTTATTTTTAATTAGTTTGAATTTAAGTTCTTGACGGTCTAAAACATCTAATTGTCATTTCTTTCATAGCTATGTCATCAACAATGAATGTAGTTCCACTAAAATTTGTTGCACCAAGGTCAACTTTTCCACAACTTTCTTTCGTATTAAAATCTAACATTCTCTTGTTGTTGGAGTGTACTTACTATATCCGTTGCCGCTTTTCGTTGAAAAAGACAAATATCAAAATCTGTTTTTCCAATACCCTTTGAATCGATATCCAAAAACCGTTGTACTGGATAAAATTATACTCGTCGCCGTGCCATTTTGTAGCTTTGTACATTATAACAATGTGTGTTTTGGCCTTTGTTGTGGTAATAGCGGCGACCTAATGTTATTAACATATCTACTTGATCGAAAAGAGGAGGGCACGTTCTTGGTTCAATACATGGTTTGATACATGTTTCGCAGTAAGTGTGTCACATTTGATCAGGCGTCACCCATGGCAACACGTTTAAATGTAAATAAATTATGAAACGTTCTCATGTGTTGCGACTCGAGTTAAGAATTAGCATACAAGTTGCAACGATTTCACACCTAAAGTTCAAACGCTCCTATAACGAGATGTAAGTTGGAGAGAATAAAAGGTGCGAAGCTTTGTTAGATGTTCTGCCAAGTCGTCAACTTCCTCGTTAGAACAGAATAAACGGGGAATTTCATTCGACATTTTATGTCTGTTTAGTGACAGGATGTCGGGTTATGTGTACTAAACAGTTATTGACGAATACCATTTGTATGTTTTTTGAATGACAGTTGAAAATTTTCAATTTACGTAAGACAGGTGAACAAAGAAATGGACAGATGTCAATTACTATGTGTCGTTCCCTCTTCCATTTAAGGCCAGTATCTCTAATCGTTCCAATTTACTTTCAAATTGCCTCTTCCATCTAAAAATCGGCCTTTTTTGGCAACTGAGGGATTTTACCAAAACAAAAAGCTCACTCTAAAACGTTTTCATATTTACGTTAATATTCAAGCGGACCAAACGAACTCTTGGGTTGAAAGGTAATATCTGTTTTTATATTGTAATCATTTTTATTATTCATTTAAATCAGATATATTATGCTTTTCGTAGTGTGGAAAAGCCAGTCTTAAAAGTCAAGCTTATTTTAACATAGAACAATTTTTCGCGAAGTTAGATGAGGTATCAAAAGACTTACCGTCCCATTTAAGTTTTCAATTCAAGGGTTTGAAATTCAAAAATATAATGTGCACTCAAGGCTTAGCGTAAGCGGACGATTTATATTTACATAGAAAAAATTGTGAATTAATACCTTCCGTTACCAATTACCTTTTCGCAGGAAGCCAAGGACAGCATTTCGAGGGGAAAGTTGTTCACTGACATAAGAAGTCCTATATGCCCACTTAAATCGTGCCTACACATTTCTATTTCGTTGGGATTTTTCCCCTGCAAGCCAATTACAATACATGTGGTAGCGAAAAGTTTCTAGTCAATCGATAAACGCAAGAAAAAACGCGCGACTATATACTAATAGGTCCGGTTCTGTTTTGAGTTTTAATCTCGAATGTTTGAACTATATTGACATGTGATATTTATGCCCATTGCAAGCTACATTGGAACAAAATAAGATCACATTAGAATTATATAAGAGGACATTATAAGGGTCAATCCCATGAAGCGTCCAAGGTTTCATCAATTAAACAAATAACGAAATCACGTCACTTATAATTCATTTGACTTTCCTTTCTCGTTTTGGTTCATTTTAAATAATGCAAACAAAGGAATTAAATTTTACCCTAGGACTCACAGAGTCCATTATTTTTTTTTTTACCTTAGTACATATTCAGCAAAGTTATTTTGATTCATTTTTAAGCGATCTCGGCCACATATTTATGGTAGAATCAAAACCAAAACTCGATATTATCGTTTTCTTTTGCGTAAGACGAATTCGCTAAGCTGAGTTTCAAGGGTAAATAATAAAAAGATAAGTTTTATCAGTCCTGGAGATTTTATTCTGTTTTAAATGAGAAGTCAAAATTGTAGATACTAACTATCCTTTTACTGAGCTAAGTATACAAATAGCAGACAGAGGCTTCGAAGTTGTACGTGTAAACGTAGGATGGTGATATACTCAACATCCATGAACGGTGATAAATGATCATCGCAGGAAATTTCCAATTTGAGCTATTGGAATAAAGAAGCCTGAAAAAAATCAATACTCGTTGAAGCCCTGAATTTTTCTCAGTTCTTTATTCCAATTGCTCAAATTGGAAATTCACTGCGATGATCATTTATCAGTTTCATATATACATCCGCATGCAGTTCATATATGAATCATTTCATATACATTACATCATACTCAACATCCGCTTTAAATTTCTGTGTTTTCAGAATCAACTACATGCTCCAATGGAGCCATTATACCAGCGACTGACAATTCTTGTCCTCATTGGAGTGCTCACAGGTAAGCTATTATGTCTGACTCGGTACATATTTCACTCGCTGTGAGAGGAAATAAATTAGAACTACCTTATTCTCATTAAATTTCACGAAACATCAAGAGCCATATTTCGCGAGTATTTAATATTGCGATTTTGAAAGGAAGGTCGAATTGGAGTGTATTAAATTTCATGATTTTTTTATTCTTCAACAAGTAGCTTTCACCTCAGAACTGTAATAACGATCGTCTCGAGAATTAATGTGAGAATAAGGTAGTCTAATGATTAGCCCTCTTTGTACATTAGTTACCGCTCCTTGCAATTTGTCTTGCAAAAAATAAAATGCGGGACAGTTAGCGCAAAAATTGACCTTATTCTAACATGAAAATCAACAGTTTCATGCATTGCAACAAGCGCGACGACGTTGCCAGTAAGCTGTATAACCAAGTTTTAACGTTCGTGCTGATAAGCACAGCAACACTGTCACGACTATTTTCAGCATTGCACGTGGTTCAAACACTTCGAACAAGTTGCCACCGTAACAGAACAGCACATATTGCTTTTAGCCGTTACGAGACTAATTGCACGAATTGACTTGCTAAATACGATATTGTTCGCGTTATTAAACAAGTTCTGACAGCCTTTTTGGTGATTTTATATTACGATTTTTATGTGAAAGTAAATACGTATACTTTATTATTAGGGCCTGTTTACATGATTCCGGAATGACTTTCATTCCGGAACGAGTTCATTCCATCCCCATACATTTCTCTGTATCTGTTTACATGATACCGAGACGAAAGTCAAGTCATTCCGGAATGAGTTCATTCCGGTTTTCATTCCGGAATGAAAGTTTCGTTCTGGGATGACATTTCATTCTGGTATCATGTAAACACAGAACGAATTTCGTTCCGAGATGAACTCGCAACTTGTTCAACCGCATACGGACTCCACAGTTTGAATTCAGAGCGAAAAAACGTAATAGCATTTACTGTTTAGCCCAAAGAAGCAGCTCTATGGTCAAATTACTCGTCAAAACTGCAGATACGGCCATTAATGGGCACAAAAACATGTTTGCGCGAAACATGCGCCATCTTGTTTTGATCTCGCGCGAAACATGCGCCACCTTGTTTTGATCTCGCGCGGAAATCGTGCACGTGAAAATGCCTTTGGTTGAACCGGTCGACTCGGTCATGTAAATGCAGAACGAATTTCATTCCGGAACGAAACTCGTTCCGGAATGAAAGTCATTCCGGAATCATGTAAACAGGCCCTTTAGTTCCACCACCAATACCGCGTTTTTTAAAGTTCGAGTTCGCCGTTTTACAACACTCATCCACAGAATGATAATGCAATAACATTACAGCCATGCCAAAACAATATATAGGGGAGTGATTGATCAAAAATTCCTGCTTAGACGCCAAGAGTAAGAGCAGCTGGTTCAATAGTAGTAAACACATTTTTTGTCTTTGAGCTGTGACATATTTTCTCAATGTTTGTAATGTCGCTTTTTTTCTCTTGAGTAAAGAAAGGTTTTTTGGATCAAATGGCTGGAACTTAGAAAACCAGTCAAGAGTAAAACACAAAAACTGTCATACTGAATTAGAAAAGCAGCTGGGTAAAGTTATGAAGCCCTATCACAATTTGGATTGAGCGCGTAGAAAATAGTTTTCAATAAAAGGTCTGCAGAAAGTGACTTTTCGATCAGGCCTTACAGTAGAGGGTGCTGGGGGCGTATATAATAGAGAAAGAGGGCTTTAAATATTTTAGGATTGTTTGATAACATATATTTACAAAATAGCAACAATAATGAGCAAATTTGGTAGATGAATAATACGTTTAAAACCCAAGTAAAAATATGAAAAACTGTACACTAAACGTTTTCGATCAGTGAGATCATCATATAATTGATTCAGAAAAAAAAAATAAATTAAACTATTTACCAAATATAAAGTTTGCCTTCAGGTCCTTTAGTAATATATACGTAGACACTTTGCCGCGCACTGCAATAACCAGAAGCATTGACATGACTTTAACAAGTCTAATATCAACTTTATGTTCTACAATAGGGTTATGTACTGGGGATGACGTGTCAGTCCATTATTACGCATCTGGTGTGATTGTGAACCACAACTTTACAAAAGAGTTTTATACGAAAGACATGAAAGATTGCGAACCATGTCAAAATCTCGCTAACGATGTCAGAACAGGGGTAAGTATTAATTGTTAAGTATCACCCCTTCGCCTTACTGAAGAGAATTGCTGACCAAAAAAATTCTTCTTTACACTGCAGTTATGGAAAATGTTTGACTTTTTTGTTCAAGTCAACCTATTCAAGAGACAACATACTGTATTGCTAAACAAGACAGATGAGGGCATTTTTTTCAGGTAAAGAAAAAATGAATTTACATTCGGCGGAACTAAACTGTAAGTGGCAGTGACAGGGAATGTAAATAATTTCTTATTGGTATGAAACTGATCCACGTGAGCCGTTATGGCGTTCATTGACTCTATTGTTGTAACGTATATAAGGTTTGATGGTTGTAATGTATTCATCTCAGTCGAACTTTTTAATTTTTACTTTATATAGTCTTGTTGTCTTTGTACTTTACCTTTAACCCCCAAAGGTTTGTGCGCCTGCATTTGGTTGGGGAGTACGTTCCCATTTTTCCCACTGGGTTTTTGGGTTTTCATACCATGCGGCGCATAGGCTTAAAGTCCGAAAGGTGTTTTAGCTATATTTGTTTGAAAAATGTACTTGATGATGACGGCATTTAATACTCGGGCTCATAGTTCGAGCTGCACACCCACCTTGCATGTGTTAGTCGTGAATATAAATAAGAAAACACTAGATTTGTGCTTTCAAGAGTCTTGTAGCCAGTCCGTTGCCGCATAGGCCACTAGTCTGTGCAACAGGAGTTTCATTTTTTTCTAGAACAGAGGGTATTTAAACAGAACTCTCGACCACCGGTCAAGAGACATGGGAAATAAGGCTCCGAGTTCAAGATACTAAGCTTGGAATTGTCTAAATGTTACAAAAACCCTTTAGTCCTCATTGTTCATTGTTGCTCCATTGTCTGTTCTTTGGCACGAATGAGCACAGCCAGTAATAGAAACTGTCTCGAAAACTGTCGTAAAAGGACTTAAAGGAATTAACGATTCTCTTTGAAATGAAAAAAAACAAATAAAATGAATCAAGTACTGAATGTTCTTTTGATTTCAAGACTTGTCTTATTAGACAAATAGCAACCTGTGTTTTTTTGATAATTTGTCTTAATTATAATTTAATTCTGCAGACCTCCGTCACTTGGTGGGCAGGACATAAACGCCACAGAGAAAACAGAAATTCCACCTGATCAGCAAAAAGAAGAAAAGTAAGACATTACATAAAATTATACAATTTTCTATAGCAATTAAAAATAAGGCC
Organism: Oculina patagonica; assembly: GCF_052425735.1. NCBI lineage: Eukaryota > Metazoa > Cnidaria > Anthozoa > Scleractinia > Oculinidae > Oculina > Oculina patagonica. The sequence continues at coordinate 36,759,112 of NC_135763.1, forward strand.
ACAAAAGTGATCTCCATTTGTTGATTTTGTTTAAATTTCAGAGGTGTTTACTTCATCATGGTGATGCGATTGGATCTGAATGTAACTGACCCGTCCAGGAATCTGCACGATCTGAAAAAGGTTTTAGGGAACACGGTTTGGGGATACCTCAGAACTGTCGTGCACTTTCAAATCCCAAAACCGAAACCGAAAGTTCTATTGAACGAAACTGCATTTGTTTTCAAGGTGATCATAAACTTCTTTATTGTTCATTCAGTTTCTAGAATACGGAAAAACCTAACTGAGAAAGGGTAGGCAGGAGCCCCTAGGGTGTGGCACAGTCTGTGTTTAACTCCAGTCAGTGACCCATCAGGTTGCTACTTACCTCCCGTTTCAGTAGCGCAAAAAAAACTAGGAGCATTTCTAATTTCCCTAAATAGAAAGCTAGTCCACCGTATGTTATTAATGATAATAATAATAATTATAATAATTATAATAATAATAATTAACAATATTGGCTCTTCTATGCAAATTAAAAACTAAGATATGAGACTAAGATATAAAATAAACTTTGATAAAAAGTTATGATATAATTTACAATAATTTTGCTAAAACTGTTTAAAATCTAAAAGTTAAGCTATAATTAAAATATCTCAGGGTGGAGAGAGGCACCATGAGAGTAAAGTGCCCTGCACTAAGAACATGACACAACTGACCCCGGCCAGGGCTCGAACCCTCAATTCGGAGTTTACCAGGTTAACCATTAGGATACCAGGCCCCCACAAATAAGGGTACAGAATTATAAAAATATCAGCTTTCAAAAACTGGAAGAACCTTAGGCCTGTTTTTTATAATTTTAAATTGCGTAATTGTCGATTTTTACGGGAAACACTGTGGTCTAGTGATTAATGCATTGAATTTAGGATAACGAGGTTGGGTTTCAGAACCTTCCTGAAAGCCTTGTATTGTTGGATACGTAAGACACCTAATTAGTCTGTGTTTGGGCCAAGTGGCCTATCAGGCCGGAGCTTATCCCGGTTCCGTAGCATGGAGCGTCTAGGAGTATTTCTATTTCTCCCTGGATGGGTTGCTAGTCCATTGTAGGGTAACCCGTCAGCACTGAACTCGCCGGTACCCATTTATACACCTAGGTGGAGAGGCACTATGAGAGAAAACCGTCTTGCCCAAGAACACAACGCAGTGCCACTCGATCCGGAGTCTAGCGCACTAACTTTAAGGCCCCCGCGCCTCCCATACTGATGAGAACTAGCGTAATATTGCAGTACCGTCCGCAAGAAACCTGGTTGTTACCTCCATCCCGATGGGGGGGGGGGGGGGAAGATACTTCATATTTCTTCAGCGCTGATGAGCTACTAAGTTCAATGGACTAAACCAAACGTTCATTTCAACTTTTGATTTTTCTGGGATTTAAACGCACTTCAAATAAAGTGGATATAAAAATAATTTTCTCAATTAAATTTGTCGATTTGACTTTCTACCAACAAAACGTGTTTTTTTTTCGTTCTTTAAGGAAATTCCTGAATCAGGGGTCACCGACTATCTAAAGCTTTTGAAGAGAAAGCATGGTTTTACATCTAAAACCATTCTACGAAAACACGAGGACATCCCGGAAAACCATCAGAACGCGCTGACAGTCATATCATATGTTGGATGCGCATTCTCTGCTGTGGGGCTGACTTTAACCATTTTGACGATTGTCCTTTCAAGGTAATTCAACTATAGTACGTATAGTACTAAGCTGTTTATTCAGTTGAAATAGCTGCGTATAGTGCTATTTTTTCAGTAACAAGCATACTTAGGGCGCTTTTCATTAGTCAGAACTAGCTGGCCAGACCGGTATATTCGATGTTAGGGACAGACCATTATTTTCTTGGAGGGGGGGGGGATGAAAAGTTTTCCTCTGCAAACTTTTTTTTAGTTTATGCACCTCTGCAAACATTTTTTTCGAAATTCTAACTAATTTTTGTTATACATATCGTGTTTGCAAACAATTTATTTTGTCTTTCTAGGCCTTGCAAACAATTTTTTTCAATATTTTTCATCCCCCCCCCCCCCCCCCTCCAAAAAAATAATGGTCCGTCCCTTAGTCAGATTTGTCCTGTTAAATCAGTCAATACATATATATATGTGGGACGATTAAATGCAGAGGGCCACACAACGTTAGGAAGACTATGGCACAATTGTTGTCGGATCTCACGTAGCTTGGAGATGCATGTACTAGAACTCACTCGAGGTGTATAAAAAAGTAATTTTAAATGCACGGCTAGTACGACGACACTTGTGTTGGACAATTTATTTGGCCGATATTTCGACTAGTCAACTAGTCTTCTACAGGGCCAGAGCTGGAGTGAGATAAAACTTAACGGCTCCTAAAATTTAAATTAAAGTATATAAGTGGATAATACGTAACACGATAGCCATATAAGGAAAAAGCATAAAATACAGCGTCGAGGGTGTAATATATACGTATAAAGAAAATACACGCACTAATAATATATAAAAGATGAAAAAAATATAAAAAATAAAAATAAAAAATAATAATAAAAAATAATAATAAACTAAAGCTAACTTTCATATAACGATCTAAAGATATAACATATCACTGTTCAGAGCGTCTATTGAGGCCATTAGGTTCAAGTTCATATATATATGATACACTGTGTGGTGAATTTGTGCAAAACATCTCGTGGAAAACCGATGGAAAAAGCCCATTTCACATACAAAACCACCGGGCCGGCCGCCTAGTTCTGACTTATGGAAAGCGACTTTTGTTTATACATAAGCCCTCTACATACATTGCTGGCGCGCCTATAAAAGCGTGCCTATATGATTATGGGTTGAATAGTCCAGTCTTCTGCGAGCATTTCTTGCCTGTCATTTTGAGTGAAATTGTCTAGTTCTGTACATGCATTACACATTATTACCAATTCACATGGGGTCGAAGAATACGAACTGTCTTTTGTTGTATTTCCGTTTCATTACCTAGCTTAAAACGTCTGTTCTACTATCTGACTGCCCTACGTTTAGTTTTGAAAATATGATAGTACACAAAGACAAGTTATTGGTTACTTTGAAATTCTAAATACTATTCATACACGTTGATGAGCAGTTTCACTAGATATACTAGAGGCTAAGAAACAGCCGAGGCACTGATGACAGGTAAATTCATGTCGCCGGCGCGAAGGGCGGGAAGACGTGTGCGAGAGAGTTAAGATTTGCTTTGATTTTTAAAGTGGCGCAATTTTTTTTAGAACTAATCACTAAGGAAGCAATGCAAAACCAAAGCAAATGCGAATACTTTCGCTCTGTACCAAACTTGTTAACCACTTGATTCTTCCTGAAACAGGAAACTTCGCCGTCTTCGCCAAAATCAGCTTCTAGTCTATTTGTGTATATCACTGCTGGCCGCCATCTTGTTATTCACATTTGGCATCAATGGTATAACCGACTCGGATTCACTGGACCTGTGCAAAGCTATGGCTGCCTTTCTTCATTATTTCCTGCTCTCGTCTATCGTGTGGATGAGCATTGAGGCGTACAACCTGTATCAAGACCTGGTCAAAGTGTTTGATACGACACTTATTTCCCAGAACGAGTTCATGTGCCGGGCTGGAGTAGTCGGCTGGAGTAAGTCTTTAAACTGAATTTAATAAGTCTTGAACTTCGCGTTTCGGTTATCGATTAATTTAATACAGCATTCATACTTTAAAGAATGGTCTACAAATCTACATCTATACAGTTTCTTCTCTTAATGCTTCATGATCAGAAAAAGTTCTCAACAAGTCGTAAAATTTTGTAATAGAAAAAGCACAAAGAGGCTGAAACCTCAAGGGGAATGGTAAGGGGGAGGGTACGAGATGCGAAAGGTACAGGCCCCAATCCTCCAACCCTCTTCCCACCTCCCCCTCCCCCTCCCCCCAATGTCATTTGACTTCAGTTACCTCTGTGGTTTGTCGTTTGTTGTTTTACTATAGTTTGTATTTGTTGTTCGTGTTTTTATTGTTGTTTTGTTGTTGTTGTTGTGACTAAGGTTAATCTAATTAGCTTTTGATGGGTTATAAGAACAGCCTTACTCATTAGTTTTCTAGGATTTTCACTTTTTACATTTTTACATTTGTTTACTTACAGTTATCCCAGCTGTGATTGTCGTCATAACTGTTCTGGCAGAACCTGATTCTTACGGCTTCCACGTCACGGACAAAAACAACGAAACACTGTAAGTACAGACTTAGCCTTTAATTAGACCTTGGTAACTTGCAGTTGTTAACAACTGAAATAACAAATTAGGCTATATTGATTTACATGCATTTTAAGAGAAAATCAGGAGCTCTTGTTAACTGAAAGAATTACAATCTTGGACACCTCTTTTCAATTTTGCTAAGCATATGCGTTTGAACAATCAAGGGGCTCGATAACAATGAAAAGCAATGGCGCGGGATTTTTCCGAAGAGCGAAGTGTTTCAAGATTGGTGTCCAGTAGCCAAGAACCACTAAAAATAAACTTGACGCTTCCGAAGCCTTTTGAAATCGTTTGTAAAGAAGCTTTTGTCATTTTCAAATGTAACTTTAAAACAGCAGAATCCTAATTATAATCACTTACATTGACATTAAGACAAATCATGCCTTGAAAACAATTGCCTAACATAAATGACGCCGTGGTTTCTTTCTCGTTTCCAGGTGCTGGATGGACGCTGACGCTTTCTACGGGGCGTTCCTCGCTCCAGTCCTCCTCCTCATGGTGGTCAACGTCTTCATCTTCATTGCCGTGATGAAAGAAATCTACAACATTCCGCACATGTCTGAGAAAACCAATCGGCTATCACACTTCAGAGCGACTGTGTCAGTGTTTTTCCTGCTTGGTCTCAACTGGTTATTCGCTGGTTTAGCCTCGACTGTCGGAACGCTGGTTTTTCATTACCTCTTCACGATTACTTGCTCATTTCAAGGTCTTCTCATTTTCGTGCTGCACGGAATTATCAAGAAGGATTTTCAAGAAGCTTGGCGCATGCTCACAACGAAAAACCGCGTCATGGAAATGATCCGCACCACCAGCCTGGGCACTAAAGCCATGAGTATCTCGTCCCAGAATTCCTCGCTTGGGATACAGGGACGTGATAATCCAATCTCGTTGAGCGGCTCGGCAGGAGGGGATTCTGGGATTGAGATCCAAGTAGGCTCAAACCTGTCGACGTATTAAGAATTTCGAGAACACTTTCAGAGCAGTGCTCAGATTATGAACTGAAATTTGACTGATGTGATATATTCACAATTTACTTCAAGAGGCCATGTGTCACGTATAGTTCAGTTAAGACGATTTGTTCTTCTATACTTTTTTTTATATGTGTTTAATGAAAGCGTATCCTAACTATAGAGTATTAAGATTGTAGAAAAACTGATCAAGACTTTAAACGACGTATTTGTCAAAATGACAAGACTAGGACAAGTTTAAACCTTGTCTTTAAATAACGGTAGACACTTTAATTTAAACAAAGACGCGTTCACGTCCTCACATTCCAAGACATAGTCTCTTTATAAATTTTGTTTAAGATGAACAGAGAATTCTCCCTATCAATACGATAGCATGGTTTCCAACATTTACATTTTGGTTTTCACTGCCTGAATTGTGTTAAAGAAAGTATAACCCAGATTGGAAGATCTGGTTTGCAATTAATCCCAACTGACTGGTTAATCTACTTTGGATTTGGTCTTACATCGGTTTTCCTGTAACCTGGTTTTGGAAAGTTGTAAATACTTTTATTCAGAGTTCAACAACCTTGTGCGATTGTCGGTCGTACTGTTCAACCAATGGCGTTTGTATACCAGGAACGAGAGAGAGCCAAACTTAGGTTTGTGCACTTTTCCTACTTAAAATTCCTTAATCGAATTTGTTCTATGTGAATAGCAGATGACAGTATTGCTAATGACAAATCTGTGGCCCTTGGATTCCCGATTGATTTGGAGTTAAGAAAAGTAGAGGAAAGAAAACGGGGAATCCAGAGAAAAGCCCTCGGAGCAAGGACAAGAACAACAACACTCTCTACCCAGACAGGTCGCCAGGTTCGGAGTTTAAATTGGACTACGTTGAGAGAGCGAGCGCGATCTCCCAGCCATCTTTGCACTTGCCGCAAATGAATTGTCTCCTGTGTCTTACACTCGCTCGAAAACCAATACACTGTAACTATGGTTATAAAAATAGATACTTACATTTAGTTTTGTAGAAAAATAACCCTTCTGTAACTCAGACGGATTAAAATGATATAGACATCCAAGATTATCCCAGGTTTAGCCAGGACTTAGCTAGAATGGACAATCATGAATCACCCAGAATTAAAGATTAATTCATAGTTTTAGTATTACTTGTCAATACTAGTTAATATAAGTCAGCTTTATGTACAATATATAATTCTAACTAAGACATAAAAGATTTATTTAAACAATTACTTAATTGAAAGACGAGCATACGTTAACCAGTATTGGACGTTATGTCTCGTCTACCTTCTTGAACTTTCAAAAATTATGTATACGTATTTTAGACCTTTTAGGGATTTAGAGCGCGTCTCAAAGGCGTGCCTATACCGTCTGTGACGATAGTTTTATGAGTTAAAAGTTTATTTTAAGCAAAAGAGTTGCGCCTCAAGCAACAATAAGTTATTTGTTGCGAGAATATTATTCACGTTAATTCAGCAATTTGCACACTATGCGTACCTATAACTCGATGCGTAAAAGATATTTATTTTGATTTTGCTTGAGCGAGCCTGTAATGAGTAGTTTGATGCTGGTCATGCCAAAACGCTCACTTATTTAACAATGATTTTCTTACTTTCTAATTATTGTTATTAGAGAATATTTATTAAAAGAAAAAAATGATTCTCTGCATTCTGTGAATTGTTTTATGGTCACGTGCTAAAATTATGTCACTCTGTATATATATTATCATAATTAAATGCTAGCTAATTTCCTGTTTCTTTGATTGTCATAATAAACTATCAAAAAGAAGTAACTGATCTATTGAGTTTAACCATTGGTTTCTGGTACAACTCGAAGTCGATATGGAACTGACCAAGAAACCAAGAGATTTTCTCATCGTTCAGTTACACATTCAGTAGGCAAATCAATTTGTTTATGTTCATTAAAAAATCATTTAAATCATTTAGACCTTATAGCTTCCGGCGTCAACAAAACAGCATGATATCAACTTGTTATCTACTTTCGACAGCTCGTTCTCGATTTATGAGATGTGATTGGTCCGTGCAAGGAACCAAAGACAATACCAATACGTTAACTGACTGTGACTGAGAAAGAAAATTTAAATATTCTTACTAGAGTTTTCCCATAGCAAAATCTCTGCAACTGCTTTAAAGGGATTTATAAAGAAGTACTTTCACTGGCTTCTTAAAACACCGTTTTCATTATATGATCCCACTTGTCGCTGATCCACAGTGCTAGGTAAGTTGCATGGCTCCTTGAAATGTAATCTCTTCTCATGTGCAAAACCATAAATCAAAACATGTACAACGTTCCGATTATGATGAAATTACTACTTGACACACCGCATGTTAACTGGCCACTAGAGGTCTTACCAAAAGCAGATTACATCATTACAAACCCCAAGAAAAATAATAAAAGTCTGTTTCACATCGAGAAGCGATTGAATCACTGCATTCATGGCATAGATGCATAGAACCTGCGCTGTACTTCGATCATCGTCGCACGAAGCGACTAGAAGTATTGGCTCTCGTACCCCCTGAATGGAATGCTTTTACAGGTTCGAATAATTAGCCTCGAGTACATTTCCTGGTGGGGTTTCTGTACCCATTTACACCCTAGTACTTAACGATAAATGTCGTGTAACTCGACCGTGATTAGTATGATCATTGAGTAACTGGAGTGAGTCCATTTCAATATTAAAATCAATTTGTATTTAATTTGTCTGATCGAAGAATTGCTGTGTACAACGTCTAATATTGGTGTTGTGTTTACATGTAACAGTGTGGTCGAATTTATTTTCAATTTTGACGAATTTTGATATTTGGAATTAGCTTCGTCGATTAGAAAGGGCCTGATGCAACAGCCTTTGCAGTTAGTTTGCAGTTGTTTTTATTTCGGAATCATTGGAGGCTAGGTAGAAAAGGAATTGTACAGTGAACTTTAACGAAACAAAGGGAAACTGTGTATGGTGTTAAGTGGACGAAGATAGCACATATATGAGTTAAGTTCATCATAATAATTTTTGAAATGTTGATAACAACAATCATGACACAGAAAGCGAAAACGTACCAGTTTCGAACGATAGTTTCGCAAAGCAATATGCATTTGTATTTGAATTCTACATGCACATTTAATACTGGTTTAAGTCGTTAAAACGGAACGATAAAATCTGTTTTTTCAGCAACTCGAGTGCTGAAGCCGCGATCAATAACTCACTTAACAGTTTAGTGTCATTATTAAATTGAAGTCTGAAGTTATTGACCCGTTTCCTTGAATCGATGGCCTTATTTTTGTTGTTTATTTTTTTAATGCAAATGATGTCAAACAGAATTGAAAACGTTGCCACTGCGTGTTGTCCGAAAACGCTTAGAATCCTATTTAAAACAGCTAACAAAAGTTTTGATCAAGAGCATCTTATAAATGACATTGATTTGCATCAAAAGCCGTTTTACTTCATAAATTAAGTCGTGTGGATTAATTAAGCGGAAGAAGGTCAAATTATGTAACAAAAGTTTCTAAAGTAATGCTCAATTTAATTCGTAAAAATGTGACTCACCGTCAAAATAAACAAAATGCTGAACGAATTACTGCTGTTTCCGTCACGATGTAAATAGACTGACCCATTTTAGTGTACATTGCTTTCGAATCAGCATAAAATTGAATTACTATTTTAAGTCGGGCCAAGGTTGGCATTTTCGATTCATATTTAACTTCAATAAGCATTCAGTTATGAAAAAACACTGTACAGGAATGAATGTGTGGCTGCAGACTATTAAATAAAGTGAAGTAAAAAAACAAGTAGGTAGATGTTGAACATAAAAGAGACTGAGTCACAATTAAGGCCATTTCTGTCAATGATGCGTAAAATTACTTTACTTGACGCAAACGTCAACACAATACAGTTAAACACCCTAAATTTAGCTCAAAGTGCTTATAACTCAAAAACGAATCCGTTGACCCCCATGTTTTATTATTGAATAATGATTGACATGTTTTAAAAATACAAGTTTTTGCAAAGTTAAAAAAATTCTCTGGAGTGGTTTCAGAGCCACCTTTACCATCGCTCGGCAGAATTTTTTTCCTATTTTGCAAAAACTTGCATTTTAGCATGCTGATCATAACTCAATAATACAAATCGGGGTCACTGGACTCGTTTTTGAGTTATAAGCACTTTATAGAGCTAAAATTAAGGGTGTTTTACAGCTTAAACCGTTGCTATGGCTAGCAGTGACGTCAAGAAAAATAACCACAATTTGTTTCATAATGATTGGGCATTTGATTGATATCATTTTTGTAGTGGGAACTGATAAATGTTTGTAGTGGTGACCCATCAAATTATAAAAGCTGGAATATACTGAAAACGGTTTTTAATTTAGCCTCCATAAATCATAAATACAATGATGGTTGATATTGGGTCGGGGAATGGGGTGGACTCATTTTCTGTGTAAGAGTTCATCTTTTCCTTATTGTCCCTTTCTATTACAGTGAGGATCATTAAAACAACAAAAACATTTTGTTAAAAGCAACGATTACAATATGGAGGAGGATACGGAATGCATATATGGTATGAACACCACATCAATAACTCAATGAGATTCATTCACTTTATTTGTCCCTTTTGTAGTCTGACCATGTCTAAAATAATAAGTGTTTTCCTTTTTACGCACAGAGATAGCCACAATCACACTATTCCTTCAACCAAATCGACTGAAAGGGAATTTTTCCGGCCAAACTAATCGAAAGCTATCAATCTCAATCAAACACGGAATAAAAAACGGTTAGAAAAATGTTCTACTTGAACTCTTCGACCAAATCAATCAAAACCAGTCACTGGTTGATATTGGTTTTGATTACGAGTTAGAGATTTGTGTTAGCCTTAGCAGAATTACGTGAACTTGCAGTCTGTTTTCAGTCAATGAAAATCGAGATACAAAGTATGGATAACGCAAAATTATCAATTCTCGAAGGATAAACACGTTCTTGGTTAGCAATTTAAACGGTAATAAGACTTATAACCATTCAGTGTTTTCCGATATTTGCAGATGAGGTCAGGCAGCTGGTTGCTGTGTCCCCAAACAAGACACAATATGATGTAAGAAATAAACCAATAAATAAAATGTTTGCCTACAAATATAATTTTAAGCCTTCTCTTCCTGCATTTTTGTTCTTATAATGACGTTGTATTGGTTTAGTTATTGGGGAGGAGCCCATGATGGTTATGACAACTAGCTCCCCTCTCAGATTGTGGGTCGGTTATGTGACCAATTAAGCAAACCATGTGTAATGGTCCTAAAAGATTTGGAGAATCTTTCCTAGTTTCCGCACCTGGTTCTCGGACACATGAAGTAAACAAACGTGATTTCATTAATACTTTTAAAGGGGAAAGGAGCTAAAAGCGCTCCCTCTTTACCTCCGAAAGTAAATAACCTACACGTATGATAATGATAATAGAACGCATTCAAAATGTTTATGACATTTTTGTTGTCTTATTTTTATATATTCAAATCGTCGTGGATTCTGTACTTATTGTAAAAAAAAATCGAAAATAATAATGGAAAGATGAAAAAAAACGAAACTGTAAAGATTTTATTTTTCGATTTATATCAATTTTTGGTCTAAATGAAATTTTGATTAAAGCAGCTTTAATTACAATAAAATATGTTTAGGGGCCAACTTAAAATAAAGTTGACCTTATTCCATATATGATGAATATTTTCAACAGTCAAAAGAGAGTGTGTTGTTCATCTTCAACAAGCCGTTACTCGTGAATGGTGGCCCTTATGAAGTAGAGTTCAGAGGAGAGAGCCATTGCTTAAAAGTGCCCGCTGTCTTACTGAACAGCTGTGTTATTCAAACCCATGCGCCAGGTAGGTATAATTAAGGTGATTCCTCGGAAATTTAAGTTGTTGAGGGTTTTATTGAAACTTTCCCTGAATGTTTCCTACTAAGCACTGTTTCAAAAAAGTACAATAAATAGGTAGGTCACAATGCTCGCAAAAGAGATATGATGGGCCAATCTTGCCCTTTATGCCTGTACGTCCTGGTAGGAATCACGCGCGTCATTTCGTCGGGTCCACATTACGTTTTGCGGTAGCTGGAAGCAAATATTATCAAAGTAACACTAAAAAAACTTGACAGTTTTCCCTTCCCTTTTCTATACTCCAATTTGTAAAATCCCTACCCTTTTATACACTTACAGCCTGAAAAAGCCACCACCCCCTTCCAGGGCGGAGCCTCCCCGTATGGTCCACTATATGGAGCTCCCCCCGGGGGCTTCCGTTGTACAGAGGTTGTGGCTTATTACTTGATAAATACAGTAACATTGCATTCATTTCCTGTTCTGATGATGTTTATCTTGCAGTTTACTTTCCTCCCGAGACAACCATTGTTACCGTATATGACAAAGTCAAACCCCACGAGCCTTTCGTTGCACGATGTACCTTTGAGTTTTTCTCGCGGAGTCAAGTTGTCGAGGAACTGTTGGACAAAGCTACAGATCCACAGCAGCTACTTTGTGATTCGCTTGGGGCTTCAACGTGTAATATAAAAATGTTTGACGAGGTCATTGCTCGTAAAATTCAACAAAAGTCTCCCCATGAGTTTCATTTGCTTGAGATTCCTCAAACTGGACAAGCAGAAGGTTGGTTTTGCATCATGATAATAGTAACAGGAGGAAAGTCCAAAACCTGTTATTATAACACAGTGCTGAGCGCTTTGAAAATAATAACAATCCAAAAATGTAGTTTCCACGTCTAATTAATTCTTATTTTTTTTATATTTATATTTTTTTCCTTATTTTCCATGACAACTAAGTTAAGAGCGGCTTTCTTTGTGTCGAAGTTATTCGCATTTGCTTTGGTTTAATTAACAGCGCTTAGTGATTGGGTTTTTTGTTTTAGTTCTACGAAACTCAAGTGAAAACCGTTCTATCCTCAGCTGATCGATTTTAGTGATGTCTTAGGTTATTGACAACTCATAAACACATTTTAATCTTCAGGCGTTGTGGCCAAGAGATCAATTTTTTCATTGCACAATTTCTTATCAGTTCAAGTTAATGTCTTAAACGTACCCCTTAATCTCATTTTTCAACGAAGGCCCCGTGGCCCAATGGATAAGGCATCTGACTACGAATCAGGGGATTCCAGGTTCAAGTCCTGGCGGGGTCGCTTAATATTTTTAATTCTTTTTTAATTTTTTTTTCTCTCTCTTTGCAAGGACGTAATATTCACAAAATATAAAACATGCTCAGATGATTTCTTTTGGTTCAAAATTACACTGGCATCAATAGGTTCCAAAACACAAAGGCTCTATAAACGCCGAACAACTTTCAATTTTTCTGTCCTTTTTTGTTTGCTCATCAAGTTAGTAGCTTTTAAGGTATTAAAGAAGCCTCATTATTTCGTCTCCAAATAGGAGCCTTTTTTGAGAGAAATAAGAAGTTCGGACACTCAAATAGCAGAAATAGCTCATGATTTTTAAAACCTGCCAAAATTCCTTGAGCTAAATGGTTTCAACCCACCCACACCCCCACAAATCAGTCACTAAAAGATAATTTTTCAAACTGAAGAAAATTATTACAGCCGGTAACCATATTATATGACATTGCTTATAATGTGATGTCGTGTTTTTAACAAGCAAAGTCACTTTTTAATCAATTTCAGCTCAATCGAACACCAAGTATCCCACCCTTATTCACTTTGGAGCTGCCCATAGACTTCCGCTAACCGTAGCCGCGTGCCTGCGGTACTGCCCAGCGGCACGACAGGCATGCGCACTCAAGAATAAAGACGGCATGTGTCCAAAGGAACTAGCAGTAAAGCATGAACATTATGAGCTATCGGAAGATCTTCAAGATTTTCAGGTAAATTTGCAGTTTTGAAAGAGTTTATTCCAGCTATTGGGTAGATTGTTTACAGTCCTCTGTTTCTTATAATGCATACTTTCTATGGCCGCTATCTTCAGCTTCATCTTTGATCTTGGATTCATAGGGTGAGCGCAACCTGGAGAAAATACTAAATTCACCGAGAGTACTAAGCCTACCCCCCTCGGTAGAGTTGGTACCCTCTCCAGATTGCGCTGTAGAATGCGTATCACTTACATGTAGTATGCGTAATAACTCTAACAAGGCGAACTACTCGATAAAAATAAACTTTTTTGTAGTAGATAAAATATGAGCAGGAGATCTGTATAGGCGTTTACAATGGCGAGCCGATAGACGAGCCATTGTTAACGGCCATGCAGATCGGACGCGAATATTTTATTTTACTGTAAAATGAAAACAATAAATTGAATGCAAAGTATTGTTATGCGATTCGGTAGAGATCTGTATCAAAAGTTAATGAATACTAATTAGTTGAGCAGGAGTTTGTATCAAAGGTTAATTCTATGATTGGATTTGTATTGGGGTTTACAGTTGTGTACATGTGATCCGAATACTCGCTGGGATTGGTTTGCACCCGCGTGAATAGTTAATGAATTTTACAAGGGAATTTAAAGCAAATATATAAACATTTTCTGCCATCTGGTTGCTAATTGTGTTGAATCACTGCGAGTTTAATGCGCGGCTTTGGTTATTAAAAAAGTAAAATACACTTATTTTATGTTTCTCTTTCGCTTCGAATTCCTTTTTTTATATTTTACAATTATTCACCGACACTGAGGTGAACAATTGTTTTAGTACATACCACACAAGTTGAATAAAAAGCGGTCCAAAACAAGCCCTTTCGGTAAACAAAGCGACACGCGAAGGCAGTTTGTTTCTCTTTAGCTGCTCGGAGGTGAATAGTACTTTGCTATTCACTTCCGAGTTAATCAATCAGCGCGCGAAAAGCACTATTCACTTGTGTGGTATAAGCTAATATATGTTAAGTGTCTTAATCTCTTAATATTTATTTTATAGGTATAATAAATGAATCATGTTTAAATAACTGATATACCTCAGAAAACATTAACTCGAATCTCCTATATTTATTTCTTTTTTTAGTCAAACGAACAAAGCTATCTCAAAAATAAAACCCAATCAACAGAATTGGCAGTTAATAACTGTAATGATGAGGAGAATGAGGAGGAGTATATAATGATGGGTCCCAAGTTGGCTCTCGATGATTCTGATAGACAATATGACAATATTAAGACGTCTGGGGCTGGAATCAGCAAAAAGGGTAAGCTGTATTAAATGAAGGTAGAAAACCGAACAATGATGCTCTCAAAATGCAATCAATTCAATATTCCTGTCTCAAATATTTGCAACAATATTGGCTCAAAAGGTCACCTTTGTCTGGTTAGAAGATTGTCACATTATAACTCATCAGTTGCGATGTTGCAATGTCATTCACATAAGATCAGGATTTGTCATTGATTGTAGAGCGATTTTTACTTTATCTGATTAACTAAAAGTAATCCAGAATTGCATCGCACTTGGTTTTGCACTGCTTCAATGGAACACCTTTTTTCGGGACATCTCCGTTAGTTAGCCCTGTTATGCCGCAAAATGTAATACTAACGCAAAATGTAATAACAATCGCCGCAAAATGTAATAATATTGACGCAAAATGTAATAAAGTTATTAACGCAACATGTAATAGCTTTTTAACGCAAAATGTAATAAATTTATTAACGCAACATGTAATAGCTTTTTAACGCAAAATGTAATAAATTTTCTAACGCATAATGTAATGACGCAAAATGTAGTAGCCCTTAAATAACATGCCTGTTTCATGAATTAAGCAAATTGTATTCAATAATGTACCTCGTGTAAGTTAACAAAGACCAAATAGGAACTGTCCTCCCCGAAGCCCTATTTCTTTCCGGCAGGTACTTATTGGAGTTAGGAATTTTGTACCTCCTCAAACCACACTGTCCTTTTAGATCGGATTATAAGGAGTAGATGGAGCCTTTAATCATTTTTGTTGGAGCAGATTAAAAATCCCCCCCCCCCCCCTTCCAATTCGCAATAATGGCAAAAGAGATACAAGCAAATAGTCTTCGTTTTCAACGCCATTTTTTCCACCCACCAAAACAAGCACTTTAGCACTAGCGTCAATATTTGTGTATTATCGCATTGAATAAATATACTGTAATTGAGCAGTTTTGCAATACTTTGACCTCTGCCTTTTCGAGTGAATTTGGGAAATATAAAAAAACACCCACTGATTTCATAATATTATCGATTCAAGTGTTTCATTTCATTTCATTTCAAACCTAAAATACTTTTCTTTTTGGTCTGTTTTGTCGAGGAATATCCTGTTGATTACTTCGAAGGCGGAGAATTAGTAGGTGAAGGATAAACTCAAAAGAACGCTTAATAAAACATTCGCCATTTTACACCGAGCACACGGTAGGACTAAAAAAGACCACAAAGTGTCAGGGTTAAATTCAGAATCACGCGCAAGCGTACTCGAAGCCCTGATCAGCACTGATCAACATGCAAGTTAAGTTAAACCGGGGTTTTGTTAAAGCAAATCAGTGGTATGCCTATAATGCTGAACTCGCGCAAAACCAACAAAAAGTTTATGTCACTGAGTTTTGCTAAACGATTTCGAAATATATATAAATTTTAGAGTTATTACACTTTGCGTTATTACATAACGCGTTAGAAAATTTAGTACATTTTGCATTAGAAAGTTGTTACATTTTGCGTTAGCAATATATTACATGTTGCGTCAATTTTATTACATTTTGCGTTATTATTACATTTTGCGGCGATTGTTATTACATTTTGCGTTAGTATTACATTTTGCGGCGATTATTACATTTTGCGGAGTAACAACCCCTGTTCGTTCGCAGCTCAAATCAACGTTCATCAGGACTTGATCAATATGTGCTCATATAAGGGTGGAGAAAGGGACTTCTTGGCCTCCCTAAAAAATCCCGCATCAAGTGACGTTATCACCATGCAGGATCGTATAGGGCAGCGATATTAAAGCCGGTTTTCTTTTTAACTGATACCCGTGCGTTATTCCGCAGACATAACCATGACTCCTGAACTTTGGAAAGCAATTTTCATAGCAGAACAGGCTGTAAATGAAAGCTGGAGGAATAGTGAGCTCGGCGAAGAAACAGCAAAAGCATTCAGTCAGCTGATTCAGAAGAGCGCTAGAGAGGTAATCACAGACAAACGAACTGGAACTTCTTCTATTATTTCAATAGAGTTCTACTGTTTTCACTAGCCCTTCTTCTGCTACTTGTTTTTTTTTGTTTTGTTTTGTTGTGTTTAGAGTTTGATATAGTTCGAAATATGTCCTCAAACTTTACGTAGGCGTATTGCCTCATTCACCGTTTTCTCTTGCCCCCTTCGTACAAACTTGCATTGAAAATAAACAAACCTAAATCTCTATGTATGGCTCCATAATCTTCGTTTTATGAGCTTTTATAAGCTATAACCATCGCCTCCAGAGGCGAGCTTATCATTTTCCCCTCCTGGCCACTCCCGGCCTATGACAACCTTGATCGTCTCCTCCCCCGCTTCTCGTATATAGTTCCCCTCGTATAAAAAGTCCCCCGTCGTGTATAAAATTTGGATAAAATTTAACACTTTTTAAAACTAATATGATACTTTACTCCACCATATCGAAAATGCCCTGATTGTTATTTTGGCCTGTCAAATGATTTTTATTTGCCAGCACCGGGTTATTTTGTGTTTTTCCTTTTGCAGCATAACACCGACTCGTCGCTGACGTATGATGTGCCACGTGTAACAGGACCTGCCTTGCCGCCTAAATCCAACCGTTCGACCAATAAACGGCATTCGATACGGTATATTCCTAGGCCTAGCTGCGCTCCTCCTCTGCCTCCAAGGTCTCCAAGGTCCCCCAGATCAGCACAATTCTTTTTGGGTATGTAGAGGAGCTACAGTGAAATCCGAGTTTTCAAACGTCAAATACTCAAGTCTCAAACGTCAAACACTCAAGTTGTGAAACTTCCCGATAACCCGAGCCCAAAGTTGCCAAAAGTTGTCTCTTTTGGACTGCTTTACTCAGTCGAAAACTGTTAAGTAATTTTACCCCCTATTTCCCGGGCCAATTTTCGTTTTCCTTGGAGGCTAAAGAAATCGACATTTCACTGAGCGTCACAATATTCACAATAAATAGAACCTGCACTGAAATTTTTGTCAAAATTTGCCATTGATTGTTTCATTACAGGAAGTCCACGTAATATTTGAAATAAAACTGGGGGTGCCTAAGATCGTTTAGGAGCAATAGGACCTCGTTTATACTCAATAAATCCTTATAATATCACCATGATTGTAGTCACGATGACTTGCTAAATTGACGTTTCCGACGATTATTTCTTATTCTACACTGAGAATTTGTCCATATTTATTCTACAAAAAGAGAGTTTTTACTCAATTTCAAACAACAGGTCACCGTACCCGTTTACGAGAAAATTACGATTTACCTCTCTGGCGAAGGTCCAGCCGTAAAGAAAAAGCCGCCATTTTTTAGCAGGCGCGGGCTAATCACGCGTGAAATTATGCGCAGTAGGGATGCGCAATGCAATACTGAGGAATAACCTCAAGTCATTTTTCTTGCCTTTAAAATA
Organism: Oculina patagonica; assembly: GCF_052425735.1. Classification (NCBI taxonomy): domain Eukaryota; kingdom Metazoa; phylum Cnidaria; class Anthozoa; order Scleractinia; family Oculinidae; genus Oculina; species Oculina patagonica. Next base: position 36,776,860 of record NC_135763.1, read on the forward strand.
ATTGTTGGCGTTGGTCATGAGCTTTAGACCTCGAGCCTATACGCGGGTGTTGTATCGCAGGGCCTCTCTATAACCAGATGTATAAATGGGCACAGTCAAATTTTTTGTAGTCGTTTAATCGCACAAACATTTCATCCAGGGGAGAAGTAGAACTCCTTTTCAAGTCGCTTTATCATGCTGTGAAAGCCGGTGTTAAATTACTCAATTAAGTTCAGGCTGTATGCGAACATACCTATAAGCTATTAAAATAGCATAAATTTACTTCTTTACCCCTTTAATGAAGAGATAGGATATGCAGAATTTGACAGCTTTCTCGTGTGTAATGTGCCGGCGGAAACATTTGTTTTAGTAATACTGACTTGCATTGTTTTAACTGTATTATGCAACTAAATATTTCAGACGATCTGGGACTAAGTGATAGACGTGATAGACGTGATAGACGTGATAGACGTGGATCAGATCCCAATGTAAGTTCACCTGAATCTAATGGCTGTTTATGTTTCATTCCGAAGACGTTTAGCCTAAACTTCGTCGAAATATTAAATAAGAGCGATTGTCAGAGAATATCGAGAATTTTGCCCAAATAACCCTTTTAGTGAACTATTTTCAAAAAAGGCAATAAAAGGTTCCGATTTCTTTTACTTTTTTCAAACTTCGATAAAGTTGAAAATTGGCCCGCAACGGAGGCCATGAGGGGGGAAATTTGAGGCATATTCAACACGCTCGTGTAGACAAACCAAACAGTGCCTTAACATATCCTTTACACTGTTTGTTAGGCATCTCTTAAAGTTTTTTCTGTACTAAATTGTTTTCCATTTGTTTCCTTTTTAAAAAGTTATAATCTTCTACAAGAGGCCTACCATAAGCGTCTTAACGATACGTCAAATATTGTAAAACTTCGACCTTCACTTCGACCTTCACTTCAAGCTGACAATCTCTTTTTTTTAAGACAATCACAATAGCGCCCAACCGGTATCTGGGAGGCCATGGGTTCGATTCCCGTCGGGGACTCAGAATTTTTCTTTGTCCCATGCTCGTGTCATGTAGAACATCTTATCTTTATTATTTATTACCGAGCTTAAAATTTACCATCTTTATTATTTACTACAAAACTTGATGAATTCGACATTGCTGATCCTAGCAGTATACAGGACGCGTGTCATATATCAACCTAGTAAAATGGCCCAGCTCACAACGAGTCTCTCGTAGCTCAGTCGGTTAGAGCGCCCAACCTGGTAGTGTAGGTGTATACCCTCTCAGGTCTGACACTTCATGTACGTTTCGCGTATGAGGCCTTCATGTGATAGTCACCCATAGATCCAGTATTAAATAACCCCCACCCCCCCCCCCCCCACCCCCTCAAGAGCATTCTAACCTTCTCCATGTTAGTTACAAACAGAAAGATTGATAAAACGACATCATGCCATGTTCTTTCAGTTACGATAGTTCTTCGTGCTGTGTGGCTATGTTTTTAATTACATGTAGTTTTCCGTTCCTTTATAGCTTTCCCACAGAACTAATAACAAGTAAGTAATACATTTGATATGTAAAAAGTTATTATTTGGAAACAAATCTAACAAATAAATCGATTATTTTGACTACACAAAATAATAGCCTTGGTACAACTTGCTTACTAAATGAGACTTAAGGGAAAGTCAAAAGATAGGGTTGGAAATCTTTTTGATTACCCTCACTTAATGCATATTTGATTTTCTGGTGGTTAAAACTTGTCGTGTTGCCCATGTTGTTTATTCATTTTCATTGTGCATTCTTTTCTTTTACCCTTTAATTCTAAACGTTATGTTCTAAACGTTATATACAAATCTTGCAGCAACTACGGATCTTGTAATGAAGCAAGAAATTCCTTGACTCCGCCGCTAAAACATCCTCAAGGTAATTAGTAAAATTGAGGAAGGAAGGAAGGAACAAAGAAGGGAGGGATAGAGTGAGGGAGGGAGGGAGGGAGGAACGGAGCGGGGAGAGAGAGACGGAGGAAGGGAGGGAGAGAGGGAGGGAGAGAGAGAGAGGGACGGAGGGACGGAGGAAGGGAGGGAGACACGGATGGGGGAAGAGAGAGACGGAGGGACGCAGGGAGGGAGGGAGGGACGGACGGACGGACGAACCGACGGACGGAAGAAGGGAAGGAAGGTACGAACAAAGAAGGGAGGGATAGAGGGACGGACGGACGGACGGACGGACGAATGGAAGGGGAAGAGAGGGAGGGAAGGAGGGAAGAAAGAAGGATCAATTGATGACAGTTATTTAGTATAACATTTGGATTGCTCACGCATAATTTATTATTGTACAGTGAAATATGTTATTTTTAACTCATTACAGCGAAGAATGGATTGGAACGTCAGCCAAACAAAATATTTACAGTCCAAAAGTGTTATTCCGTTGACGCGACATCTATGGGATTATCCCCCAGGCTTCCACCGAGAAAACCAGACCCTCATCGCCGCTCCGGAAGCTGTGACTCTGGCGTTCCTGTACAAAACCTTGTTAGGAATCGTAAGTGGATAGATCATCCGAAAGACAGCGCACATGAATCATGTCTGCTGTCTTTCAATTGCGTTGTTACGATGATAGCACGCCAAGGATTGGACCCAGACCCTACACTTTTTACTTACTCCGATTCCCCTCTTCATCCGGTAGGCGCTAAAATCCAATTTCTGTAATGTGAGGATCATCTAGGAGTACAATCCTGAGTTGAGAGGGACACTGTCATTAGTGTCATACCTCGCACAAGAGCACAAATCGTAGTTGGCTCTATTAATTACGCCAATGTAGCTGAAAAAAGAAACGTTTATAATTTACCCAAACTGTATCTACCTGTGTAGCTTAATGGTGTTGTATGCCAAGTCACTGAAGACCACCTCATTTAGGCTTCGGCTGCCATGTGGGCCTATCACTTACAAGATAAGAACTTGAGTAAAGATGCAGTAGTGATATCGAATTGAATCTAGTTATTTCTTTCGCAGGTACACTGAGCGAGCCTGTACAAAACCTTGTTAGGAATCGTAAGTGTACAAATCATCCGAAAGACAGCGGACATGAATCATGTCTGCTGTCTTTCAATTGCGTTGTTACGATGATAGCATGCCAAGGATTGGACCCAGACCCTACACTTTTTACTTACTCCGATTGTGTATTGGGGGTTTTAATCTTTTTTTTATTTAGGGTTTTAAGCGATTTTTTCGATCACATCGGTTTTTTATAAGTATATATATATATGTAAATAATTTTTATAAGTACATTATTGTTGTAATACTGCGATAGTTATTAGTGTAAAGCGCATTAGATCATATGTACATGGATTTTTGCGCTATAGAAATAATAAAGTTATTATTATTATTATTATTATTATTATTATTATTATTATTATTATTATTATTCTCCTCTTCATCCAGTAGGCGCTAAAATCCAATTTCTGTAATGTGAGAATCATCTAGGAGTACAATCCTGAGTTGAGAGGGACACTGTCATTAGTGTCATACCTCGCACAAGAGCACAAATCGTAGTTGGCTCTATTAATTACGCCAATGTAGCTGAAAAAAGAAACGTTTATAATTTACCCAAACTGTATCTACCTGTGTAGCTTAATGGTGTTGTATGCCAAGTCACTGAAGACCACCTCATTTAGGCTTCGGCTGCCATGTGGGCCTATCACTTACAAGATAAGAACTTGAGTAAAGATGCAGTAGTGATTTCGAATTGAATCTAGTTATTTCTTTCGCAGGTACACTGAGCGAGCCTGTACAAAACCTTGTTAGGAATCGTAAGTGTACAAATCATCCGAAAGACAGCGGACATGAATCATGTCTGCTGTCTTTCAATTGCGTTGTTACGATGATAGCATGCCAAGGATTGGACCCAGACCCTACACTTTTTACTTACTCCGATTGTGTATTGGGGGTTTTAATCTTTTTTTTATTTAGGGTTTTAAGCGATTTTTTCGATCACATCGGTTTTTTATAAGTATATATATATATGTGAATAATTTTTATAAGTACATTATTGTTGTAATACTGCGATAGTTATTAGTGTAAAGCGCATTAGATCATATGTACATGGATTTTTGCGCTATAGAAATAATAAAGTTATTATTATTATTATTATTATTATTATTATTATTATTATTATTATTATTATTATTATTATTCTCCTCTTCATCCAGTAGGCGCTAAAATCCAATTTCTGTAATGTGAGAATCATCTAGGAGTACAATCCTGAGTTGAGAGGGACACTGTCATTAGTGTCATACCTCGCACAAGAGCACAAATCGTAGTTGGCTCTATTAATTACGCCAATGTAGCTGAAAAAAGAAACGTTTATAATTTACCCAAACTGTATCTACCTGTGTAGCTTAATGGTGTTGTATGCCAAGTCACTGAAGACCACCTCATTTAGGCTTCGGCTGCCATGTGGGCCTATCACTTACAAGATAAGAACTTGAGTAAAGATGCAGTAGTGATTTCGAATTGAATCTAGTTATTTCTTTCGCAGGTACACTGAGCGAGCCTGTACAAAACCTTGTTAGGAATCGTAAGTGTACAAATCATCCGAAAGACAGCGGACATGAATCATGTCTGCTGTCTTTCAATTGCGTTGTTACGATGATAGCATGCCAAGGATTGGACCCAGACCCTACACTTTTTACTTACTCCGATTGTGTATTGGGGGTTTTAATCTTTTTTTTATTTAGGGTTTTAAGCGATTTTTTCGATCACATCGGTTTTTTATAAGTATATATATATATGTGAATAATTTTTATAAGTACATTATTGTTGTAATACTGCGATAGTTATTAGTGTAAAGCGCATTAGATCATAATGAGGGGGGGACTCGCATATGAAAGTGACGGGGATGCTCGTCGTCTCGCTTAGGGGTGTAAATTTCGGACTTTTGGTCTCGCTTAGGGTGTTCCGGGAAAAAACGCCCAAAACGCCAATATTTTTAGCCATAATGGTCTCGTTTAGGGTTACACACGAAGAAATATACAAATATAAACTCCATTCTAATTTTTTTTGTATCTTTTAGGGGTCAAGAAAGGCTTGAGCCACACCCAGATTGGTCTCTTTTAGGAGTTCTTTTCAAAATTTCCGACGAGCATCCCCGTCCGTTTCATATGGGAGTCCCCCCCCCCCCCGAGAGAGGAGCTACAGTGAAATCCGATTTCTCAATTCAAACGTCAAACACTCAAGTCTCAAACGTCAAACACTCAAGTTGTGAAACTTCCCGATAACCCGAGCCCAAAGTTGCCAAAAGTTGTCTCTTTTGAACTGCTTCACTCAGTCGAAAACTGTTATTACCCCCTATTTCCCGGGCCAATTTTCGTTTTCCTTGGAGGCTAAAGAAATCGACATTTCACTGAGCGTCACAATATTCACAATAAATAGAACCTGCACTGAAATTTTTGTCAAAATTTGCCATTGATTGTTTTATTACAGGAACGTTATATTTGAAATAAAACTGGGGGTGCCTAAGATCGTTTAGCAACAGCACCTTGTTTATACTCAATAAATCCTTATAATATCACCATGATTGTAGTCACGATGACTTGCTAAATTGACGTTTCCGACGATTATTTCTTATTCTACACTGAGAATTTGTCCATATTTCTTCTAAAGAAAGAGAGTTTTCACTCAATTTAAAACAACAGGTCACCGTACCCGTTTACGAGAAAATGACGATTTACCTCTCTGGCGATGGTCCAGCCGTAAAGAAAAAGCCGCCATTTTTCAGCAGGCGCGCGCTAATCACGCGTGAAATTATGCGCAGTAGGGATGCGCAATGCAATACTGAGGAATAACCTCAAGTTATTTTTTTTCCTTTAAAATAATTGTTGGCGTTAGTCATGAGCTTTAGATCTCGAGCCTATACGCGGGTGTTGTATCGCAGGGCCTCTTTACACCCAGATGTATAAATGGGCACAGTCAAATTTTTTGTAGTCGTTTTATCGCACAAACATTTCATCCAGGGGGGGGGGGGGGGGGAAGTAGTACTCCTTTTCAAGTCGCTTTATCATGCTGTGAAAGCCGGTGTTAAATTACTCAATTAAGTTCAGGCTGTATGCGAACATACCTATAAGCTATTAAAATAGCATAAATTTACTTCTTTACCCCTTTAATGAAGAGACAGGATATGCAGAATTTGACAGCTTTCTCGTGTGTAATGTGCCGGCGGAAACATTTGTTTTAGTAATACTGACTTGCATTGTTTTAACTGTATTATGCAACTAAATATTTCAGACGATCTGGGACTAAGTGATAGACGTGATAGACGTGATAGACGTGATAGACGTGATAGACGTGATAGACGTGGATCAGATCCCAATGTAAGTTCACCTGAATCTAATGGCTGTTTATGTTTCATTCCGAAGACGTTTAGCCTAAACTTCGTCGAAATATTAAATAAGAGCGATTGTCAGAGAATATCGAGAATTTTGCCCAAATAACCCTTTTAGTGAACTATTTTCAAAAAAGGCAATAAAAGGTTCCGATTTCTTTTACTTTTTTCAAACTTCGATAAAGTTGAAAATTGGCCCGCAACGGAGGCCATGATGGGGGAAATTTGAGGCATATTCAACACGCTCGTGTAGACAAACCAAACAGTGCCTTAACATATCCTTTACACTGTTTGTTAGGCATCTCTTTAAGTTTTTTCTGTACTAAATTGTTTTCCATTTGTTTCCTTTTTAAAAAGTTATAATCTTCTACAAGAGGCCTACCTTAAGCGTGTTAACGATACGTCAAATATTGTAAAACTTCGACCTTCACTTCGACCTTCACTTCAAGCTGACAATCTCTTTTTTTTTAAGACAATCACAATAGCGCCCAACCGGTATCTGGGAGGCCATGGGTTCGATTCCCGTCGGGGACTCAGAATTTTTCTTTGTCCCATGCTCGTGTCATGTAGAACATCTTATCTTTATTATTTATTACCGAGCTTAAAATTTACCATCTTTATTATTTACTACAAAACTTGATGAATTCGACATTGCTGATCCTAGCAGTATACAGGACGCGTGTCATATATCAACCTAGTAAAATGGCCCAGCTCACAACGAGTCTCTCGTAGCTCAGTCGGTTAGAGCGCCCAACCTGGTAGTGTAGGTGTATACCCTCTCAGGTCTGACACTTCATGTACGTTTCGCGTATGAGGCCTTCATGTGATAGTCACCCATAGATCCAGTATTAAATAACCCCCACCCCCTCAAGAGCATTCTAACCTTCTCCATGTTAGTTACAAACAGAAAGATTGATAAAACGACATCATGCCATGTTCTTTCAGTTACGATAGTTCTTCGTGCTGTGTGGCTATGTTTTTAATTACATGTAGTTTTCCGTTCCTTTATAGCTTTCCCACAGAACTAATAACAAGTAAGTAATACATTTGATATGTAAAAAGTTATTATTTGGAAACAAATCTAACAAATAAATCGATTATTTTGACTACACAAAATAATAGCCTTGGTACAACTTGCTTACTAAATGAGACTTAAGGGAAAGTCAAAAGATAGGGTTGGAAATCTTTTTGATTACCCTCACTTAATGCATATTTGATTTTCTGGTGGTAAAAACTTGTCGTGTTGCCCATGTTGTTTATTCATTTTCATTGTGCATTCTTTTCTTTTACCCTTTAATTCTAAACGTTATGTTCTAAACGTTATATACAAATCTTGCAGCAACTACGGATCTTGTAATGAAGCAAGAAATTCATTGACTCTGCCGCTAAAACATCCTTAAGGTAATTAGTAAAATTCAGGAAGAAAGGAAGGAAGGAAGGAATGAAGGAAGGAAAGAAGGAAGGAACAAAGAAGGGAGGGATAGAGTGAAGGAGGGGGAGGGAGGGAGGGACGCAGGGAGGGAGGGGAGAGAGACGGAGGGACGCAGGAAGGGAGGGAGGGAGGGAGGGAGGGAGGGAGGGAGGGAGGGAGGGAGGGAGGGAGGGAGGGAGGGAGGGAGGGAGGGAGGGAGGGAGGGACAGACGGACGGACGGACAGACGGACGAACTGACGGACGGAAGAAGGAAAGGAAGGATGGTAGGAACAAAGAGGGGAGGGATAGAGGGAGGGATAGAGGGAGGGAAGGAGGGAAGAAAGAAGGATCAATTGATGACAGTTATTTAGTATAACATTTAGATTGCTCACGCATAATTTATTATTGTACAGTGAAATATGTTATTTTTGACTCAATACAGCGATGAATGGATTGCAACGTCATCCAAACAAAAGATTTCCATTACAAAAGTGTCATTCTGTTGACGTGACATCTATGGGATTATACCCCGGGCTTCCACCGCCGATAAAGCGAGTCTGGCAACTCTGGAATCGTAAGTGTACAAATTATCCGAAAGACAGCGGACATGAATCATGTCTGCTGTCTTTTAATTGCGTTGTTACGATGATAGCACGCCAAGGAGTGGACCCAGACCCTACACTTTTTACTTACTCCGATTCCCCTCTTCATCCGGTAGGCGCTAAAATCCAATTTCTGTAATGTGAGGATCATCTAGGAGTACAATCCTGAGTTGAGAGGGACACTGTAATACCTCGCACAAGAGCACAAATCGTAGTTGGCTCTATTAATTACGCCAATGTAGCTGAAAAAAGAAAGGTTTAAAATTTGCCCAAACTGTACCTACTTGTGTAGCTTAATGATTATCCATGTTGGCCTATCAATTAGAAGTCCACAATTCTTATTTTTTAAAAGCGTTCGGGCAAAGTCCCTTTTAATTCTTCATTTATCCAAAATTAATATCAACACCCTGTTCACATTTAAGCGATTCCTTATTTCCTTTTTTTTCTCTTTCATTGCTGTAATAACAGTGCAAACAAGCATGTCTAACCAATCCAGTAGACCATTGTATGGCCACGTCCCGTCTTGGCCGGATGCAGAGGAAAAAGTTAATGAAATCATGGAAAATATTGCAGCAGTCAGCGACGGATCCAGACCTTCAGGTAAGTGGGGGGCCCGATTATCCAGACCCTGGATAATCGGCCATTTTCATCGTCGAAAACTGGGTGAACTCTAAGGGAACGTTTTGGCGAACATCTTTGAAGCATTACCAAGAGTTTGCCTGGTCTCCCCGTCGCAGAGCATTTCAGCTCCAACGGACACAGCGCAGCCGACGCACAGGTCCGCAGTGTCAAGCTTTGCGGCGGTAATAAATAAGGGAAGAGGCAGAAGATTTGTCTAATATTTCAGCTTGGGACCTGCCAGTCGCTTTGCCTCAACTCTGACTTTCATTTTTATTGAGGTTCTCGCGCGCGCGCGTGCTAGAGACAACCTTTAAACAAATCTCGTGCGCATCTTCACAGGGCGACCACAACAGTCGAGGAATGAAATAAATTGATAAGAGAATAAAGGGTAAATATGAAAGTCATGGGGCCCCTTATTTATAATCCGATTAACCCGATTTAAATTTGACGATCAACAAGGTTGTATACTGATCATCCTATTTCCAAATCCCAATTTAACCTTTCTGAAATATTACCTCCGTATTCCCTCGAACAAAATGATCACGATCTAAGATCTTACGTTCTAAGATCAACTGCACAAGGCCATTCTCACGTCTTCTAACTATAACTGTATTAATTGAATCCTTCAAAAATGGAGAAATGTTAAACACAAACGCTTATAACTACTTTCTTTCAAGGAAATTTAGCAAAACTTAGGGAGGCGCGTGTGACATCGATGGGGAGATGTACGAAAAAAATTATAACTAATTATATACGGTGTTAAGGTCATTCCCCAGTATTGCATTGCGCATCCCCACTGCGCGTAATTTCAGGCTTGATTAGCCCGCGCGCACTAAAAAATGGCGGCTTTTTCTTTACGGTTGGACCTCGCCAGGGAGGTTAATCGTAATTTTCTCCTAAACGAGTACGGCGAGCGGTCATTTTTTTCTGCTGTTTTGAATTGAGTAGTAACTTTCTTTCTGTAGAATAAATATGGACCAATTCTCAGTGAAGAATAAGGAACAATCGTCGGAAACGTGAATTTAGCCAGCAATCATGACTGTAATCATGTGCTGTTGCAATCGTGACTATAATCATGGTGATATTATAAGGATTTATTAGGTATAAACGAGGTACTGTTGCTCCTAAACGAGCATGGGCACCTCCCATTTTAATTTCAATATTTAAATTCCTGTAACTGCATAAACAGTCAATAGGCAAAGTTTGACAAAAATTTCAGTGCAGGTTCTATTTCAGTGGAATAACCTCAAACAGGCTGAGTTTTTACACGGGTCGGTTTTTACACGGAATGGGTCTTAAATTTTTTTTTTAGAAATCTCTAAACAATAGTAAAAAAACACCAAGGAAAAAAAAACAAATGATCAAAGTCAATATAGAGTACCAATATTAAGAACTGGGTATTACTTTTTAAGGCATTTCGAATTGAGTACAGTCCATCGAATCAATTCCTGATGGGCCGACCGAGAAATCCCTTTTCTGTTGCTTTAGTTTAACAGGCCAATAGTTCAGAAATCACTACTTGCTCGAAGCCGAGATTTCATCGGCTACTAAATGAGTATCTTAAAGTTATCTTTTACGATGGAAGAAGATGCTCAATAATCACCAAACATAGCGTGACCTTAAAGAATAGCAAGACAAGTATTAGATTTGGTTCAGCAATACACTGAGGCTGTGTTGTTAAATCTATTATTTTGTTTATGGTAGATTCTAGCTGCGATGGGACTGGCTTGGTTGCTATGGAAACGGATTTCTCGCCCAGCTTCCTGGAAAACCTCACAACCGGCGAACACGAGATTGCTCAATCCACCTCCCCTTCCCCTGGCAATTACCCTTTAGGTTAGAATTGTAAGAAAAATACTTGATTTAATGGTTCAGCAATACACTAAGGCTGTGTTGTTAAATCTTAAATATTAACTATTGTATTATTTATGGTAGATTCTAGCTGCGATGAGACTAGCTTGGTTGCTATGGAAACGGATTTCTCGCCCAGCTTCCTGGAAAACCTCACAACCGGCGAAAACGAGATTGCTCAATCCACCTCTCCTTTCGCTGGCCGTTACCCTCCGGACAGCGACGGTAGTCCAGCTGTCGGATGTGCAACAGACGGGCATCAGTTCAACCTCGATCCCAGGGTCTCTCTCTCCCCACTCTTGGGGACGGGGAGAGAGAGACCCTTGGAACAAGGTTGGCATCAGTTGACTTCGGCGCACTGCAATGGAGCGCGAATCATGATCCTTAATCCTAAACAAGAGTACAGCAAGGTGCCAATAAAGGGTGGGCCCAGAGGGAGATCAGAACAAAGAATTTTATGCGGAAAGGTACCACATGATAGTACTGTTCAATCGATTTTATATGATCTGTCTCACATTTGCTTGGGTTTTATCCATCCAAGATTTTACTCAGTTAGTTTAGGGTTAATCAATTGACTGATCGCAAAGAAGGTGACCAACGACTTAATCGCCAAAAATAGTCTTTCAGAAACGGTCAAAATATTCGCTCGTTATTGCGTTTTTGTTCTTAGGTTGTGATGCAAATAGAAACTGAGCTTCCATTAAATCACCTAGAAGTGTACGTAATGCGTGAAATCGAGGCTGAAAAGAAGCTAACTACCAAAGATGCAAATTCATACGGAGTTGGACCCACAAGAATTACCCAGCTAGATATCACACCAGCTAACGATCCTGGTAAGGGCAATTCTCCCTCCTGATTATGCCATTTAAATGTGAAGTTTTACAACTAGGTTAGAAGTCTATAACACGTAAACGTAATATCACTTCCTTTTTTTAGGTAGCAATCCAACGTACATTTGCAAATTTGATCTTGATTCCGTGTACACGACATCGGATGGCAAAAAAATTTACAAACTGGAGAAAGTACATGGACTAGAATACAATCGATTTCAGCTCAAGGCTTACCTTCAATTTGTCAATGGAACTGCTGCAGTTCTTTATCCATACGAGTTTGTCCTCACGAGCGCTAAGATTCCAGGAAAACGTAAGTGAACGTTTTTTGATAGTCGTAATCGAGTGGCCATTGATATTAAGTAATTTTCAGACTTCCCTAACAATGTTTTAGAATTCAAACCTACGCACCCAGGTGAGTGACACGATACCGGATAGAAATTAGGATAAACTAGTATAACAGAAGATAAACTAAATTAAACATAAAGCTTCTTCTCACAAAACTCTAAGCTGCCCCTGAAACTTCTTGCACCTCCTCTCGTACCTCCATTCTTCATGGCTTCCATATCACATCCTGAGTTAGTTCATTTAATTTGGTGAATTCGAAGTAGTAAAAATAAAATGTAGTGTTACGTAGGTCTGGAGAAGGCAATGTCTTTTATAGTTCTGGAATTGCACTTGATAGCTCTTGTGCATCTTACATCTGGGCGCTCATTCTTGGCCAGTAGCTTTAAGGTCTTTTCGTGTCCCCTGTTTGGAATCTCCCGAGGTATGTCTCTTGGATTATCCTTAGACGGCCGGGTTTACACTTAGACGGAGATCTACTATTCTCGTGCCTGGGTTTTTTATGCTATCAAGCACTGCAAAAGCGAATGACCTTCACATGAAAAAATATCCATGCTTCTACTGAGACTTTCTGACCCTTACATTTTCTTTATTCAGGTTCTTTGCCATTGACGGTGAATCGTTCATCTTCCGATGTTGTAACCAGTGAAGGCGGATCAGTGAGTGTGTATGGCGTCAACCTCACATGCCCTCCTGGTGCTTTAGATGATTCCGTGACCATCAAACTGACATTAGAAGAACCTTACAAATACTGTGGTCCTTTAGTCCAACGTGGACTCGAAAACGATGTCATATTTGGTGCATCCGTAGTCAACTGCCAACCAAATGGCCAGAAATTCAAAGAAAATGTCGAGTTGACAATTGCATTAGATAGCAAGAAATCAAAATCCGCTGAAACCGCAATCGTTTTACATGGCACACGAACCAGTGAAGGAAAATATTCTTGGGAGGATATCACTCATAATTCCAAGTTCGATTCGAAAAAAGGAGAAATAAAAGCGGAAATTAATCACTTTTCACTAATTGCTGTGCTGTTGAGATTAACCTGGGTTCAAACAAAAGAAATTGTAACGCGGTTAAACTTGATGTCCTTCAAATACATGTTGTCGGTGCTTTTCAAAAGCAATCAACAACATTTACCTTACGACGAGCTCGCTCTCGTGTTCATGAGCCAAGACATCTACCAGGAGCAGTTTTACAGAGAACACGATGATTGCGCTTTGATGCAGCTCAAAAAGAATGGATTTGAAGAACTTGACTCCAACGTTGGAGAGGAAATCAATTATGTCTACAACAAGGAAACCCTAACAGTCTCAATTCAACTTGGAGAGGACTACAAACCGGCCAACAACCAGCAAGAATGCATCACATTTGCCGTGGACTCTTCCGTTTGGTGGAGTACCGGACATGTTATCAAGCTGCCATTGCAAGGCTCTACTGGCGAGGTCAAAATCATGTGTGGAAAGATCGTTGTTAAAGGCCAACATGGACATGTACTAGAGGATCATTTCTGCCAACGGGGTAAGCTTTATACTAATTGGAATCTGCCAAAAACCTCGCTTATTCAGGAAGTTGTAAAAAACATTTTCAAGACACGATCGAAAAAAAATGTATTTATTTTTAAGGGAAAGTTCATTTAGTATAACAAGGGGAAGGGGGGTAGCCTGAATTTCAGACATCCCTCTGTGCTCGCCTGCTTGCCAGAAGGGACGTCTGAACACATTTGAGCCTAATGCCGTCCGGTGACGTCACTACCCGAAAACCGGGTTGTGATTTTGATTGGTTGATTTAAAAATTATTTGCATAATTATGTGAAATTATGACTGAATTTTACCGCGCGAGTTGTAATTTGAAAACGTTTGGAAAGAGTTCGAAGGAGTTCACCTTCCCAGAAATGAATTTATTAGTCATTTACCTTGAGTTAGTGATTTCTGAACTCAGTGCCCACAGTCAAGTAGGATATTTTTGTATTGAATTCCGTTTCTTGATGCCTCAGTAACCGTCTAAATTGATTCATTTAAGTACTCACGAGTGTGTTGTATTTGTTCGCTGCGTAACATATTATATTTTGATCGCTAGATACAAGCTTAAAGCAAATCAGTTCAGATTAAATCGGTTCCGTAAAAGAATATAGCCTGCAGTCGATTAAAATCTCATTCATTTGTCTCAAGTTTTCAATAGTTTACTATTAAAACAATTTTATACCCTGTAATCCTTTATTGAAGCGATTTTTCTTTCACAATTTCATGGCCTCGACAGAAACTTTTCCGCATGAATTAAAACCAAAGTGTAGTGACGTCACCGGACGGCATTAGGCTCAAATGTGTTCAGACGTCCCTTCTGGCAAGCAGGCGAGCACAGAGGGATGTCTGAAATTCAGGCTAGAGGGGGGGGGTGAAGATATTGAAACTCGAAGCTTGAAATTTTAGCATACCCCCTCGCTAGCGCTTCAATTTTTTAGGAGTCCCTTTGGTAGTCGAAAAAATATCAGAGCCACCCCCTCTCCTGAGATCCTTTGCTCCCCTGATAAAAGATCGCTAGACTGTACAAATACGTTTACCGTTATTGTCTTCAATGGTTTATACTATGACAGACTTGAGATCCAGTTGTGATGAGGTCCCTGTTAAGTTCTTGAGTATTTATTGGTTTATTGTCGCAGAGTGCCTACCTCTACTCCGTTGCTTTACAGTTCTCAGTGACCCCATCAAGGGGTCACTGAGAACTGAGAACTACCAATACTTGATTGATAGATTTATTAAAGCTGCAAAGTAGTTAGTTTATACAATCGATCTGACATCTAGTGAGAAACAAACAGTAAAATTTCCTGTTACAGAGTAATCGATTTTTAAAGTTCCCGTTAGCAGATTTTGAAATCTTGTTGAAACAATGTGTTTTTTTGTAATGAATTTGCCAACCCTACTTACAACACTGAGGCTAAATACAGTTCATTACACACACTACTTATAATACAAATGTTATACAACACAGCTACTTGCACTACAATACAGTTACCTTACTTACATTACAATACTAAAGTCGCTACTTACATCATTTACAACACGACTACAATTACATCTACAATCACTTCCACTTCTATACGATTTCGTTTTGTGCTGCTGATAATAACACAATTAACGCAGGAGTAAATAACTTACAATAACCATTACTTACAAATTATATGGCTTAATTTATATACTTTGTTTTAAAGAATAATTATTTGGCTACAAAGGAGTTACCTATTAAGAAATCTATAAACTCTCAGTATATTTTTCCCATTTAAGATTAACATTTTGGCTGTCTTCCTGATTTTTTGATTTCATTGCATATAATTATTATGACTATATTATGATAAAAAATTAAATGAGTCCAAAACCAACATGAGAGCTACATGGAGGTTGCTAAACGAGCTCATATACAAAAGGAAACCAAAACTAAAATCCAACCAATCATTTAAAGCAGATGATCTGGAAATAACTGATCCAGCAGCAATTGCAAACAAATTTTGTCAATATTTTTCCAACATCGGGACAAACCTGGCCAAGGGAATACAATCCAGCATATCCCACAAACATTTTTTATCTGGAACTTTCAATCAATCGATTTTTTTAAACTTGACAACGGAAGAAGAAATTATTGCTATTGCAAACCAATTTCAATCAGGTAGAGCTGCTGGCTGTGACAACATTCCTATGTCTATTATAAAGCAGTCTATAAACATTATTTGTTCTCCACTCTTGCGCACATTGTTAACTTGTCTATTATGCATGGCATTGTTCCAGACCAAATGAAAATCGCTCGTGTGGTACCCATTTTCAAAACTGGTGACAAAGCTATTTTTTGAGTCTAATGCTTGCGTGCGCTTTGCGCATGCGCATTAGACTCTTTGTTATATGAAAAAAGCTGTTAGCAATCCCAAGGGAATGGTTCGGGATCGATAATCGTTCGCTGTAATGTAGAAAACAATGATCAGCTGCAAGAACGGACTCCGTACGGACACGCACGATTAGTTTCAATTAAAAACAGCCAATCAGCGACACGTGTTCCCACGCATAATTAAAAGTTCTTTCTCAAGTCACGATTATTCAACACTTGAACAGGACGTAATAATTTTCCAGTTAAGACATTTAGGGACTGGGTCGAGGCATGCGGAGGCTGTAGACGTGTTT
The DNA here is from genome assembly GCF_052425735.1 of Oculina patagonica. NCBI lineage: Eukaryota > Metazoa > Cnidaria > Anthozoa > Scleractinia > Oculinidae > Oculina > Oculina patagonica. The sequence goes on from NC_135763.1 coordinate 36,793,035, forward strand.
CAAACTGCTCCGCGTAACTTCGTCAATTAATGATGTTTTTAGGCCTTAAACTCTTATGAATCCCAAGCGAACTAGAGAAAGCAGTAATTCGAGCGCGTCTGGTGCATCGCCCGTGGAAAAACGAGCAAGAGAGTTTAACTCGGGTACCTCGCCCGAGCGATCTACTGAGGTCTTCGAAATGTCGGCGGACGCCTTGGAGACGAAATTAGATCTTATCTTAAAAAGATTAGAGATCATGGACAATAAACTTGAGGAGATAAACACTAAGGTGTCCAACCTGGAGACCAAATTCAACTCATTAGAAGGCAGAGTGGAAAAATTAGAAAATGCTCATTCGACCACGAGGACGGCCGTACAAGAGTTACAAGATGGCCTCCAGGAATTCAATACGCAAGTCAACGAAGCGACAGCGGCCCGAGAAAAGGCGAGCGAGTTCTGTGAGAACAGGTACAAAGAATTGGAAAACAAACTGTTGTATGCTGAAGTGTATCAAAGGCGAGAAAATTTGCGTTTCTACGGCATTAGCGAGGAAGAAGAAGGCGGAGACTGTCGCATGGTGCTTAATTCTTTCCTGGAACAGCAATGTGGTGTCCAAACAATGGGTATCGAATTTCAAAGGGTCCACAGGATCGGAAAGCCTCATGATGATGGAAGCCCTAGAGCAATAATCGCTCGGTTTCTTAGATATAGCGACAGAGAAGCAGTTTTCTCAAAAGGAAAGTCGTTGAAAGATTCCGGGTATAGGATCGCTGCAGACCTGCCAAAAGAAATAGTTAACCGAAGGAAGCTCCAGTCGAAGAAGCTGGTCGATGCACGAAAAGCGGGTAAGATCGCGTATTTCAGCCGCGCTGAACCTGATAAATTGTATATCGATGGACACTTAAACCCACTTTAATTATTGACGTTTACTTTTTTGTTTGGATTGTTTGATGCCTATATTTAGGCACAGCTTGAACTTATATTGAACGCGAATTTGTAACTAGATAAGCTTGCCTCAGTCGTAAATGGCCTTGCTTTCTCCTTATTATGATTTAATAGACGAAGTTATGGGGAACAAAATAACCGTTGTAATCATCATTTCCCCTCTCCGCTTAGTTTTCGTATTTAGTTTGTGTTTATTTTTATGTTGTTTTTTGTTTCAATCAATTTCCTCGAGTCGTTCTACGGTGGCACAACAGTGTTTCTGGTCACCTTTTATGTTCTGTCGTTTTCGTTATTCGTTAGTGTCTTGTAGGGTGTTAATTGCAAATGCAATAAGGGAGAGTGTTAATTTTTTTTTTCCGCAAACAAACGCCTGCTTTACGCAATATTTTTCTTCACAACTTTTGTATGGAAATGAATTCAGGTAACGCTTTTTGTTATTCCATTGACAGCTGCATTGGTGGCCTTTTACAAATTCTAAAAGTTGTGGTAAAATCATGACAGCAAGCAACTTTGCATTTAAACTATTATCCTTAAATGCTCGTGGGATTCGTTCTTTTGAAAAACGGAAAGCAGTATTTGGATGGGTAATGAGACAACAAGTCGACATTTGCTTTATTCAGGAAACCTATAGTACTAAGGAAGTTGAAAATGTTTGGAAAAAGCAGTGGAAGGGTGAGATGTATTTCTCGCATGGTTCTGTACATAGCAGAGGCGTGCTTGTTCTAATTAAAAATAATTTGGAATTCCAAATCAAGTCCATGCGGCAGGACAAAGAGGGTCGTTTTATTTTTCTCGAGGCGCTGGTGCAAGATCAAAAGTTTTTATTAGTAAACATCTATGCTCCAAACAAAACGAGTGAGCAAACTCACTTTTTCGACAAAATCAAGGAGGAATTGGATAACATTGATATAGATGACGACTGTAGAATAATCATTGGGGGAGATTTTAATGTTATTTTAGACCCCAACCTTGATGGTTGTGGGGGCAAACCAAAATTAAAGGAATCAGCTAAGCAGATTGAGAATATTTGCTTACTGTACGATCTAGTAGACATTTGGCGACTTAGGAACCCAGGAATAAGACGTTTTACTTGGACACAGAAAACTCCTGTGATCCAAAGGAGGCTTGATTTTTGGTTAACCGATAATGCCTTGCAGGAGGAGATCGATCAGGTGAGCATTATTCCTTCCATAAAGTCTGATCACTCAGCCATTCTGTTGTCAGTTAATGGAATAGAAGAAAAATCACACGGTCCTTCCTTCTGGAAGTTCAATGCAAGTTTATTAGATGACAATGACTATGTAGCTCTAATAAACGATAGATACCAGGTTTGGGTTGACGAATTTAGGGATATACAAGATCCCAGATTGCTTTGGGATCTCATTAAATTTAAAATTAGACAGGAGACAATTTCATACAGTAAACGCAAAGCGAGGGAAAGGAAGGCGAAATTGACATCTCTAGAGGAAAAATTGACAATCCTTCAAGAGCTTTGTGACCAGGATCCATCTACGGATAATCTGAATAGGCTAGAGATTTTGAAAACCGAGTATGACCTTCAATATGAATACATTGCACAAGGCGCTATAATCCGTTCAAGGGCAAGATGGTACGAGCAAGGAGAGAAAAGCAACAAGTATTTTTTGAACTTGGAGAGCTCTAGGGGTAAAAAGAGCACAATCCGAAAGATTCTTAAGGAGGATCAATCTCTGACAACGAATCCCAAAGAAATAATGGCCGAACTTAGAAGTTTCTACTCAAATCTTTACCAAGTGAACTCTACTGGAGAAAGTGAAGCCTCATTAGACGCATTTCTTAACAGCGTATCCTTACCCACACTGTCTGAAATACAGAAAGAGAAGTGTGAGGTAGAATTGACTATCGGTGAATGTTTCAACATCTTGAATGGTTTTCAAAAGAACAAAACACCTGGTAACGACGGCCTTACAACGGAATTTTACTTAGCCTTTTGGCCTATTCTTGGAAAACATTTGGTAGCTTGTCTCAATTATGCACATAATCACGGAGAGTTATCTAACTCTCAGAAACAAGCGGTGATCACTTTATTAGAAAAGAAAGGAAAAGATAAAAGGCTGATCAAAAATTGGAGACCGATTTCCTTAATTAATGTGGACACCAAAATAGCCTCCAAAGCGCTAGCTAAACGATTAGAGAATATACTTCCTGACTTGATTCATTACAACCAAAACGCTTATGTGAAAGGAAGATCAATATTTGACGCCGTCAGGACCATTGATGATGTATTAGAATATACAAAATGTAGTGATCAGTCGGGTATCCTTGTAACAATTGATTTTGAGAAAGCGTTCGATTCTTTGGACCATAGATTCTTATTGAAGGTCCTTCGCACATTCAATTTCGGACCATCTTTTATTCAGTGGATTCGCACCTTTTACTCAAACGTGTCTAGTTGCGTAATAAATAATGGATTTGCGACAAGTTACTTTAATGTTGACCGTGGTGTGAGACAAGGGGATCCGTTATCCCCTCTCTTGTTCATTCTTAGTTTAGAAGTTCTAGCTTGCAGTATTCGACAAAATGACAAGATTCAAGGGATCAAAATTGAGGATGAAGTTGTGAAAATCTCTCTTTTCGCGGATGACATGACATGTTTTTTGAGGAATAAGTCTTCGTATGAGAACCTGATTGTTAATTTAGATCTGTTTTCGAGATTCTCAGGTTTAAAATTAAATGAGGAAAAAACAGAATTTTTTTGCTTAGGGGTCCAAAATTTGTCTAAATCACCTTCCTATGAATTTAAACGCTCAATTAAGATTTTAGGCGTACACTTTGATTATGATCAACTTTCTAGGAAAAAGGATAATTTCGAGGCAATTATAAAGTCTATTAAAAAAACATTAGGCATGTGGAAATGGAGGGGACTCACACTTATAGGAAAGATACAAATCGTTAAATCTTTTGCTATTCCGAAATTTATGTCGAAAGCGTCGCTTATTCATGTGTCTAAAGATCTCATACAGGCAGTCAATAAAGAACTTTACAGCTTTATTTGGAAAGGAAAGGATAAGGTTAAACGGTTAGCTTTGATTAATTGCATTGAAAATGGAGGGCTTAAGATGCTGGATATAGAATCTATGGTTCTAGCGCAAAGAATAATGTGCGTGAAGAAGTATATTGAGGACTATGTTAGTCCCTGGAAGATCTTCTTAAACCACTATTTGAAAAAACTAGGCGGAAAGTTCATTTTGCAGTGTCATTTTGATTGCCCAAAATTGCCCATTTTTTTACCCGAGTTTTACAAAGATTGTCTTGCTGCGTGGTCAACTCTTTCAAGTAAAGAAGTGGTTTCGTACGGGGATGTTATGAACCAATACTTGTGGAATAATAAAAACATTCTATGTGAAGGTAAATCTTTATATCATGCCTTTTTCCGCATAAACTGTGGGATAAGCAAAATCGGAGATTTAGTCTCTAAAGACAATACGTTTCTGGAAAGTGATAAAGTTCTCAGGTCAAAACTATCACCTAGTCAATTTTTCCTTTTAATGGGAGTAGTCAGTGCCATTCCAAAGGAATGGCGCTCCATTATCAAAGGTGAGAGTATATACCGTGAACCATACTCCTGCCCTGCAAATTCTTTTGAAGTGCCAATAAAGGGGGAAATGTTGGATATTTCTAACATTCCCTCCAAAATAGTTTATGAAGAGTTTCTTTCTCGTAAAGTAATTCCTCCTACTGCCCAAAAGAAATTTAAAAATGACTATCCAAATCTCTCCGTCGATTGGAAGAAAATCTATTCTCTAGCGTTTAGAGTTAAGAGCTTTTCAGTACAAATTACTAAACCATATTGTGTATACAAATGACAGACTTTATAAATTTAAGATTGTAGACTCGCCATTATGTGCTTTCTGTTACTCTGAAGATGAATCCCTCGAGCATTTATTGTTTCTTTGTAAAGCAAGCGAGGTATTCTGAAAGAGGTATTGTCGTGGTTGGCCATCCATAAGAATGAAGTTTTAAATTTTTCTCTTACCGATGTTTTGTTTGGTAAGTTTGATATCGATACAGACTTTATGGTAGTTAACCATATTCTTCTTCTTGGAAAATATTTTATTTATAGGTGTAAGCTTGATAAGATTAAACCCTCTTTACCAGTTTTTAAGGCTAAATTAAGAGCTACTCTTAAATTAGAATTTTACATTGCCAGGAAAAAAGGTACACTTGCTCAACATTACAGAAAATGGAATATCTTTATTCCTGTATTAAGTTAGACTATTTCCTTTTTCCACTCTACCTTTTAAAAAAACTCAACCGAAAATATTTTAGGTCACTCTAATTTTTCGAAACCTGCTTTTTGACCTTTTGTTTAGAAAGCTGGTGTTTGCTTTGCATGTCTCTTTTTTCTTCTGCTCTCCATAGCATAATATACCTTGTTTATTTTTTAACGTGCGCTTGTTTGTAGTAAGTAATGTTAAGCTTGTAATAATTTATTGTTGTAGTGTAAGTAAGTATTGTATTAGTGTAAGTAAGTAGCGTTAGGACTGTAAGTAATGTTTAAATTGTAAGTAGTGTTTCTTTTTTTCTTTGTATTTTTGTACTGTATGTTTGTATGGCAAGAAATTAAAATATTTAAAAAAAAAAAATAAAAAAAAAAAAAAGTTAAGACATTTGTAAGCTTTTTGTGAAAATAAATCTTCGTTTTCAGTTCAGTTAAGCACTTGTGTTTTCGTCTTGCTTAAAAAGCAAGACGTCTTTGAGAAAAAAATATTTCGACGGCGACTCGCGTTTATTTACACAATGCGACCAAATATTTATTTTGTTTTAAAAAATAGAAAACTTTACCTCGTATTTTGTATTTAAGTCATTCGAATTTTGACCAATTTTTTCTTTACAGTGCAAACAAAAACCTTCAAAAATAAAAGATGTACATGGATAAATGTAAATCAAGTTACGCGACTAAATCAAAATGCGTTTGTTTGGCCGCTTTGCAGTATTACACTGTCCCGGCCTTTGCCATACACTGAAATCGAATTTCATGCTTTTACGACTCTCAGAGATCTTAAGTTCTTCTTACAGCTAGAAAAATCATAAAATGATGGTTACATTGATATGGAAGTGATGATTCGCGAAATTTGTACATCATGATAAACAGTCTTCGCTCCTGTGTATGGTAGCTCGATAATAATTGCCTAGTTTCCAGCGTTCAAAAGGTCATCATTATATTGACGTGAGCATTTACACCCGTTTTTAGGAAAATCTGTCACTAAGTGCTTACAGTACAATGGAGTAACAGTCACTATTTCAAGTGCTTTTGTTGCAAAATCTGTTTCAAGAGTCATCATCAAAATGGTGAAAAATCTGAAAGAAAACGATGTGAAGTTCTTCAACCCTTGTTGTAATGAACATGCTTTTTGTAAATCGTCACGCAATCTTGTCCAAATGTTTAATCGTTTCTGCTTTTACGGACAATACGGAAGAAGTAACATTAACTCCTGTTCATACTTTAAATTTTGTGAAGCATATAACATTTATGACTGTTTCGTTTTCATCCATAATCATCCACGATGCCCCTAGCTTGCTATAAGCATTTTAAATTAAACTCCCGAACACAAACCTCTAACCAATTTTAACCGGCTTACGAAAACCGCGCAATCTGTATCACTATGCCATACGGCATTAGACTCATGTCACCCTTGGTGACATATTTTTTATAACTATAGACCTGTTTCCATCCTCCCTTGTTTCTCAAAATTCCTAGAGCGCATTTTGTATAATCGCATTTTAAGTTATCTAAGTGATTTTAACATTCTTTGTAATAACCAATATGGGTTTAGAAAAAATCATTCTACCACTCATGCACTTATCGACTTATATGTCAAAATTTCGTCCGCTTTGGATCGTAAAGAGCATGCTGTTGGTGTTTTTTTAGATCTTTCTAAGGCCTTCGACACTGTGAATCACGAAATTCTCTTTGACAAACTTTATCACTACGGTATTCGCGGACTGGCGCTAGAATGAGTGAAAAGTTACTTCAATGAAAGATCTCAATTTGTCGAATATAATGGATTGAGATCAACCCCCCATAAGATCCGCTGTGGGGTTCCGCAAGGGTCAATTTTAGGCCCGCTATTTTTTATCCTATACATAAATGATTTGAACAATGCTTCAAACCTTGAGTCAATCCTATTCGCAGATGATACAAATTTATTCATCTCACACAAAGACCCAGATTTCTTAATTAGTACACTAAACGGTGAATTAATTAAACTGTCAAAATGGTTCAGAGCAAACAGACTCTCTTTGAACTTAACTAAAACAAATTTAATGGAATTTAAACCACGACAAAAACAATCTTCTTCGGACTTTATGTTGTTATTAATGAAACAACTATTGCACAGGTCAATGAAACAGTCTTTCTTGGGGTAGTTTTAGATGACAACTTAACTTGGAAGTCTCATATATCTAGCTTAGCGATTAAAATCTCTAAGGGCCTGTTTACATGGAGGTGGGGGACCCCGGGTAGGTGAGGTAACCCGCCCAGCCGTAGTCGAAAATTAGCTCGCGTTTACATGCAATCTTATCACCCCGGGGTCCCGGGGTGACCTTTTCACATAAACAAATACATTTCATTGAAGTCGCATATCGCATTTCGTTTTGTTCAATCTTTAATATTTACCGGTTGTATTTCTCTCATCTTTTGCTTTCGACTGATTACTAGTTGATTAGGCAAAGTATAACTAGTCGAAGCAGTTGTCGAAGTCATTGTTGTTTATAGTCAAAGCGTGAGACTCGATCGGGCTTACGCTTGATGCTTCACTTTCGCTTTTATATTTTAAATTCTTAAAGCATCTTTCGCACTGTTGTTCGACATCGGGCAGATGAAGCTATAGGAAAAGTTCGCCGGGTTTGTAGCTGTAACTGAAGCCGAAGGCAACCATATCTTGTGTAGTTTGCATTTGCCGCACTTTCAGATTAACCATGAGTCGACCCCGGGTAGCCGGGTTACCCCACCTTGAAACGTTTACATGGCAAAAAGCGACCCCGGATAGGCGGGTTACCCGGCACAGCAGACCGGGCAACCCGGGTAGGCGGGTTACCCCACCTATCATGTAAACGCGATCGAGAAAAAATGAGAGTTTATATGGACAGGCGGGTTACCCCACCTAGGCGGGTTACCTCACCTACCTGGGGTCCCCCACCTCCATGTAAACAGGCCCTAAATCTATCGGTATAATTTTTAGATCTCTCAACTCCTTCTCTTCGCATGTTATATAACGCAATGATACTTCCATACCTTAATTACTGTAATTTAGTCTGGGGGTCAACTTATAAAACTAATCTTCAAAGAATTATAATTTTGCAAAAACGTGTGATTAGGATGGTGAACAAGTCCTACTATAAAGCCCATACCGAAGCTATTTTCAAGAAGCTTAACTTGCTTAAATTTCACGATATTTATTTAATGCTTTTGGGTCAGTTTATGTTCTCGTTTAAAAACGCTACTCTCCCTCAAAAATTCGAGAATATATTCACAATCAACAATCAAATCCATCGTTATAATACAAGGCCTGCAAACTCTACCATTATGTAGAACAAATCGTCTGCCATTTCGTCTACCGTTTCGTCTACCAAGTGTAGAACAAATTTCCGACAATTCTCCGTATTCTTTCAAGGTCCTAATTTTTTTAATTCACTTCCACCTGAAATTTCAAGCTCTTCATCACTGGCATCTTTTAAAAGAAAACTTAAAGCATATATTATTGATAACTATTAACTCCGTCTTCTATCAAATCTTGTCATTACTTCAGTACCTTAACTAGTCATCTGTTTTTCTTGTGAGGGAACCTAAGCTTACAAGCCCCGTGGTTTTTTATTAGGTTCCCTCGCCATTTTGTTTCTAATCTTATATTATATTGTGTCCTGTATATTAATTATTATCTTGTATATTGATTTTGTATTATCTATTTTTTCATAATTATATTTTTTGTGTGGCAAAATAAATAAATAAATAAATAATTCCAGTTGGTATGTATAGTTAACAATCTTCGAGTATTAAAAAAAGGTTGGGCATTTCTAATTTTTAAAATTTTCTAAAGCATTTTTGGGATTTACAAGAGTGTAATAATTACTGAGACTACATTTATTATATCTGTAAACCATGTGATATAGCTGAGTTGCACAGGTCATTTAACTGTTGAGTTGAAAACCATCCGATCTGCATGATGATGTCATCTGTTGGTTTTGAAGTATACAAATTTTCGGAGCCTCCCTCCTAGCCCATCAATTTTTTCAGAGGCCCCCTTCGGGTGTCTAAAAAAATGAGCCCCCCCCCCCCTCAATATCTTCATCCCCCCTTGTCATATTAAATGAGCTTTCCCTAATAACATACAATTTCTATTACAGATCTGTGCGGCTACGTAAGACGTCTTTTAGGGGCGGAGAACGTCATTTTCAACATTAAACCCGTGACCCAAAAGCTTGCATTGTCTGAGGTAACGTTGAATCGCGTTGTTGCGTGTTGGCAAAGTGAGGCGAAACAACTTCAAATGATTTTGCTACGTTGGCGGGAGAAGCAGGGAAACACAGAGGATCCGGCCGCGCTCAAAGAAGCTCTTACGGGGCTAGACCCTGAAGGTAAACTTCCCTTTGTATATAGAGAAACAAAAAACAGTTAAATACTTTTCGTGGGGCTTCGAACACTTTATCTTGGCAGTAAAATTTAATTTTTCGCTGAAAACGCGCTCTATACGAAAAATTACCACGAAAACCATAGTAAATGTGTTTTCAAACACGCTAACGTCTTTGTTAAGTGTTTAAACAGAGTAAACTTTTTAAAGAGTGTTTCAATTATTATTTGTTGTCAACCATGCATAGCCGCTATTGACATCATGTCTTGAAGAGGAGTGTTTTCCGAGGCTGACTAGCTTTTACATGCCCCTATTTATTTTTTGGGAAGAGAAGGGCGCACACAAGCTCAGGATGAGGAATACTAAAAAATTGTGGAGTAAAACAATAAGAAATGTTTTCGGTCACACAAGTATAAAATTGAATCAAAACGAAACTTAATCAAGTTGTTGAAGGTTAGATAATTAAGGAGGCTCGCAACGGTTTCCAGCTCTTATACTTTGATGGATCAGTATTACTTATCTTTATCAGTTGCTGCTACAATAATGATATAATTATTGCAGCAGCAATTGATAAAGAAAAAATTGAATAAAATAAATAAATCTTCCTTATTTCACAAGGGCCCTCGGATCCCTGATCAAATTGGAATTTAGAAGTGTTGATTTTTTTTGTGGAGGGAGGAAAACCGGAGAACCCGGAGAAATACCCTCGTAGCAAGGACGAGAACCGAAAACTGAACCCACATATGACGCCAGGTCCGGGAATCGAACCCGGGCCACATTGGTGGGAGGCGAGCGCTCTCACCACTGCGTCATCCCTTCTCCCCTAATAAAGATTCGTAGTACTGTCCCATCAAAGTATAAGGGCTTAAACGTGCTGGAAACCGTTGTGAGCCTCCTTAAGGGGCGGGAAGTCCTTTTCATGGGCTGGGTTCGTGTTTGATGCTGAAATCAAATAATCGCATTCGCTAAGCTTGTTTTGTGCGATAGCTTTGTAAGAGACACTTTCTTTACAATGTGTCTCTTGGCTAGGAATATTGCTTTGTTTCACTCTGTTAATAGTATTCATTCCATTCTTCCCCGCTCTCAGAATACAGAGTTAAAGAGAGAGGACAGATGCACATTGGGCATTTGAGAGAACTGGCGGTGACAATTTTGGGTTTGCAGCACAAGGATCCTAACATGCTAAAGTATTTGGGACATGAATCTGTGGAGCTCTGCAACTCAGTTTTGAGAGACTGTTGCATTGAAATGGCAACCTCTAGGGAGGATTTTGAATCAGCAACGCCAACAACAAATTACGCAAGTCTTCTTGTGTTCCACAGACGGCTCTCAGAAGAAGTTGCTATGAAATTTAAGCAAATGTGCTGCTCTCCTTTAGAATCTATTACAGAAAGTTTCCTCACCATCGTTGCTCAACTTGTGCAAGCTGTCAAAGAAATCTTCAGAGATGAAAGAATTCCTCAAGTCCAAAATGGATTGCGAGGAGTGGCAGAAGAAACAACCAACATAATTGCTTCCGATATTCTTGATGCTGCACAGGCCAAAAGTATTTTAAGGCTTGTGAGCGAAGTGTGCAAGATCCTTGAAAATTTATGTCTCAACAATAATGACAATCGGACCACGGAAACACAGATACGTTACTGGGGTGGTTGCGCTATGATTTTTGTAATGTTGAACTTCTTGGAGAGGTTCTTTCTAAGCAATGAAGCGCGAAGAATGTACAAGAGATTAGAGGTATTTTCGGCCTCCCTTAGAGACATCATGTCAAATCCAACTGCTTTTGAAGGGAACTTCCTGATTGAATTCCATAACGTTGCACTGAGTCTGTTAGAGTTTGCCAAGTTTGATCCATCACAACTTGTGAGATTTGAGCTGAATGACCCAACTAATTCATCCAACACTCAAGGCAGCGATGGATTGAGGTATGACAAGTCACAAGAAACCTTCTCTCAGCTGTTCTGGATCAGCAAAGAGTGTAAAGATGAGTTACAACTTGAAGCAGTTGCACGTGTTCATATTGACGGACACATTCACAGCATTGGAGCATTTGAATCACAGATCACACTACCCGCATCCTGCAGCGAAGCCATCGACAGAATTCCAATCGCTTCTCTTTCCATTGCAGTCCAAAGAGAGCAAGATGACTCGGGAAATCTGCGCGTTACTCTGTATGCAACACAGAAGAAGAACGTCAGAAAGGCTTTAAATTATCTGAAGAACGAATTAGGAGAAGATGTGGTTGGCTTGGAACGAGCGGAAATCGATCAATCCCACCTAAAAGTGCGCAGCTCCGCAAACGCTGGAACAGTCGTTAGGCTACGTTTGGTTCACAAATGGGGATCAGACACACTTGTTCTTGAGAGCAGTGATTTTGTGGCCCTTGCCGACTCAACTGCAGGTGGCGCTTGTACACCAGATCCGGAAATAGCAGGTTTGTAAAAGGTGGTTGTTATAAAGTTGCGTCACGTGACTTACATATCGTATATTCCTGATAATAAAGTGATTATTGTTGAAAGTTACAGACAACGAGTTACATTCTCACCTTAATTTTTATCTTGGGAGCCAAATGATGCTTTATATTATCTAATAAATTATATATGTACATTGGATCTGAAAAGCCCTGACTGGGAGACTCAATACACGGATCCAGAGTTTTAGACGTCCAGTCCAAATTCAAAAGTAAAGTGAGCACTCATAAGTCAGACTATTGTGTTTTCCGATGTTTAACAATGGTCTGACTTAATGAGCGCTCACTTTTCCTTTGAATTTGGACCGGAAGTCTGAAACTCAGGATCCGTGTATAAAGGTTTAATTTACTTAACTTTTACATTTAACATTACATTTTACGAGGACATTCTTAAATTTTAACATGTAAATTTGCATGAAAAAGGAGTAGGCCTAGAGGACCAAACATTTATTTTCGTTGGTGGAAAGAAATGATGGTATATGTTAAGCTTGGTAGAGAAAGGAGCAGTCGAACGTATCAATAGGAGCGATTCTTGTCGACCCTTGTTGTATGGCGTTTTCTGAGTAGTTTGTGACAATGACTCATTCATATCATTCATTTCGCCTTCATTTCTATATTGTCACTATTCCAGCTGAGATCGGTAAACTGGCCATAAAGAACGAATTACCGGCAACAGTTCTACCAATTGCAAGCGGCTCGACTGTTGGCAATTACAGCAGCAACTTTGTGATGGATCCTTCGGATGCTGAGTTGGTACAGAGACATTTGCATGAACAGCACGGGCGTGTTGGTGAGAAATTATAGTCATACATTAAGTTGAAAGAGTATTGGAGAATTGCTGTAAGTTCGATACTTAATACGCAAATACATGACGGATGTTCATGGTCAACACTAAAAATATGAAAAAAACAACAACAAACAAACAATACAATCAGCTTACGATAACACTTGCAGTAGGAATCTAATAAAGAGTAATGTTCAGTTAAACTGATGATCACCTATTCAACTTTTGTTTCAGAGATCAACTATCATCAGATTTTCATGAAAGGTCACGTGTGCGTGGCGGGAAAGAACACTAGTCTTAACATGCAAGAGCCTGCTACTGGCCAGAAGTATGTGATGGAAGGAACCTGTGCTTACTTCGTTAAATTGATCATCAGTAACACAAATTATTTAGAAAGCCAAATAGTATAGCTAACAAATCCCATGTAGTGTTGCTGGTTTACCCCGTTTTTGGTCGTCAAGCAACACTTGTCCCCATGTGGAAAGACATGGCGTTTTGTCTTTCAAGCGAACGGTTACAGTGTGCACCAATTAGTAGATTATTTCTGCTATGGGTACCTTTTGACACTATAAGTAGGTTTATTATTATTATGATTATAATTATGATTATGATAATGATGATGATGATGATAATGATGATGATAATTATTATTATTATATATATATATTATTATTATTATTATTATTATTATTATTTTTTATTATTATTATTATTATTTATTATTATTATTATTATTATTATTATTATTATTATTATTATTATTATTATTATTATTATTATTATTATTATTATTATTATTATAAACCTATCACCTGAAGGAAAAAGTGGCCAAAATATTTCTGAAACTGATTATATGTTGTTTTTTTTAGTTTTCTAGAGGCTGGACCAAGTGCTAGTCCTCACAGGAGTATAACCGCAGGAAGTGGTGTAGATGAAGCGTGAATCAGCACTTTACCTTTTATATTTCTACTCAGTGAAAGATTGAGCTTTCCTTTTATGAAAAAAGAAACAACAAAACGCATTAAAGTAAATGAATGCGAGTTTAGTAATAAACTGCCGAATCTCTAGCTTAGGCTTGTAAGTGCTGTAGATATTACGGATCGATGTGACTTGAAATTGGCGTTGTATATATATATAGTTTTTAATGACGACTTTGGGTCGATTTTCGCCAGTTAATCAAGCTTATCTTTTACCAAAAGATTCTAGACCAAGATGCCCAGAGGCCGAGCTTGACCAGGTCGTTCTTTTGAAACACCACGCTGCTAGTGCCTCTCTCGATCTAGTTACATAAATGAGTTCTCGCAAACTGTCGAGAAAACTTACAGGAAATATATCTGGAAACGCACTTGCCAAAATGTTTCAAGGTTATAAAGTTGTTGACCAAAAGCTGACAGGGCTTCATTTTAAAGCATCAAAAAGGGTTTTTGACTACGAACAAAATGAAGATGGTCTTTATTATACATAAAGCTCTAAAAGGACTTTTCGGCCGCACGGGATAAAATAACGAAGCTTTTTTCTATGTTGCATAAAGAGCTCATCACGTCAGACAATGGCTCTGTGGCTGGTTTTCGTTGTGGTATCCAGGATGGCGACTAAACACATTTATGAATATTAATCAAGCTTACACCCACCAAAAAAGGCTTGCACTTGCATGCTATTAGTATGTAGGGAACCCATGAAACCTACAATCAACAATCAAAGTACGGTTTGTATATAGTCTTTTTTTTATTTTTTTTGCCCGTTTTTTTACCTAATTAACTGAATTTTAGTATCCTGTTTTTAATGTACATAGATAATCTTTTGGACTAGTTTTAGCGTTTCACATTTTAAAGTTTTATCTAATTCAGCTTCTCAGCTGTAACTTCTAAAGCTTCAATAAACTATCCATCTATTTACGACTAAAGTTAATTTTACACACCGTAGGTATATCTGTCATGATTTGGCTTAATGTGCCTGCAACTTGTTCGCCCCATCCCTCAAGCCTCTGTGCCCGAGCAAACTTGAGGGGCTAAGCAATGGCTCATACTGTGACCAGGGGATGGGCTAGCTGCCTGGCATTCTAAAAAAGGGCGCTTAGACGCGCTGGTATGTTGACACTTTCAGTTACTGAGAGTCAGTTTCTGACTGTTTTCATTGTAGTTAGCCAGCTGTTTTGCAGAGCCACTGAGCAGGGTTAACTTTACTAGAACAGAAGGCACCATCCATGAGTTGCAGCGTCGGCACGCGAAGGGTCATTCTTGTCACGGGATTGGGAGTGTTGGTCAGGGGTCTTGTAGCATGCTTGAGTGTTTTCCAAATCAGGTCAAATATAAACTCTCCAGATTGTTTATGCTGACTGTATTTTATTGTTGTACATACACCAATGTGATGAAAAAGGTAATACTTTTCATTGGGTACTATGTAGATGGTATCCATGTTAATCGTATGCAAGGACATAATAATAACGGTACATAAAGTATAGTTTTTACCATCAGTGTTGATTTTTTATGTACATTTTATGCAGCCGATGTTATGCCAAATGCCCAGGGGGGGTACTTCGGTTTGTAAATGACGGGGATGATCGAATGGACGCAAAATTCAGGACCCAAAAAAATCCCTAAGTCTTCCGACATTACCCAAAAAAATCCCTGAACCAAAAATAACCCCCCAAAAAATCCCTTCTCAGGCTTGTCAAATTACCCCTAAATTGCCAGGAGGTGCAATAAAATAACACAAAGAACGCTCGTTTTGTTTATTCATCGCCAAGGCCACGCCAAGGCACATACTTCGTTTTTAATACCCAAAAAAATTCCCTATCTAGATCAAGATACAAAAAAATACTTGCCAAATTTTCCAACCCAAAAAAATCCCGGAATCGAAAATTTCAAACCCAAAAAAATCCTTCGATCATCCCCGTCATTAACAAGCCGGAGTACCCCCCCCCCCCCCTGGGGCCAAATGTTTTGACACTGGCATAAAATTTGTTACGGATTTAAGGGTCCACTCTTTCGGAAAAAGGCGAGGTCCAAAGCCCGAAAAATCTTAGTCAAGTACATTTTTCTGTGGGTCCCCACCTTTTTCTACGGGCGCCCGTGTTTTAACTTCAAGAGCCAACATTGTTGCAAGTCAAAGATCTGAATCGAAAACCGTGGTCTGAGACACTTTATTTCAAATGGTGCGTACACTTAACACAGGACATCCCAGATATACAAGCAATTGTTATATACATTACACTTCTAAGATAAATTAATAAACCTTAAAATTAATAGTCTGCCGAATAATAAAATAATGCTAACAATTCAAACCGGACTAAATTAAGATTATAGAATATTTTAAGGTTGAGTTTATTTTACATCCTGAACGTTGACGGTCATCTACGACTAAGCCTTTTAAAATCGTTTGTAAAGAAGCTTTTGTCACCCCTTATCAATTTTGCTAAGCATATGCGTTTGAACAATCAAGGGGCTCGATAACAATGAAAAGCAATGGCGCGGGATTTTTCCGAAGAGCGAAGTGTTTCAAGATTGGTGTCCAGTAGCCAAGAACCACTAAAAATAAACTTGACGCTTCCGAAGCCTTTTAAAATCGTTTGTAAAGAAGCTTTTGTCAATTTCAAATGTAACTTTAAAACAGCAGAATCCTAATTATAATCACTTACATTGACATTAGGATAAATCATGCCTTGAAAACAATTGCCTAACATAAATGACGCCGTGGTTTCTTTCTCGTTTCCAGGTGCTGGATGGACGCTGACGCTTTCTACGGGGCGTTCCTCGCTCCAGTCCTCCTCCTCATGGTGGTCAACGTCTTCATCTTCATTGCCGTGATGAAAGAAATCTACAACATTCCGCACATGTCTGAGAAAACCAATCGGCTATCACACTTCAGAGCGACTGTGTCAGTGTTTTTCCTGCTTGGTCTCAACTGGTTATTCGCTGGTTTAGCCTCGACTGTCGGAACGCTGGTTTTTCATTACCTCTTCACGATTACTTGCTCATTTCAAGGTCTTCTCATTTTCGTGCTGCACGGAATCATCAAGAAGGATTTCCAAGAAGCTTGGCGCATGCTCACAACGAAAAACCGCGTCATGGAAATGATCCGCACCACCAGCCTGGGCACTAAAACCATGAGTATCTCGTCCCAGAATTCCTCGCTTGGGATACAGGGACGTGATAATCCAATCTCGTTGAGCGGCTCGGCAGGAGGGGATTCTGGGATTGAGATCCAAGTAGGCTCAAACCTGTCGACGTATAAGGATTTCGAGAACACTTTCAGAGCAGTGCTCAGATTATGAACTGAAATTTGACTGATGTGATATATTCACAATTTACTTCAAGAGGCCATGTGTCACGTATAGTTCAGTTAAGACGATTCGTTCTTCTATACATATTTTTTTTCTTATATGTGTTTAATGAAAGCGTATCCTAACTATAGAGTATTAAGATTGTAGAAAAACTGTTCAAGACTTTAAACGACGTATTTGTCAAAATGACAAGACTAAGTCAAGTTTAAACCTTGACTTTAAATAACGGTAGACACTTTAATTTAAACAAAGACGCATTCACGTCCTTACATTCCAAGACATAGTCTCTTTATGAATTTTGTTAAAGATGAACAGAGAATTCTCCCTATCAATACGACCGCATGGTTTCCAACATTTACATTTTGGTTTTCACTGCCTGAATTGTGTTAATGGGAGGATAACCCAGATTGCAAGATCTGGTTTGCAATTAATCCCAACTGACTGGTTAATCTACTTTGGATTTGGTCTTACATCGGTTTTCCTGTAACCTGCCGGGATTTGGTAAGTTGTAAATACTTTTATTCAGAGTTCAACAAACTTGTGCGATTGTCGGTCGTACTGTTCAACCAATGGCGTTTGTATACCACGAACGAGAGAAAGCCAAACTTAGGTTTGTACACTTTTCCTACTTAAAATTCCTAAATCGACTTTGTCTATGTGAATAGCAGATGACAGTATTGCTAATGACAAATCTGTGACCCTTGGATTCGCGATTGATTTGGAATTAAGAAAAGTGGAGGAAAGAAAACGGGGAATCCAGAGAAAAGCCCTCGGAGCAAGGACGAGAACGACAACACTCTCTACCCAGACATGTCGCCAGGTTCGGAGTTTAAACCGGACCACGTTGAAAGGAGGTTAGCGCTCTCATCGAGAGCGAGCGCGATCCCCCAGCCATCTTTGCACTTGCCGCAAATGAATTGTCTCCTGTGTCTTACACTCGCTCGAAAACAAATACACTGTAACTATGGTTATAAAAATAGATACTTAAATTTAGTTTTGTAGAAAAATAACCCTTCTGTAACTCAGACGGATTAAAATGATATAGACATCCAAGATTGTCCCAGGTTTAGCCAGGACGTAGCTAGAATGGGCAATCATGAATCACCCAGAATTAAAGATTAATTCATGGTTTTAGTAGCGGAGCTCGCAGCGCGCGAAGCGCGCCAGCGGAGCACCATGGGTAATGCGGGTAATGATTTTTGTCAAACCATGAAGCCAGAAAAATTTGGTTGCGTACGCGCGCGCCCCGCGCCTACAGACTCTCGGGGAGGAGGAGGGGTGTCACAAGGCAACCCGACCGGGGGAGGAGAATGTCCTATTATTATTATTCCCCAACGACTGCTTTTATCTTTATCTTTGATATTTGACATGATTGGACGTCTTTGTTGTGGTCAATTGACAGCTGTCAAAACAAGGATTCCGCTGACCAGTATCACATGACCATATCGCGGGCTCAAATGTTGACCACATCGAGGTTAAATGTTTTTTTAAAGTTGACCGCTGACCGAGACATTTTCGCCATTGAATCGCGGGCGCAAAGACATTTCCATGGTCATTTGCTGTAGATTCACATGAAGGAGCAAGTGAGAAAATGGAAGTACGCATTTATGCTCGGCAGACTGTCGGCTCGGCTAAATATTTTCGTACGATTCGGACAAGCGAAAACAAGCTGTATTTTGTACTTGGTTGGGAGCAACTGCAGAATACCCGACCACTTTTTTTCGTCCATTAATCCACTGTTCCCGAGAACAAAGGAACGGAGACAAAATGAGCAGTGTACTGGTGAAGGTGAGTACACTGAAGACTGCAGTGTTTTTGTTATTATCTCTACGTTTTGTCTCACTTGATATGCAAAGTAAGCTTATATTTACGGCACATTTTACTTGCTAAAGCTTATGTTATTCCCTGGTTTCGCCACTAAGTATTTGCTTGTGACATGGCTACTGTTGAAAAATACTATTCCTTAAAATCCAGTTTTACTGAACGCAAATAGGAGAATTTGATTTGTAAACATATATTTATTGGACCATTGAGGGACGAATTCACAAATAATTAAGATCAACACATTTCGAAGAAAATTACGATTTTAAAATCAGGTTTGTGATGTGATTATTTTGTTTTACAGTGCTGGGAGAGCAGCTGCTGGAATTTCGAGATAAAAATGAGAGTGATAGCAGTTTGCAAGAAGCGCCTGAGATTTTGTTTACTCCGAGTGGAATAGATGCAGTGCATGCAGTTTATTGATATTCGTGATGGAGGTAAAATGACTGTTCATTTAATCAGAGTAAATAAACATCATTACTTATCTCATTTCTTAATGCCTTTACTGAAAGCTGGAACTTTTGTGAGTAAATTCATAGCATTTAAGACACTGTATGCATCTGTGTATGCAAACTTTAATACATTGACTATTATTATTACAGCTAGTGATGAATGTGTATGTTTGAAGATGTTAGTATAATACTAATACTGTAAGGAGAAAAGCTTTTAGGATATGGCAATGTTTTTCCTATGCATGTACATGTGTAATATGTTGCTATAACTTTATATAATTCTTATCAAGGCTTAAAAAATAAATTTGTAACCCATAAAATGAAAAAAAATTCTTACTGCTTGTACTACCTGTTCAGTAAGAAATACCAGTGATGGTGTCATGGCATTATGTCTTGGGCCAACGGACAGGGCTTCTTGGTCTGTTGCGCTCAAATTATCAAACATAAATCAACTTAGGTTTACCAGTAATCCAAGAAATCCCCAAGTAGAAAAGCTAAAATTATACCCCGGTGTAGTTAGAATTTAGTAACACTACACTAGTGTATTTATGGAAGAGGCTAATTTTATATTTTGATGGGCCATAATATAACACAGAAATTTTTGTAAATCATTTTAATAAACAGGGCCATTTACAAGAGTTGGTGTGGTGGTTTTTAATAAATATTATTATGTCAATCATTCTTTTAGCTAGTGTTATATTCTACCATTAAGCCATCATGATGAATGAAGAACACGTACATGTATAGAATGCTCTCTGCAAAGTGGACAACAACAAAGTAAATCAGGTATCTATAGCTACCGGTAGTTTTTATAATTGAAATATGTTTTCATTGGTTTCATTCAGTTTCTGTAATTTGTTTCAGCTGCTTTAATCTGTATTTGGTTGCTCAGCTGATCTACCTACTTTATGAAATATTTTGCTTTCATTACTCCACTCCTCAATGATATATTTCAAAACAAATATTAGTAAACAATTAAATTAT
This sequence comes from Oculina patagonica, assembly GCF_052425735.1. Lineage (NCBI taxonomy): Eukaryota > Metazoa > Cnidaria > Anthozoa > Scleractinia > Oculinidae > Oculina > Oculina patagonica. Next base: position 36,813,358 of record NC_135763.1, read on the forward strand.
AAAGTTTCAATTAAGGTTGGTTTTCATGAAATTCACAGATCTAAGTACCAGAAAATATCTGGCCCTAGCCTCACTGTGGAAGGTTTAATGGTTTGAACACCTCCCCTCAAACACTCCTTTTAAAATTCCAATGCGTGGTTGCAGCAGATATCCAGCTTGTCCTCAGTGTATGAACCTGTGAAACTTACCAATGATAAACAAATAATAACCAAGGCATCAATGCAAAGAACCTCAAAACAACATAGAGCAGGAAAACAATAGCCCCAAAACAACGACAAAAAATATTTCACAGGTTCTTACACCAAGGAAAATCCAAATATTCAGATCCTTCTCATGTAAGGTCAATGGAATATCCCAAAGGGCTAGGGGGTGGGGTCAAAGGCCAAACATTTTAATTAAGAAGGGGTGTGAGGGTTTGCAGTGATGTAAATTGAGTTTATTGGAAAATTTAGCTGACTTCACAGTTATCAGTAAAACAAAATAGTCTGCGCTGATACATCTCAGTTAAATTTCTAATGGATCCTGATCCTTTCACATCCAGTGGTTTTGCTTCAGTTAAACAAGCTTGAGTATGTGTTTTGTTTTATAAATTATTGATATTGATGCCAATTAATCTGTGGCATTTGACTTAATTTCTTCAGGGTTAACACAAGTTGCAGAGTTTGCAGTGAGTCACAGACACAAAAACAGAATATGGACAAGGATATAAAAAACCAGGAAAGATTTATTGCTCAATGTTTGGGTGTCATCATGATGCTATTTTCAAGAGACTTGTAAATTACATGTAAATTAAAATAAAGAGGAGCCTTTTCACCCCTGTGGGAAATACCACATTTTTGTAAAACGGTAACTATCCCGGCATATCAAATCGAACGAGATCGAACAAATTTTTCATCGAACTCAATCGAACGAAATAGAATCTAATCGAACGATTAAATTCGATTTTGTTCGGTCATCGAACGAAATCGGACAACAACTTTTTTTGTGAGTTCGATTTCCGAACCAAATCGAACGAAATCGAATTAAGCGTTCGATTAAGTTCGGAAATCGATGTGGCTAAAATTTAAAAAACAAAATTGGAACCTAGCGGAGCGAGTAAAAAGTTAATGATCATTCCTTAAATGGTTTTGGAATAAGTGACTGGACACGGTATCGTATATCTTTGTCTTTTTATTTGATCCTAAAGAAATAAAACATAATATTCGAGCAATCTAATACGCCCGGGAATACGTTAAAACTCGTACGAGGGATCAAATTACAAATACTCAAATACAACCCCCGATGTATCTGCGTATCGTATCAAGTGAAAACCGTATTTTAGAATAACATTTTGCGAATTAAAACTTTATATGATCGATTAAACAATACAGCATTGCACATGGGAATGAAGGTGCACGCCGTATGTGACATCAGTGTTAACCGTATTTTTATTGTTGTTAGTGGCAGAATTATTTCTCCATTTTGACATAAAAAGTATGGAAATAAAGGAAACATAACTTAAGATGGCTTCATCGATGGACGCATTTACCCGGGAATTTATCCCCGTGATCATCAAATGAAGGAAAACTGAACATTCGCTCGATTCAGATCATATCTTCATACGACGTAAGCCGCTCGCTTTGGCGTCGTTCGACGACCGAACTAAATCGAACCTCATCGGACTTTATCGAACGTTCGATTTTGTTCGATTTGCATTTATTTTTTGTGAGTTCGATTTCGTTCGATGACCGAACAAAATCGAATTTAATCGTTCGATTAAGTTGGATTGCGTTCGATTGAGTTCGAAAACCGAACGTTCGATTTGATACGCCGGGTAACTATGGACCTGAAGACCACATACTATATTTCATTTAAATGGTATTGTTTGTTTGTAGCATGTCATAAATCAGACTAACAGACATAGAGGAAGTCACTGTTTTAATTCAAAACCCAAAAAATAAAATATTTAAAATATCTCATTCTGCCTATATTTTGGGTATACCCCTAAAGTATAGCTTAATTTTCAGCTGTTAATGTGAGGGTTGTTGTCACTGAGATATTAATTTGATTTTTTAAAGTAAAAGAGGAAAAAGTTGCAGGGGTGGGTAATAAGGTCTCATATGCTAGGGTGGGGTATGATTTTATGCTTAAAAGACAGCAGATCTGTTTAAGACCTTTATATGTTCAAATTTCATAGAAATTGACCAATTATTGAGCATGTAATGGCATCTTGTGCCATATGGCACTCTTGGGAGTGAAAGGGGTTAACATATTTACTGTGAACTTCAGTAAACAACGACTTGATTGACCTGTCGCTTTCACATCTTGTAAGATGTAACAAGGGCATTATGAAGTGATCTTTTCAAGAAATTGCAGCAAAAACAGCAACAGAAGAAATGAATGGGAGTTTAAAATTGCTATTTTCAATATTTTGAGTGGTAAGAAACCAGTTAAACCGGCCGGTTAACATGACCTGCAAGTGTACAAATATTTCGAGCCCTTTACTTCACAGGACGTAGTTATTATTATCATAAGTTCTTTGGATGACCTTGGGGGAGGAAGTGGAGTTACAAAGCAATGCAATAATTTGAATTTGGATTGGTAATGCCGAAACTGGTGGTACTATAACAACAGTATACAGGAGTTTAAAATCCTGATTGCAAGCAATATGCAGTACCAATTTTATTCTTATGTACTGTATGCTGTATACAATTTATATGAACAGCTATAATTTTAAAAGTAGTGAAATATTCTAAAGCCAGATAAAATTTGCAGAATCCATGCAGTACCTGCCTCGTCCCCAGGCGTCCTCGTCCTTGGTCGTGCACGGTTCGCTTGGTGTTGTGGGACTGACGTGCACGGTTCGCTTGGCGTTCTGGGCCTGATGCGGACGGGGAAGCGGACTAACCATCAATCCCCGCGCTCCCTGTTTTCCCGCCTTACCGCCTCAACGTCCGGCCAATCGGCGCCTGGGGATGAGGCAGATGCAGTACCATGTAGCAACCAAATTACGACTCATTTGCTTACTTTGTGAACTCCATGACGAATGGGCAACATGTCTCCACAAAAATGTGGAAAATAATACATACAAATTATTAACAGAGTACAGTCAAAGTAATGATGTTATATTTTTCTTGCATAGTGACCATAGTTATAATGCACAAGCAAACATGATTGTATCTTTTTTGTGTAATCAAATAACAAAACTGAGTTGAGACTCACAAACAATTCTAGCTTCCCAGAATTTTTGCTTTTTTTCTGTGAGTGAAGTGAAACCCCTTAGGGCAAGGGGACGCAAAAAAACATGTAAAAGCTTTCACTACAGTTTGCATAGAGTTGTTGGTTCGGGCAATATGGTGTTTACTCTTAGCTATAACCTCTGTAGTTTCCAATCAAAATTTAAATATATGCAAATAAGTGAAAATAAAAAAAAATAAATGAAAATAAACCTTATTCTAAATGTAGATGTTCACTATTTCCTTTATACTCTAAATGTTAAGTGTCTTTCCTTCTGTTTAACCTGGTAAAGCCCTACTCCCCCCTCCTTTTTCCTACACGAAGGTTACATATATGTAACCTTCGTCATTTCTTCGTCATTCAGACTTCTGCTGTCGGTGGAATTATAACTTTTTGATTGATTTTGTTTGTTCTCGTATTTGGTGTTGCTGTACTCGGTAAAAAAGAATAAGGAATAAAATCAATATTTATAAAAAATAAAACGAATAATGCCAGAATGCCAGAATTTAGAGTTCAATGAAGTGCAAAATAATTACCTGTGGAGCTCCGCTTTTAGGCTTGCCTAAATCTATATATTATTACTTGTCAATACTAGTTAATATAAGTCAGCTTTATGTACAATATATAATTCTAACTAAGACATAAAAGATTTATTTAAACAATAACTTAAGTGAAAGACAAACATACGTTAACCAGTATTGGACGTTATGTCTCGTCTACCTTCTTGAACTTTCAAAAATTATGTATACGTATTTTAGGCCTTTTAGGGCTTTAGAGCGCGTCTCAAAGGCGTGCCTATACCGTCTGTGACGATAGTTTTACGAGTTAAAAGTTTATTTTTAACCAAAAGAGTTGCGCTTCAAGCAGCAATAAGTTATTTGTTGCGAGAATATTAATTCACGTTAATTCAGCAATTTGCACACTATGCGTACCTATAACTCGATGCGTAAAAGATATTTATTTTGATTTTGCTTGAGCGAGCCTGTAATGAGTAGTTTGATGCTGGTCATGGCAAAACGCTCACTTATTTAAAAATGATTTTCTTACTTTCTAATTATTGTTATTAGAGAATATTTATTAAAAGAAAAAAATGATTCTCTGCATTCTGTGAATTGTTTTATGGTCACGTGCTAAAATTATGTCACTCTGTATATATATTATCATAATTAAATGCTAGCTAATATAATTGCCTGTTTCTTTGATTGTCATAATAAACTATCAAAAAGAAGTAACTTATCTATTGAGTTTAACCATTGGTTTCTGGTACAACTCGAAGTCGATATGGAACTGACCAAGAAACCAAGAGATTTTCTCATCGTTCAGTTACATTCAGTAGGCAAATCAATTTGTTTATGTTCATTAAAAAATCATTTAAATCATTTAGACCTTATAGCTTCCGGCGTCAACAAAACAGCACGATATCAACTTGTTATCTACTTTCGACAGCTCGTTCTCGATTTATGAGATGTGATTGGTCTGTGCAAGGAAACAGACAATACCAATAAGTTAACTGACCGTGACTGAGAAAGAAAATTTAAATATTCTTACTAGAGTTTTCCCGTAGCAAAATCTCTGCAACTGCTTTAAAGGGATTTATAAAGAAGTCCTTTCACTGGCTTCTTAAAACACCATTTTCATCATATGGCCCCACTTGTCGCTGATCCACAGTGCTAGGTAAGTTGCATGGCTTCTTGAAATGTAATCTCTTCTCATGTGCAAAACCATAAATCAAAACATGTACAATCTTCATTATGATGAAATTACTATTAGACACACCGCATGTTAACTGGCCACTAGAGGTCTTACCAAAAGCAGATTACATCATTACATACCCCAAGGAAAAAAAATGAATGTCTGTTTCACATCTAGAAGTGATTACATCACTGTATCCATGGCAGAGACGATTATAACCAGCGCTTTTCTTCGATCGCCGTCGCACGAAGCGACTAGAAGTATTGGCTCTCGCATCCTTGCATGGAATGCTTTTACAGATTCGAATAATTAGCCTCGAGTACATTTGCTTATGGAGTTTCTGTACCCATTTAAACCCTAGTACTTAACGATAAATATCGTGTAACTTGACGGTAATTATGTAAGACATGTTTTCTATGATCATTTAATTACCTGCGTCCAATTCGATATTAAAATCAATTTGTATTTGTCTGATCGAAGAATTGCTGTGTTTACGCGTAATAATGTGGTCTAGTTTATTTTCAATTTTGACGAATTTTGAGATTCGAATTACAATTAGCTTCGTCGATTAGAAAGAAGGTGCTGCAACAGCCTTTGCAGTTGTCTTTTATTTCGGAATCATTGCAGACTCGGTAGGAAAAGGTATTTCACAGTAAACTTTATGGAAACAAAGGGAAACAGCGTATGGTGTTAAGTGACGAAGATAGTATGAGTTAAGTTCATCACAATTAATTTCTTCAATTAAATGCTACTTATAAATCAAGCCAAACAACAATTTATAAAATCTTGATAACAACAATCCTGACACAGAAAGCGAAAAGTACCACTTTCGAACGATGGTTTCGCAAAACTATATGCATTTGAATTCTGCATACACATTTAACACTGTTTAAAGTCGTAAATACGGAATGATTAACTCTGTTTTTCAGCAACTCAACTGCTGACACCACGATCAATAACTCATTTAAAAGCTTAGTCTAATTATTAAATGAAAGTAAGTTACTGACCCGTTTCCTTGAATCAATTGCCATATTTTTGTTGTTTATTTTTTAATGCAAATGATGTCAAAGAGAACTGAAAACGTTGCCGCTGCGTGTTGTCCGAAATAGCTTAGAATCCTATTTAAAACTGCACACAAAAGTTTTAATCAAGAGCATCATAAAAATGACATTAGCTTGCATCGAAAGCCGTCTTACTTTAAAAATTAAGTCGTGTGGATTAATTAAGCGGAAAGAAGGTCAAATTATGTAACAAAAGTTACTAAAATATTGTTCACTACAATTCGGAAAAATGTTACTCAAAAAGATCAACAAAATGCTGAACGAATTACTATTGTTTCCGTCACGATGTAAATAGACTGGCCCATTTTAGTGTATATTGCATTTAATTTATGTACAACGCATAAAATTACATTAATATTAGAACATAAGATGAACCAAGGTTGGCATTTTCGATTCATATTAAACTGCAATAAGCATTTGTATGCATGCTCGTCCCCATAGCCCTTTCGTTTCTCTTAGCCGGCTGGGCCTTGGTACGAGGAAACGAAGGGCTCTGGGGACACAAAATTTCCAGTCCTAGATTCTAGGACTTCCGGTCTTCATGTATGCAGTCATGACGTTTCAAAAGAATGTATGTGAGAGTCGTTTGGTTTTCGACTTCCGTTTAGGAAATCTTTGTTCCAAACAGCCAATCAAAAAATGTCCCCAGAGCCCTCCGTTTTCTCGTGCCAAGCCGGCTAAGAGAAACGAAAGGGCTATGGGGACGAGAATGATTTGTATCAAGAAAACACTGTTTACAACCTCGTTCCCAGGGTCTCTCTGGGAATGAGGTTGTACTGCATACAGAAATGAACGTTTAACTGCAGACTATTTAGTAAAGTGACGTAGATCGATAGAAGAAAAGGCGTTATATGTTTATCGTTAAAGAGACTTCGTTACAATTGAGGCCATTTCTGTCAGTGATGCGTAAAATTACTTTACTTGACTAAGGAAACGTCAACACAATACAGTGGAACCTCTTGATACGGACACTTTCAGAATTATGTTATTTTTTATCTGTTTCTAATACTATTTTATATTAATTTTAGATAGTTTTAGTTAAGTGTCCCCTATTAGCAGTGGGGTATTCCTACTGCATGATGTTATTGACACATTAATGAAATCATTATTATTATTATTACGCCAAAGGGACTGGGAAAAACGTCCGTGCAGGTGTTCATATCACAGAGAAATATTAATTTTTATTATGTGAGGTTTGTCTCTTTCGGACCAAACAAACAGTTTGTAATAATAGGGGGGTGTTCGTATTGTAGATGTGTCCCTAGGGAAAGTTTCAACGGTACATACATGTAGGTCACTAAAATAGAAAACATCAAATGGGTTGTATTAAATCATAAATACAAGGATGGTTCATATTGAGTCGGTGGGGGGATGGGATGGATTTATTTTCCGTGAAGGAATTCACCTTTTCCTTATTGTCCCTTTCTTTTACAGTGCGGAGCATTAAAACAACAAAAACATTTTGTTAAAAGCAACGATAATATTATGGAGGAGGATACGGAATGCATATATGGTATGAACAACACATCAGTAAATCAATGAGATTTTTTTTATCATTTGTCCCTTTTGTAGTCTGATCACGTCTAAAATAATGAGTGTTTTCCTTTTTACGCACATGCATAGCCACAGTTACACTGTTCCTTCGACGAAATAGACTAAAATGGAAATTGTCCTATTTGAACTTTTTAGCAAAACCAATCAAAACCAGTTATTCGATGAGATTGGGTATGGTAACAAGGTAGATGTTTGTTTTATCAGCCGTAGCAAAATAAAACGCTATCGTGAACTTGCAGTCGGTTTTCATTCAATGAAAATCGAGATAGGGAATATTGATAACGTTTAATTATCAATTCCCGAGGGATTAGGGATTAACACGTTCTGGGTCAGTATAAGAAAACCGGTGTTATTATAGTGGCGGATCTAGGGGAGATGCCATTTGTTATTTTCTTATATCTTGCAGATGAGGTCAGGCAGCTGGTTGCTGTGTCCCCAAACAAGGCACAATATGATGTAAGAAATTTACAAATAAATAAATAAATAAATAAAATATTTGCCTACAAATATAATTTTTATGCTTTCTCTCCCGGCATTTTTGTTCTTAAGTTGTATTGGTTCTTGAGGGGAGCCAATGATATTTAAGTCAACTAGCTCCCCCCTCAGATTGTGGGTAGGTCACGTGACCAAGCAAACCGTGTGTAAACGGTCCAAAAAGCCGTTTGAGAGAAATGTCTCCTGTTTCTGCACCTAGTTTTTGTTTCGTCTTGAACTCCATACTTATTTTAAAAGTCGAAAATAATAAAAGGATGAAAAGATAAACGAAAACTGTAAAGTTACTGAAAGGAGCTTAATTGACATTAAAAACAATCAATGAACTGACCTCACGAAAATCCAATAAAACTGTTATTAATGAAATGGAATATAGTGGGGTAAATTCTGAAGATCAAACAGATATAGCAGAAATGCTTCACTCCTTTTTCACAGAAGTTGGGCCAAGCCTTAGTGGAGACGTAACAGAAGTTGAAAAATCGTTCGACGAATTTCTTACCGCAACTGATAAAAATTTTGTTTTTGAAAAAACAACACCTACACGTGTTTTTGCACTACTATCAAAGCTTTGTAGGTCAAAGGCAACAGGATTAGATAATATTTCAGCGAAACTTCTAAGGGAATGTCCTGATTTACTGGCGGAATCTCTCACTCATATATTTAATCAATCCCTAATGACGGGTATCTTTCCCGATGAGTGGAAATCTGCCAGAGTCACTCCATTGTATAAAAATTCTGGGAAGCGTTCTGATCCGACGAATTATCGGCCAATATCAGTTATTCCAGTTGTGGCCAAAGTCTTTGAACGGATAATTTACGATCAACTTTATCATTATTTAACAAAAGACAACTTTCTCTCGTGCCATCAATCTGGTTTTCGGTCTCTGCATTCCACGCTCACCGCACTTATCGAAGCTACAGATAGCTGGGCCTTGGATGTAGACCGTGGTCTTGTTAATGCCGTAGTCTTTTTAGATCTCAAAAAAGGCATTTGATACAGTAGATCACGATATTTTGTTGCGAAAATTGCAATACTATGGGATTTGTTGGACCAGTCATCAATGGTTTGCTTCTTATTTAGATAATCGAACACAGATTTGTCATATTAATTCTTGTAAGTCAACTCCGAAATGTCTAAGATGTGGTGTTCCCCAGGGAACAATTTTGGGACCTCTTCTGTTTTTGATATATATTAATGACTTACCACACTGTCTGACATATTCGGAACCCAGAATGTACGCAGATGATACTAGCCTAACACTTGCTAGCACTGACATTAAGCATATAAATTATCGCTTTAATCACGACCTGAGAAATGTGTACGAATGGCTGTCTGCTAACAAGCTTACTCTAAATATGACGAAAACTGAGTTTATGCTTATTGCATCAAGGCAGAAGTTATCACAATTTACGGAAAGTCCCTCTCTTACTATAAACGAGAACGCAATAGAACAAGTAACCTCCGCTAAATCCCTCGGAGTTTATGTTGATCAAAATATAAACTGGGAGTGTCATATTGAAAACATTTCTAAGAAGATAGCTTGTGCCATTGGTGCAATTAAACGAATTCGGCATCTTACCCCATTTAATATTTTAATCAAAGTTTATAATAGCCTTATTCAACCACAATTTGATTATTGCAACACAGTGTGGGGAAGCTGTAACAAGGGCCTTGCTGAAAAACTGCAAAGGCTTCAAAACCGCGCAGCTCGTACCCTAATGTCTGCGAGCTATGATAGTAATTGTATCGTGACGATGTTAATGCTTATCGTTTAAGGAATACCGAAAACAAAGTTTGTTCTTCCACAACCTCGAACTGATTATCTCAAGAAAATTTTTTCGTACAGCGGAGCTCAGTTGTGGAACAACTTACCTATAGATCTAAGGGCCTGTAATGATTCCGGAATACTTTCTCCGGAGCTCATTCGGAATGAAGTTCGTTCTGCACCGGAGTCGACCGGCCACCGGCTCACGTGAGTGGTTCGCGCGAGATCAAAAACAAAGATGGCGCGGTCGCCACATGTTATTGTCCCCAATGACCATTCTGACGATTTGACCGAGGGCGCCACGGAACTCACCCCGCTGAGTTCCTGCCTCGGCGGAGAGCGGACGATGACGAACCAGGAGAGACCGGACGACCGCGGCCCCGGAGTTCGCCCGACAGAACAGAAAGGGAGAGGGAAGGATGAACTCGTTCCGGAGAAAGTCACCGGAATCATGTAAACAGGCCCTAAGACAAGCATCTTCACTGGCCGATTTCAAATCTAAATTAAGTCGGCACAGTTTAAAGTAATATCTAAATTTTAAGTAAATTTTAGACACGGCCTCCATGAAAAGCAGACTTTTCTTTTGTAATTTTGAATTTGTTGTTATTAAATTTTTGTAGTTAGTTAGATAGGTAGATAGTCCAGTAACTTAATTGACTGATGGAAAAACCGTGTATAAATAAAGTTATCTTATCTTATCTTATCTAATTTCATTAAAACAAAAAATTATGTTAATGGATGAAAGCGAGATTAGAAGAAAGCCTTTTTAGTTTTTTCCGATTAATGTCAATTTTTGGTCTAAATGAAAATTTAATGAAAATAGTTTCAATTATAATGAAATAATTTTATATACCAAAACAAGAGTAAGTTTTCAAGATCTCTAAATAAAGTTAAGCTAATTCCATATATGGTGATTATTTTCAACAGTCAAAAGAGAGTGTGTTGTTCATCTTCAACAAGCCGTTACTCGTGAATGGTGGCCCTTATGAAGTAGAGTTCAGAGGAGAGAGCCATTGCTTAAAAGTGCCCGCTGTCTTACTGAACAGCTGTGTTATTCAAACCCATGCGCCAGGTAGGAATAATTAAGGTGATTCCGCAGAACTATAAGTTATCGAACGATTTCTTTTTTAAACTTTACCTGAATGTTCCCCACCAAGCACTGAATGCTTAAAAAAATACAATTAAAAAATAGGTCACCATGCTCGCAAAAGAGATATCATGGGCCAATCCTACCCCATTTATGCCTGTTGTGGTACTAATCACGCACGTTATTTCACCGATCCACATTACATTTTGCGGTAATACTAAAAGAAACTTGATAGGTCAGTCTGTTCTACCTTATTACATGAAATTTTCGCGACACCTTAATTTTGCGAATTTCGCGATTCTAAAAAATCGCAAAATTAAAGTGACGCGAACAATAAGTGTCACGACATAACAAGACGCGAATATTAAGTGACTCGCATATGTCAGTAATCAATGTAAATGGATGTTGTCGACAATTAACTCACTTGTAGACATTGTGAGAACTCCTCCGTTGTTGCTATTGCCGAGATTAAGTCCCCCCCCCCCCCACCGCGTTTTTGTTAATTTTGTCGTTATTGTTCCTTCAATGAAGTCGTTTTATATAACTCAAAGGCATATCAAAATATATTGCCAAGAAAATGTAAATTGTGTCTCACTCAAAAACGCGAAATTAAATTGATTCAAAATACAAAATTTTCGCAACATCGCGAAATTTAAGGTTCGTGAAATATGTGCACCTTAAAATCGCGAAATGAACGTGTCGTGAAAATTTCATGTGATAAGGATACTTTGAAAGGTCTTTTTATTACGTAAATGAAAGTTTCCCTTCATTTCCTATAGTCCAACTCGTAAAATCATTTTGTTATGAAATTTAGCGATATAAAATCACGACGTTTCGACCTCTCCGAGGTCATTTTCAAGTGCGAATAAAAATATAAAATTAGCATAAATATATTAAAATAGTAAAATAGGCAAAATTGTCACGAACGCTGAAATGCGATAAAATATGTAAAAATAAGTGACAAAATATTAATGAAGTTAAAAGGGGTTAAAAAAAAACTTAAAAATACAGAAACAATAAGAGTAATTAAAAAGAAAAACCGACCTAAACAAACAGTTTTGCGCGGATGGAATCGCATTGTTTGTTCAGAGTTGGTTTCAGTTCTTTGATAAAAAACATTTCATAAATAAGGCAGTCAAACTTGCTCTGACACTTCTTCAAAATTCTAAAAAACTGCGCAATGTCATCTGGGGCCATATCGTGTTGTTCCTTGAGGTGTTTGCCAATGGCCGATCCCTTGTGTTCTTCAATACGTTGGTGAAGATGTCAGCACGTGTATCCGACATACCCTGCATTACACAGGTTACACTGAAAATTATACACAACGCATTGTTGATTCACAAGGGGTGGCTTGTCTTCCCTCACTTTGATTTCATCCTTGATTAAAATCATTACCCTTTTATATACTTACAGCTTGAAAAAGCTACCCCTTTCGGATGGAGGCCTCTCCGTACGGTCCACTGTAGGTAGTTCCGCTCCTGAGGGGACATTTCAAGGTTACAGTTTTGAACAGGTTGTGGCTTATTACATGATAAATAACACTGCATTTATTTCCTGTTCTGATGATGTTAATGTTGCAGTTTACTTTCCTCCCGAGACAACCATTGTTACCGTATATGACAAAGTCAAAACACACGAGCCTTTCATTGCTCGATGTACCTTTGAGTTTTTCTCGCGGAATCAAGTTCTCGAGGAGCTGTTGGATAAAGCCACCGATCCAGAGCAGCTACTTTGTGATTCACTTGGGGCTTCAACGGCTAATATAAAAATGTTTGACGAGATCATTGCTCGCAAAATTCAGGAGAAGTCTCCCCACCAGTTTCATTTGCTTGAGATTTCTCAAACTGGACAAGCAGAAGGTTGGTTTTGTATCATTATATTTACAGGAGGAAAGTCCAAAACCTGTTATTATACCATAGTGTTGACTGCTTTGAGAATTAAAACAATAGAAGAATGTAGTTTTCATGTCTAATTAATCCTAGTTTTCTTTTTTTCCTTATTTTCTATGACAAAGAAAAGTAAAGAGCGGCTTTCACTTGGTTTTTGGGTTTGCCGCTATCATCACTACGCTTAGTGATTGGCTTAAAAAACTCGCGCCACTTTCTTAACCAATCAGAATTAAAACCAAAACTGATCGTGACTCATTCGCATACGTTTTCCCTCGAGATTTTTACACGTATTCCTTGAGCTTTTTGCCTTTAGTCACCGTCCACAAAGTAATAAGGCTAATGGGATGTAGGCGATTTTCCATGTGTGGCCCCGTGGCCCAATGGATAAGGCATCTGACTACGAATCAGGGGATTCCAGGTTCAAGTCCTGGCGGGGTCGCTTAATATTTTTATTTTCTTTGTCAATTTTTTCTTTCTGAAGGACGTACATTCACACAATGTAAAACATGCTTAGATAATTTATTTTTGACCAAAATTACAAAGGTAATAATAGGTTCTTAAATCACAGAAAAACTTACACCCGAAAAACCCCGGAATCGCCTACTTAAATTTCCTCTTTATTTTGTTTGCACTCCTCGTCATTAATAATGAATGGACACGTCACTCCGGTCGATATGAAGTTCGAATGAAGCAACCAGCAAAGGATTTTTTCTCATTAATGTAAGCAGCTTTTAAGTCTTAAAGAAGCCTCGTATATTTCGTTTCCACCAGAAGCCTGTTTAGTTTGGGCGAAATAAGTTCGGACACCCAAATAGCGCAAATTTGTAACCTGACATAAAAAATCATTCAGCTAAAAACGTTAAAACAACAGGATTTCATTCACTTGTAAGGATATATTTTCAAACTAAAGCAAGGTTATAGCAATAAAGAAAATTCTTACAAGTAACGATATTCTATGACATTGCTTATAATGTGATATGTTCTTAACAAGCACGGTCACTTTTAAATCAGTTTCAGGTCAGTCGAATACCAAGTATCCCACCCTTATTCACTTTGGAGCTGCCCATAGACTTCCGCTTACCGTAGCCGCGTGTCTACGGTACTGCCCAGCGGCACGACAGGCATGCGCACTCAAGAATAAAGACGGCATGTGTCCAAAGGAAATAGCAGTAAAGCATGAACATTATGAGCTATCGGAAGATCTTCAAGATTTTCAGGTAATTTGCAGTTTTGAAAGAGTTGAATCCAGCTATTGGGTAGATTGTTTACAGTCCTCTGTTTCTTAGGGCCTGTTTACATTATTCCGGAATGACTTTCATTCCGGAACGAGTTCATTCCATCCCCATACATTTCTCTGTATCTGTTTACATGATACCGAGACGAAAGTAAAGTCATTCCGGAATGAGTTCGTTCCGGTTTTCATTCCGGAATGAAAGTTTCGTTCTGGAATGACATTTCATTCTGGTATCATGTAAACACAGAACGAATTTCGTTCCGAGATGAAATCTCAACTCATGAAACCGCATACGGACTCCACAGTTTGAATTCAAAGCGAAAAAACGTAATAGCATTTACTGTTTAGCCCAAAGAAGCAGCTCTATGGTCAAATTACTCGTTAAAATCGCAGATACGGCCATTAATGGGCACAAAAACATGTTTGCGCAAAACATGCGCCATGTTGTTTTGATCTCGCGCGAAACATGCGCCACCTTGTTTTGATCTCGCGCGAAAACCGCGCACGTGAAAATGCCTTTGGTTGAACCGGTCGACTCTGTCATGTGAATGCAGAACGAACTTCATTCCGGAACGAGTTTCGTTCCTGAATGAAAGTCATTCCGGAATCATGTAAACAGGCCCTAAGAGTGCATACTTTCAACGGCCGCCATCTTCATCTTCATCTTTGAGCTTGGATTCATAGGGTGAGCGCAACCTGGGGAAAGTACTAAATTCACAGAGAGTACTAAGCCTACCCCCCTCGGTAGAGTTGGTACCCTCTCCAGATTGCGCTGTATAATGCGTATCACTTACATGTAGCATGCGTAATAACTTTAACAAGGCCAACTACTCGATAAAAATAAACATTTTTGTAGTAGATAAAATATGAGCGGGAGATCTGTATAGGCGTTTATAATGGCGAGCCGATAGACGAGCCATTGTAAACGGCCATGCAGATCGGACGCGAATATTTTATTTTACTTGTAAAATGAAAACAATAAATTGAATGCAAAGTATTGTTATGTGATTCAGTAGAGATCTGTATCAAAAGTTAATGAATACTAATTAGTTGAGCAGGAGTTTGTATCAAAAGTTAATTCTATGATTGGATTTGTATTGGGGTTTACAGTTGTGTACATGTGATCTGAATACTGCGCTGGGATTGGTTTGCACCCGCATGAATAGTTAATGAATTTTACAAGGGAATTTAAAGCAAATAACATTTTCTGCCATCTGGTTGCTAAGGGTGCGTTTCTTTGGGAAAAATCCAAATCCGGATTCTTGAACCAAAAACGGATTTTGCGTTTCTTTACCTATATCCGAAAATGGATTAATCTTGGATCAATGATCTGAAGAATCCACACTTCGAGTGGATACATCAGATCATATCTGAATCCGGATTTTTAGGATTCATAATCCGTGCGTTTCTTTGGGAAAGGATTCGAAAAAAGTACCTTGGCCCAGCGGTCTTTGCTGTGAAAATACAGGTTCGCTCTTTGTAAACACTGCCATACGGAAAGTTTTAGGCGGTTATTTCGATCAAAATACAAAAATATTTCACGATAAAAGGAAACGGTAGCTTCATATAGGTATGTAGTATCATTTTAAACGGGATACAGGTTTTCTAGAACAGCCACTGTGTGCCTACGGAAGTTGTATCCTTTTGAAATTGTCACTAGTGAAATTTGCACTGATCATTTCGCTCTCAGATGCTTTCTCTCGCCACATTGTGCTTAACGCTAAAGAGATCTACTTCGACGTGTGGTTTTTGTAAAATACTTTGTATGCTTAAATTATTTTAGCTAGGATACATTCGACGAAAAATAAATTTGTGCTGATATTTTTGTGTTCTGTGCGAAATGTGTTTACGGGGTTGTCATGGCAAAAAATCCGTTTTCGGATTCTTCGTTTCTTTGGGAGCAAAGTATCCGTGTGATCTGAGATCAATGATCCAATTTTGGATTTTCCCAAAGAAACGCACCCTAATTGTGTTGAATCACTGCGAGTTTAATGCGCGGCTTTGGTTATTAAAAAAGTAGAATACACTTATTTTATGTTTCTCTTTCGTTTCCTTTTTTTTATATTTTACAATTATTCACCGACACTGAGGTGAACAATTGTTTTAGTTTATACCACACAAATTCAGCAAGTTGAATAACAAGCGGTCCAAAACAAGCCCTTTCGGTAAACAAAGCGACACGCGAAGGCAGTTTGTTTCACTTTAGCTGCTCGGAGGTGAATAGTACTTTGCTATTCACTTCCGAGTTAATCAATCAGCGCGCGAAAAGCACTATTGACTTGTGTGGTATAAGCTAATATATGTTAAGTGTCTTAATCTGTTAATCTGTTAAGTATAATAAATGATTAATGTTAAAATAACTGATATACCTCAGAAAACTTTAACTCGAATCTCCTATATTTATTTCTTTTTTTAGTCAAACGAACAAAGCTATCTCAAAAATAAAACTCAATCAACAGAATTGGCAGTTAATAACTGTAATGATGAGGAGAATGAGGAGGAATATATAATGATGGGTCCCAAGTTGGCTCTGGATGATTCTGATAGACAATATGACAATATTAAGACGTCTGGGGCTGGAATCAGCAAAAAGGGTAAGCTGGATTAAATAAAGTAAGACAACCAAACAATGATGCTCTCCTAATACTATCAATTCAATATTCCTGTCTCGAATATTTGCAACAATATTGGCTCAAAAGGTCACCTTTGCCGGGTTAGAAGATTGTCACATTATAACTCATCAGTTGCGATGTTTCAATGTCATTTACATAAGATCAGGATTTGTCATTGGTTATAGAGCGATTTTTACTTTATCTGTTTAACTAAAAGTAATCCAGAATTGCATCTCACTTGGTTTTGCACTGCTTCAATGGAACACCTTTTTTCGGGACATCTCCGTTAGTTACCCCTGTTTGTTCGCAGCTCAAATCAACGTTCATCAGGACTTGATCAATATGTGCTCATAGAAGGGTGGAGAAGGAGACTTCTTGGCCTCCCCTAAAAAATCCCGCATCAAGTGACGTTATCGCCATGCAGGATCGTATAGGGCAGCGATATTAAAGCCGATACTGATACCCGTGCGTTATTCCGCAGACATAACCATGACTCCTGAACTTTGGAAAGCAATTTTCATAGCAGAACAGGCTGTAAATGAAAGCTGGAGGAATAGTGAGTTCGGCGAAGAAACAGCAAAAGCATTCAGTCAGCTGATTCAGAAGAGCGCTAGAGAGGTAATTACAAACGGCCTTTAACTTCCATAATTATAAAAGAGTTCCACTGTTTTCACTGGCTTTTCTTCTGTTACTTGTTGTTTTGTTTTTTTGTGTTTTGTAGTTTGATATAGTTCAAAATATATCACCAAACTTTACGAGCCCCCCTCGTACAAACTTGCCTTGAAAATAAACAAACAACCTAAATCTCTATAAATGGCTTCATAAACTTCGTGTTTTATCATCAGTTTTATCATCGAAATCAGAGTAGTTATAATTAACTGGTAAGCTAAAACCATCAGTTAGACAGCGCCTCCAAAGGCGAGCCAATCATTTTCCCTCTTCGACACTCCCGGCCTGTGACAACCTTGATCGGCTCCTTTCCCACTTCCTTTATATAGTTCCCCTCGAATAAAAAGTCTCCCTGTATGTATAGTTCCCTCTCTGACAATTCATACTTCCAAGCTGCTCTTTCACTTCCGTGTAAAGCCTTCAATCCGTAAATAAATAATATTGAAAATAATTCACTTTCCTGGCACGCTTGTATGACTTCGCTTTTTGCGGTTTGCAGTTTGGATAAAATTCAATTCTTTTTAAAACTCATATGATACTTAACTCCACCATATCGAAAATGTCCTGATTGTTATTCTGGCCTGTCAAATGATTTTTATTTGCCAGCATCGGGTTATTTTGTGTTTTTCTTTTGCAGCATAACACCGACTCGTCGCTGACGTATGATGTGCCCCGTGTAACAGGACCTGCCTTGCCGCCTAAATCCAACCGTTTGACCAATAAACGGCATTCGATACATGATATTCCTAGCTCCGCTCCTCCTCTGCCTCCAAGGTCTCCAAGGTCCCCTAGATCAGCACAATTCTTCTTTGGTATGTAGAGGAGCTACAGTGAAATCCGATTTCTCAATTCAAACGTCAAATACTCAAGTCTCAAACATCAAACACTCAAGTTGTGAAACCTCCCGATAACTCGAGCCCAAAGTTGCCAAAAGTTGTCTCTTTTGGACTGCTTTACTCAGTCGAAAACTGTTAAGTAATTTTACCCCCTATTTCCCGGGCCAATTTTCGTTTTCCTTGGAGGCTAAAGAAATCGACATTTCACTGAGCGTCACAATATTCACAATAAATAGAACCTGCACTGAAATTTTTGTCAAAATTTGCCTATTGATTGTTTATGTTACAGGAACGTAAATTTTGAAATAAAACTGGGAGTGCCCTTGCTCGTTTAGGAGCAATAGGACCTCGTTTATACCCAATAAATCCTTATAATATCACCATGCTTGTAGTCACGATGACTTGCTAAATTGACGTTTCCGACGATTATTTCTTATTCTACACTGAGAATTTGTCCAAATTTATTCTACAGAAAGATAGGGCACAGTCAAATTTTTTGTAGTCGTTAAATCGCACAAACATTTCATCCAGGGGGGGAAGTAGTACTCCTTTTCAAGTCGCTTTATCATGCTGTGAAAACCTGTGTTAAATTATTCAATTAAGTTCAGGCTGTATGCGAACATACCTATAAGCTATTAAAATAGCATAAATTTACTTCTTTACCCCTTTAATGAAGAGATAGGATATGCAGAATTTGACAGCTTTCTCGTGTTTAATGTGCCGGCGGAAACATTTTTTTTAGTAATACTGGCTTGCATTGTTTTAACTGTATTATGCAACTAAATATTTCAGGCGATCTGGGACTAAGTGATAGACGTGGATCAGATCCCAATGTAAGTTCACCCGAATCTAATGGCTGTTTATGTTTCATTCCGAAGACGTTTAGCCTAAACTTCGTCGAAATATTAAATAAGAGCGATTGTCAGAGAATATCGAGAATTTTTCCAAATAACCCTTTTAGTGAACTATTTTCAAAAAAGGCAATAAAAGGTTCCGATTTCTTTTACTTTTTTCAAACTTTTTCAAACTTCGATAAAGTTGAAAATTGGCCCGCAACGGAGGCCATGATGGGGGAAATTTGAGGCATATTCAACACGCTCGTGTAGACAAACCAAAGAGTGCCTTAACATATCCTTTACACTGTTTGTTAGGCATCTCTTAAAGTTTTTTCTGTACTAAATTGTTTTCCATTCGTTTCCTTTTAAAAAAGTTATAAACTTCTACAAGAGGCCTACCTTAAGCGTCTTAACGATACGTCAAATATTGTAAAACTTCGACCTTCACTTCGACCTTCACTTCAAGCTGACAATCTCTTTTTTTAAGACAATCACAATAGCGCCCAACCGGTATCTGGGAGGCCATGGGTTCGATTCCCTTCGGGGACTCAGAATTTTTCTTTGTCCCATGCTCGTGTCATGTAGAACATCTTATCTTTATTATTTATTACCGAGCTTAAAATTTACCATCTTTATTATTTACTACAATATTCTTTGTTCCTAACTTCTACCGGCTCAAGTGAATAGTTTTCTTTATTCTCATTACCCGTCTCCTTGACAATATATTAAAATTTATAAAGAAATTTGAAATAATAATTTAGGAATAAAATCAGGAAATAAATTGAAAAAAAAAACATATCACAGGAAAAAGTGATCACTTGTATTGTTCGTTTCAGATTTTCCACAGAATGCATCAACATTTTGAGTGAGTATACATCTGTACATGTTATTTTCGTAGGTTAGTCCAGCTTATGCATCCAGTCATTTAACTGTTAATACGTGCTTTGTATTATTTGATGTAATGGGTTTTGATGCTTAACAGTGAACAACCAATTTGCGAAGAAACAACTGTCACGCCACCAGAAAGTTCTCAAGCGCCAAAGTTACCAGCCAGACAAAAATGTCCTCTTGCCCCTAGAGGTACAGTGTATGATATAAAATATATATCACCTATCTAAAACGTGTTAGAAAAAGCTCAAATATAACCTAGATTATAGGAAAAAATAATTATAATGGTTCGATTTTCTTTTATTCATGTTTTTACTAACTATTCTCTCGACATGGAGAAGTCAATAAAAATGGCACAAAACAGATCAGTGTATCGAGCTGCCGGGAGAGAAGCTACGCTCTGAATGAGAGAATGCTACGACGACGACGACGACGACGACGACGACGACGACGACGCCTGACCTGACAGGAGCCTTTACAATATGTACAAACTATAATGTCGGAGCATTTCGGAGCGTTTTTAAAGCTAAGATTTAAAATGACCGTATATGCATGTTGTAAACGATTTTCAAATGGTTATCTTATTCAAGTATTTTTCAGTTGCTGTCAACTGGCCGTTGTAGAGAGGTGTCCGTCTTATTACATTTTAGAAACAAAAATCCGTATAAAGAAATTATTTTTTCTAAACTCTAGTGCATACTGACTGTTTAATAATGATAGGAATATCCTTTCTCTTTAATCAACAGCTATTGGAAATTTACACGGCTATGAATGGATGGGATCCGATCCGAATGTAAGCGTTTAGTTAACTCTATAATCTTATGTAGATTCCAATCAAAATAATGTGATAAGTAATGTGATGCCTTGGTCAACCTGGACACTTCCGTGTTAAGTCCCCCCTCCCCACCGCGCTGGGTACACAAACACCCTGTAAAAGTAGGTTCCTACCGTCTCAGGCCTGATACTTCACGTACATTTTCCGTATAAGACCTTCATGTGATAGTCAACCAAAGGTCCAGTTATACACCCCCCCCCCCCCCCATTCGTAACCAACGTGTGTTCTTTTATCGGTTTAACCTTCTCTATAAGTTAGTGTCCTCTAGAAAGGCCTCAGATTCTTTAAACGACGCCATGCCATGTACTTTCCACTTACGATAGTTCTTTGTGCTGTGTCATTATGCTTTTAATTACACGTAATTTTCCGTTCCTTTATAGCTCTCCCACAGAACTAATAACAAGTAAGTTACACATTTGACATTTAGTGTTTGGATACAAATCTAACTAATAAATCGATTATTTTGACTACACAAAATTGCCTTGGCACTACTTGCTTAGTAAATATGACTTAAGGGAAAGTCAAAAGATAGGGTTGGAAATAGTTTTGATCACCTCCAATTAAGGCATATAAGATTTTCTGGTCGTTAAAACTTGTGTTGCCCATGTTGTTTATTCAGTTTCATTGTGCATTCTTTTCTTTAACCCTTTAATTCTAAACGTTATGTGCAAATCTTGCAGCAACTACGGATCTTGTAATGGAGCAAGAAATTCATTGACTCTGCCGCTACAACATCCTCAAGGTAATTAGTAAAATTGAGGAAAGAAGGAGGGAGGGAGGGATAGAGGGGGGGGGGGGGGGGGGGGGGGGGGGGGGGGGGGGGGGGGGGGGGGGGGGGGGGGGGGGAGGGAGGGAGGGAGGGAGGGAGGGAGGGAGGGAGGGAGGGAGGGAGGGAGGGAGGGAGGGAGGGAGGGAGGGAGGGAGGGGGGGGGGGAGGGAGGGAGGGGAGGGAGCAAGGGAGCAAGGGAGGGAGCAAGGGAGGGAGGGAGGGAGCAAGGGAGGGAGGGACGGACGGACGGACGGACGGACGGATGGATGGAAGGGGGAGAGGGAGAGAGGGGGGAGAAAGAAGGATCAATTGATGACAGTTATTTAGTATCAAATTTTAATTACTCACGCGGAATTTATTATTGTACAGTAAAAATATGTTATTTTTAACTCAATACAGCGATGAATGGATTGCAGCGTCATCCAAACAAAAGATTTCCATTCCAAAAGTGTCATTCTGTTGACGCGACATCTATGGGATTATCCCCCAGGCTTCCACCGAGAAGTCCAGGCCCTCATAACCGCTCCGGGAGCTGTGGCTCTGGCGTTCCTGTACAAAACCCTGTTAGGAATCGTAAGTGTACAAATCATCCGAAAGACAGCAGACATGATTCATGTCTGCTGTCCTTTACTTGTGTTTTTACGACGATAGCCTGCCTAGGATAGGACCCAGACCCTACAATTTTTACTTGCTCCGATTTCCCTCTTCGTCTGATCGGCGCGTAAATTTAATTATTGTTTTATGAGGATGCACCTAGGAGAATTCATACTTCCCTAGATGGGGATGCTAGTCTATCGCAGGTTACCCTTCCCCCCCCCCCCTACTCCTCTGATACCCATATACAATCCTGAGTTTAGAGGGACACTGCAATACCTCGTACAAGACACAAGAGCACAAACCGTAGTTGGCTCTATTAATTACGCCAACACCCCTCTCTTAATATAGCTCAAACTGTATCTACTTGTAAAGCTTAATGGGATCATAATTTAAGCCAAGTGATTGAAGACCACCTCATTTATGTTTCTGCTGCCATGTTGGCCTATCATTTCAATGAATACAAAAACAATTTTTCCTTACAACAAGATAAGAACTTGAGCAAAGATACAGCTATTACTGTAGTGATTTAAAACTGAATCTAGTCTCGTTTTTCGCAGGTACACTGAGCGAGCCCAGATGAACACGGATTTGTGATAATAGACAACCTAATGGAGCGAGTCAACTGATCATTATTTCGTTAAAATTGTCAACTCAGCTGTGTTCGATGTAGTGATGGTCTCCCAGAAGGGAAGGGGGTGGGGGGGGGGGACTTGGCTTTGAGAGTGACCGGAGGTGTGAATGATTTTTTTTGTTTGGGTTTTGAAAAGTGTATTTTCGGACATTTTCAATAAAAGAGAAGCCCATCTTATACCTAGCCTGCAAACGCAGACGTATTTCCGGCTGTCGTTTCTCTCGGAAATACGTCTGCGTTCGCAGGCTACCTTATACCGGGCACAAACGAGCGGCCAAAATCTGACCTGACATAAAATTTCCAATGGACGTATAAACGAAGTGTCCGTAAGTGTCCGTGGCACTCGGTATGCACCAACGTAGTAGGGAGATACAGTCGAAGCTCTCTTAACGGACACTCTCGTAAGCGGACAGCTCTACTAACGACCGCCTTGTTTGAAACCCCGTTTTAACTCCCATACAAACTCTGTATTTTTGCATTCTCGTAAGCGGACATTCCCGTAAGCGGCCGCGGACACTTTCAGAGATTACGACTTACACTTTTTCTATGTTTTTAAGCTCCCGTAAGCGGACAGCCCAAAGAAAATCCTATTAACAACCTCTGTATCGTGTTTTTATCAATCAACTACACATCGCCGTTCGTCACAATGATTTTACAGTAATTACAGTACCTTAATTCAGTGTTTGTTTTGTCGTCATCCACGTCCGATTACATTTCGAAACACCACTTACATGCATATTAGCATTATGTTAGCTGGGCAAGCTCCCTTAAGCGGCCATTTATCCCCTACACCTCTAGTGGCGGCTGACGAGAACCATTCTAGTAAGCGGGCAGCTCCAGTTGCGGACACTTTGTTCGCGTCCCGAGGGTGTCCGCTTACGAGAGCTTCGACTGTATAACACTTTTATCAGTTTTTTTTTTTAATTTAAAGCTTTTTACACTAGTACGCAGTGGCGGATCTAGGGGGGGGGGCCTATGGGGCACGGGGGGCCCACCTTACTTTTTGAGAGCGCCCCCCACTTATCTGAAAGTCTGGATCCGCCACGAGTGCGAACTCTAAATTTGTAAGATAAAATTCTACTTTTCTACGGAACTTGTCGACGGTAGCTAAACGTTGACTTTAGTCATGTTAAACTAAATGTTTTTTAAATAGACAGACAAGCTTGACTTAGTCAAGTTACATCAATAGAAATTGCTGTTGTAAACCCTTAGTACTTAATGTTTAAAGTTTTCAGAAGTAGCAATTTAATAAATGCTTTTTCAAAGTTGCGCTAGTTGTTCCCTGTTACTGTTCAACATCATTAGAGTCGTGCAACGCTAAACAATAATGTAGCGAGAAATATTCAACTGCAGGTGACGTCTGATATCTATATAATATTTTTATATTATTAGATTTTTTTAATTTATTCCACACCCAAAAAACGTCCACAGCCCGAATCTTCAAGTAAGACACTACCTCTCTGGAACCTCTATTTTCATTCGCCCGCTGTAAACACTACCTCTATTGTTATTCAGGGCTAGGGGCATTGTTGTCACCTGTTATCTATTGTTTTAAGAACCAATGAATTAACTCGTTCCGAGAGGTAGTGGGCGACCCGAATCTTCAACGGTTTTCAGTATTCTGATTGGATCTATGCATCATGACGTTAGTTTTCTTACTAATTTAAAAAAACAAAAACAGGACAATTTAATAAAGTTCTGTTCTAAATTATTATAGTTTAATTTGTTTATACTGTTTTCTCTCCAGCTTTTCTTTACTTTCTTAAGTGTTAATCATTTTACCAAGACCGATAACAAAGTCTTGATATCTGCTGACATTGCAGTTTATTACAAACGAATTGATTGGTAGATAGAGAGCTGTGTAAAATCCTAATTCTGTGTTAAAGTCTAATTCTCATGGGAATGTAACGGTTTATTTTGCAGAATATCCACTGGGTGGCTCTTAACCTGCAAATTTATTTTCCAAAACAATTCTAAAAACTATTCCAATTTAATTTAAAAAAAAAACTAAGATTCCTATGGATTAAAATACAAAATTTAAATCCTACCTATTGAAAATAAAATAGATATTATTAATATATATACCTTGGTCAATAGAATTGAGAAAATTCCGTTATTTGCCTTGTAGAGCATTATCCCCAAGTCTCCATATAAACTATTTCCTCGAATCACGCGTAAAGATATTTTTGACTACTGTATTCCTATAAAACTGCTATCGAGACATTAAAATAAAGATACTACTCTTTCAGCATTATTTTAAAACGGTTCATGCTTTCAACAGTAGAGGTAGAGTCTTAAGCATTTCCTGAACCTCGGACTTCACCGATCAACGTCTAAAAGTAAACCACATAAGCTTCGTTTGGCTGCTCCCACAGTATTCCTGTCAAAAGTCTCTCTGTAGTGATGTATGTCTGTGATATGTAATTTGTCTAAATTGATCTATTATCCATTTCTTCCGTATCACACGCATTCGTAAAAATCCTCGGTTTGGTTATCTGCAGAAGAAAACAACGTATTGAGTTTGTGATTACAAAATTTGCAAGAAATTACATCTCATGACAAACTATCACACCTCAATAGAACGCCAGCCCGACCGCTATAATTCAGTGGTACCCAGTACACAAAACAACACGAAATCCACTTTGCTGCCTATATTGGACCAAAACTTTAAAAGAATGGCAAACCGTGCGGTGCGTCACTCTCGTTTGGAGTTTGTTATACTCTGAGTCACGTGGGCCAAACGCGTGGGGCTGTAGTCAACATCAGAAAACGTCAGCTACATGAGCTATGCCGTATCCAAAAATAATAATACAGTGGAACCCCGATATAATAAATCCCTTGATCACAAAGTCCCCGGTAAAAACAAATAAATAATTAATTAACAACTATTCCACGAGCGCGCGTTGGATATGAGATGGTAGATAGTCAACGAGGCGAGTAGCGCCGAGTTGCTATAACGATCTCATATCCAACAAGCGCGAGTGGAATAATTGTTTTATTTAAAACGCCCAAAGAATTGCGATATTTGAGCTCCCTAGCTATTTTCGTTGACGCGTATCGGCTACCAAATTTGTGGTCAATGGTATATGAGCCAATATACCATTGCCTGTTAACCAATCGAAACAAAGGAATTGCAATATACTATTGCTAGTTTTTAATAAACTACAATATTTTGAGGGGAAGCCACATCAGCCGAAGTTGCTGGTTTTCTTGTGGGTCCTCTCTTTAGTTCAAATTGGAATTTGTAAGTGTTGGTTTTTTTGGGGGAATGAAAACCGAAGAGCCTGAGAAAACGAGAACCAACAACAAACTCAACCCACATATGGCACCGGGCCGGAATCGAACCCGGGCCACATTCGTGGGACGTGAGCGCCTGCACCACTGCGCCATCCCTGCTCCCCGTATACCAAGTTACTAAAAGTAAAATGTATTAAAACTGGAATCTGGTATAATGACACTTCGTTATAACGAAAACATAATTTTCTCGGTTCCTTAGCACTTTGTCTTTTCGGGATTTCACTGTAAAAGAACTAAGCAGTTTGTTAGTTTAGGTACAACAATAAACCAACTGATTTGGACAAAATTTAAAGAAAAAGCATTGTACAACATCTTCTTGTAAATCTCCTTGTTAGAAGATCATCATTTTTTATTATTTTTCGTTTTTGCTAGCAATTGCAATTGCTAGCAATTCTAGACGTTCAAGGATTACCTTGATTTCCGCTTTGAAGAACAGATGCGACGTCATCATAAGTGTCTTCCGTTTCTTCAAATTCTTCCTCTAAAACAAACAAAAAAACTAAGTAAACATGAAATAGTTTTAACCATGTTTCTTGTTTTTCCTCTTCGGAGTATTATCTTCGCTTGCATCTAAGCGTGAACACGTCATGAGAAAAAATATCTGAGTGGGTACCAAACGTTGCATGATTTGTCATCAATCATTTAAAAATTGTGCAACACAACTAATATAGTTTTATCGAGCTGTCAAAACTTTTTCAATGAGTACAGACACAATTTTCAACCAGGAGACTCCTTAGACAAACAAACTACTCTTTTGAACTTTCGTCCATTCTTATTTATTGCAAACATTTGACATTTCAATGAAACGATACCAAGTTCGCGAAATGTTCTGCCAAACTTCAAATGTTTGATGACGAATCATGCATTGTTTTTTTTTTTTTTTTTTTTTTTTTTTTCTCTTTCGTAACTTGTGCCATCTAGCTGCACGGACTACCCAGGGTTGGTAACTGTGATAATTTCAGAGTTTTTGCATTGTATTCTGTTTGCACGTTAAGTATGGATAATATGTCACGCAGTTGTTTTCTCAACTGCCTGGCTATGTGATAGTTTAAAATAAAGTTCAGGTCAAAAATGATTTCAAACTAGTTTGATTCGGGTTGTTTTAATGTTACAGATCATGAAAATATGACATCCTACAGGAGTTCATAATCAACTCCTTCATCCTACTGAAAAAAATATCTCGAACGATAAATCAAATAGGTCCCAATGAAAAACTTTTTTCGTCCAACCAGTATTTCAAATTCTCATACCTCGATGTTTGTTTCCGCCTACCTTTTTGAAGTGTTCCAGCAGCCTTGGTCGCACCATTCGCCAAAATGATTTTATCGTGGAACTTTCTAAGCCTCTTTTTCAAGTGATCCGGTTTGGCTGGTTTGTGAGGCGCTGCACCAATTCTGAAGAACGGTGGTAACGCTTTACGAGGAGGCTCTCCTTTTAAGTTATTAACATTACTGTTCTCATCCACACAGGGCGAGCCGGCCTTCGATTGGTTTCTGTTGCTGTGCTTCCACGGTGGTGGTGATTTCTTTACTGATTGCTTTTCAAACATAGCTCTTGCCGACGCCACGGATTTGACACCTTCTTCTAAGGGTTGCGCGCCATCTTGACGTGGCGAGGAGCCTATATGAGTCTTCGTTGGAGGTGTTGGCTTCTGTTCAAATCTATTTCTGAACGATGCCACTGATACAGTACCTGTGTCTGAAGGAACGGCGCCATTTTGAGCCGAGGATGTGCCCAAAGGAGCGTTCGGAGGAGGTGTTCTTTTTAAAGTGCGCTTGATATTTTGAAGGTCATTCAAGGACAATTCCATACCTGCGGAAGGTCGTTTAAAGCACAAATAGTTAGCTAAGATTTTCAAAGGAGCTACGTCGTGGGGATTTCGCGGAGTTTTGCTCTAAACTGTTCTGAAATTAGAAGTAGGCAACTTAATTCATGAAAAACATTATCTTTGAACGTCTAGACGAATAGAAATTAAACAACGGCTATAAATGTCGATTTTTCTTTTCAAGACGCGCGTAAACAACTTGAAACTAAGGCTTAACTGAGTTAAGCCTTAATTTTTCAAGTTGCAATCCATCTCCATCCGAACCATTCACTGTCAAAGACGCTTGTAAACAGTTTGAGTGCTCTAATATGGCAATTTTTAATAAAAATGGACCATTATTTTCAAGTTTCCTGTGACACAAATATAAATTTTGGCTGTTCAAAAATCTGTTTAAATTCGTGACAAAGCCTCTTTAAGTTGTGTCGATTGAAGATGTCAAAAAAACTTCTTAAAATAAATAGTAATACGAAATTGTTCTCGACCGTACATTTCTAATTTCTTTATTTTCATTCCACTTTGTTAACGTTTGTTGAAATTCGAAAAAGAGCGAGGAAGTTATTCTTAAGTATTACGGTTTGTTTCCCCTCAAACTCCCACACCCCCTCCCCTCCCCCCACTTTTGCGGCCTGCCTCTTGCCTTTTGTTTTCCTTTGACGAGAGTATCAAAGCGTTTGTCGTTTACGTTAGGTTTTTTTGAATTTTCTGAAGGATTTATTTTATAAAAAGTTACGGTTCTCTTTTTTTTAACTAACTGTAACTTTATCTTCTTAGAATAGAGAATAGCTTTGTTGTGTCTGGCGTGAGCGTTAGGTAGTTATATTTCAAGAAGGTTGGCACTAGGAAATAACATGATAAAGATAAAACCTTATTGACCATCAAAATTCAATTTAGTTTAATCGGATTACAAAGTTGGACTTTAAAGCGCTCCGGAAGTAGTAAAAAGCTGACTTTTCATATTTATTTTTGACTAGTAACAACAATACTTTCGACCACGCTTGCGGCTGCATGATTAAACTATCAATTTCATCCTCGGTTCGAATGAAGTCGCCTCACCAATTATAAATCAAAACAGTTAACTGAAAAGTCATGTCAGCAGTTCAATGTCGCGCGTGACAACACAACACTTGTATTGGCATTAAGACAAATGATCGGTTTAGATAAGTGAATTGTCGACCGGTGTTTTTGCGGTTAATTGTTTCTCAACGATCAATCGAAACTTCAGACAAATTTGCATTTTGGGGCCATTGAAGCACGACTCAGCTAAAGATGTTCTCGAGATTGATTGGCGACGGTTTGTGTTCTATTTGTCGCTTTTGTGTATTAAAAACTGATTGAATTGAAACAACCTTCAGCAAACTTACTTAAGCTATATACACCCGTCTTAAAGCTTCGCAACTTGAAAAGATTATAACCTAAGGGCATGCTAAATTCTCAGGGAGTTTTGATAACAATTATTCACTTGCGTATCAGTTGTTTAAATTGTCGATGATCCCTTGTGAGAATGAAGCTTCACGATAATTCTAAACAATTATTTCGTCCATGCTTTAGACTACTTTATCGAGTCCGACTACTTACTTCCTTAAATTAAGTGAATTTGTGTTATTTTTAGCCGCCTCTCGATTGTGCTTAATTGAAGATGACTGAATATTTGTTGCGTGATAGCAGCTAAACTGGTCTAAACTACACATTACTGTTTTCATGAATAGTCCTTACCTTTAGATTAAATGCGTTTCCTGTACGTTCAGTCTGTTAATGTACATAAAAACTTTCACATATGCTCGGAAATAGCGTCAGTGATTTTTAGTGTTTTCCCAGTTCATTACGATCGACGGCGCTAAATCCTCGGCGCTGAATCGAGAGCGAAACTACAATAATAACAACTTAACAGGATGGGGGGAGAGGGGGTCAAAACAGAATTGTTCAACCGGAAAGCTGTTTCATTAGCATAACTGAAAGACGTGCGCGTTGGGGCGGTATTCTTGTGATCGTGATCAAAGTTCTTTTATCTCCACTCCCAACCCCACCGCCATCACATCCATTACGAGTAAAAAAACTTCCGACTGATGATTCAGATGCCGAACGAAATTTTTACGAAGGTCAAAATTCTTGCAGAATATTACCTTGGAAAGGGGACTAGAAACGGGCAAAAGGAGATAACTTTAAGCTGTCGGATAAGCCCTCTTTTGCTCTATTAAACTGTAGCGGGCGCCTTTATATTATTAACCTCAGCCTAAATATAATCTTTGGTCCAGTTTAAATTGTTAGCATTATTTTTTACTCAGCAGACTATTAATTTCAAGGTTCATTAAATTGCCTTAGAAGTGTATGTAACAATTTGCTGGTATATCTGGGATGTCCTGTGTTAAGCGTACGTACCATTTGAGATAAAATGCCTCAGACCACGATTTTCGAGGGCGGATTCAGATTTTTGACTTGCAACAATGTTTGCTCCTGAAGTTAAAACACGGGCGCCCGTAGAAAAAGGTGGGGACCCACAGAAAAATGTACTTGACTAAGATTTTTGGACCCTTAAATCCGTAACAAATTTTATGCCAGTGTCAAAACATTTGGCATAACATCGGCTGCATTAAATGTACATAAAAAATCAACACTGATGGTAAAAACTATACTTTATGTACCGTTATTATTCTGTCCTTTCTTAACATAACAAAGGAACTTACAAAAAGAACACTTACAGTATACAGTACATACGATCAACGTGATACCATCTACCACTTAATATAGTCTATAAATTACAGAGTGACTTCAATTTTTCAACGGACCAAATTAAACAAATCTTTGCATTACCACATCATGTTTAGTTGCTATGGAATCCTATGTGAAAGCCTTCCAATATAAAGTTATAAATTCTATTCTATGCACCAACACCAAATTATTTAAATTTGGCTACAAAACTAACATGAATACCATCTGCATAGTACCCAATGAAAAGTAGGATCAATTTAGGTTTCTGGAAACTGCTCACCTACCCCTCCCCAAACCTAACATTTTGCCCGAAGCCATAAGTAAGGGTTAAAGTTAGGTTTGGGGAGGGGTAGGTGAGCAGTTTCCCCAGAAACCTAGATTGATCCGAAAAGTATTACCTTTTTCGTCACATTGGTGTATGTACAACAATAAGTCTGAAATGCAGTCAGCATAAACAATATGGAGAGTTTATATCTGACCTGATTTGGAAAACACTCAAGCATGCTACAAGACCCCTGACCAACACTCCCAATCCCGTGACAAGAATGACCCTTCGCGTGCCGACACTGCAGCTCAAGGATGGTGCCTTCTGTTCTAGTAAAGTTAACCCTGCTCAGTGGCTCTGCAAAACAGCTGGCTAAACTACAAGACAGTCAGAATTTGACTCTCAGTAACTGAAAGTATCAACATACTGGCCCTCCTAAGCGCCCTTCTTTAGACAGCTAGTCCATTTTCTGGTCACAGCAGAAGCCATTGGTACGCCCCTCAAGTTTGCTCGGGCACAGAGGCTTGAAGGATCGATGGCGCAAACAAGTTACAGGCACCTTTAGCCAAATCAGGACAAATATACCTATTATTGATTAAGCGCCCCCGCCTGAAACCAGCCCCCCCCGTTGTGTAAAATTAACTTTAGTGTACTTTGATTGTTATAATTAACCGTCCTTAGTTATCAGGGTTTCATTTGGGTCCCTAAATAGCATGCCGTGCAAGTCTTTTTGGTGGGCATGGGTTTGATTAATTCGTCCATGTGTTTAGCCACCATGTTGGATAGCAAAACGGGAAATTTTGACCAGCCCGTCATTGTCAACTATAAAAATCGCTAAGCCAATTTTAATATTTTAAGTCACTTATCGATCCGTAATAACTACACTTCTCAAAATATTTAACCGGAAGCTATTTTAAGCCTAAGGCACTCGGCAATCACAAAACTCGCGTTTTTTACTTCCATTTCAATGCCTTTTGTCTTTTTAAAGAAAAGGTCAATCTTTTCAAGTAGAATATAAGAGGTGAACGTCCTTCATTTTTTCCAAACTACTTGTCCTTTCCGTAAATGCTACGGATGGCAACGATTCACACTTCATCTGCACCGGTGCCTGCGGTTATACTCCTGTGCGAAGCAGCAATTGATCCAGCCTCTAGAAAACTAAAAAAGACATCAACAATTTCATGTGTTTTTTGTTTGTAATTAATTTTCGCGGGTCTTTAATTTCGCGATTCTTTGAAAATCGCGAAAATTAAGTCCCGCGAAAGTAAGTAACAATAAAATATATAATTTTCCACTTGTGGAATCAGTTGCCAGCTAACGCCAAATCCTCGACCATCTTGGCACAATTTCGCGCTCGTTTTAATGGTATGAAATTTGCAGGGTGTAGTTTGGTTTTTTTTGTTTTTTTTTTTTTTTTTTTTTTTTTTTTTTTTTTTTTTTTTTTAGTGCGTTTTTAACATGAGCCCCTTGCTCAGGAGATTGGGCAACCACTCCCAACGTCTACGGCTTTAAATAAATATCATACCAGGCATGACTGGATGATATGGTATGGTATGGTATGGTATGGTATGGTATGGTATGGTATGGTATGGTATGGTATGGGAGGGTAGTACGGTACGGTACGGTACGGTACGGTATGGTATGGTATGGTATGGTATGGTATGGTATTACTGTGGTATTGACTTACATTGAAATGAGTTGCATTGCATTGTATTGTATTGAGTTACATTGCATTGCATTGTACTGTACTTTATTATTCCACTATTTCGCCATTTTACCATATTAGGGCAAAAGAACGCGCAAAATATGCCACGTTATTACACAGTCAGGAAGCAGGGCAAAAATACGGGCGGACAAACTTGCGGAATACTGGCCCAAACAAAGTGGAAAAATTAGTGGAATAATAAATCCCTTATTCGATGGTTTAACATAAAATACGAGCGGACATTTTGCTCATTGCTCGTATTTTTTCTCGCCCCTACGGGGCTCGGAAAAATACTACACAACTCGAAAAATATCCGCGCGCATTATATGTTAAACCATCGAATAAGGTGTATGTATTGTATTGTATTGTATTGTATTGTATTGTATTGTATTGTATTGTATTGTATTGTATTGTATTGTATTGTATTGTATTGTATTGTATTGTATTGTATTGTATTCTATTGTATTGTATTGTATTCTATTGTATTGTATTGTATTGTATTCTATTGTATTGTATTGTATTGTATTGTATTGTATTGTATTGTATTGTATTGTATTGTATTGTATTGTATTGTATTGTATTGTATTGTATTGTATTGTATTGTATTGTATTGTATTGTATTGTATTGTATTGTATTGTATTGTATTGTATTGTGATTGATCAATTTAACGAAGTAAGTTCACGTGTCATTACATACCGCTGCCCAGAAGCAGACTCTTGCATAAAATTATTAAGATTAGTGCTGTCTCCTGCCACGCACACGCGACCTTGCATGAAAATCTGATTATAGTTGATCTCTGAAACAAAAGTTGAATAGATAATGATTGGTTTAATCGAATGCTCCCCTTCCTGATTACTGTAGATTCTTGTTGTGTGCGTTATCGTGAACTGATTGTGTTTTTTAATATTTTCGTGTTGATCATCACTGTCTATAGACATCCGTCATGTACCTTATTATAGGAAAATAACAATAATTTATTCGCGATTTAATTGGTTTTTTTTTTTTTTTTTTTTTTTATTTTTTTGTTTTTTTTGTATATTTGTAATATGTATTTGGGTATGAAGGAACTTACAGCAGTTCTCCAATAGAGTGTGTTCGTGGCGGCCATGTTGGAAGAGTGAAACAATAAAAGATATATGCATAAAAATGAATATTTCCCAAAGGAAAATCATTTTATTGTTTCACTCCTCCAATATGGCCGCCATGAACACACTCTATACGTTTTTTTAACCTAATGTTTGAGTTTCCAGAAAGAACTATAATATCTCACCAACACGTCCATGCTCTTTGCGCAAATGTCTCTGTACCAAATCAGCATCTGAAGCATCCATCACAAAGTTGCTGCAGTAATTGTCAACAGTCGAGCCGCTTGCTGTAGGTAGAGCTGGTAATTCGGTCTTAATGGCCAGTTTACCAGTCTCAGCTGGAAAGAGATAAAATAAAAATGAATGCTTGATCCTTTTCGCGTACCGTTTTTAGCTTTCGCATTGCAAATTTACAAAAGGTTTGGCAATAAAAAGGTCAATTTCAAAGGACGTGTCCTCTTGTATATCAAATTATATTCTAAAGTGTTCAGTTTAATTTCTTTTCAAATTGTTCTTGTAAAAGGGTAGGTGAGCTTTGATTGGATGTTAGGTGCCAGGTTTTGGCTTAAGATATATAGCGTCATTGGGCGACCAGGAGAAAAATAAAAGCTCTTTTGAAATAACTTTGCTCACCAAGAACAGTCGGAAATGTATTAAAACATAAATGTGATCGTTATTGTCCAATTAGAAATCCAAAGAAAACTTGACATTCAACAGGGTAAGCCATCATGTTTTCTTCATTAAAATCGTCTTCTTCACAAACCTGCTATTTCCTGTTCCGGTGCACAAGCTCCTCCCGCAGATGAGTCAGCAAGGGCCACGAAATCGCTGCTTTCAAGAACAAGTGTCTCTGATCCCCATTTGTGAACCAAGCGTAGTCTAACGACTGTTCCTGCTTTTGCACGGCTGCGCACTTTAAGGTGGGATTGAATGATTTCCGTTTGTTTCAAGTCAACCACATCTCTTCCTAATTCGTTCTCCAGATATTTCAAAGCCATTCCGACATTCTCCTTCTTAGTTGCATACAGAGTAACGCGAAGGTTTCCCGAGTCATCTTGCTGTCTTTTGACCGCTATGGAAAGAGAAGCGATTGGTACTCTGTCGATGGCTCCGCTGCAGGATGCGGGGAGTGTGATCTGTGATTCAAATGCTCCAATGCTGCGAACGTGTCCGTCAATATGAACACGTGCAACTGCTTCAAGTTGTAACTCATCTTCACACTCTTTGCTGATCCAGAACAGCTGAGAAAAGACTTCCTGTGACTTTTCATACTTCAATTCATCGTTACTATGAGTGTTGGATGAATTAGTTGGGTCAGTCAGCTCAAATCTCACAAGTTGTGATGGATCAAACTTCGCAAACTTTAACAGACTAAGTGCAACGTTATGGAAATCATGCAGAAAGTTTCCTTCAAAAGCGGCGGGGTTTGACATGATATCTCTTACGGACGCCGATAAAATTTCCAATCTCTTGTACATTCTTCGTGCTTCATTGCTTAGAAAGAACCTCTCCAAGAAGTACAACATTACAACAATCATGGCGCAACCACCCCAGTTACGTATCTCTGTTTCCGTGGACCGATTGTCATTGTTATTGTGACATAAATGTTCAAGGATCTTGCACACTTCACTCACAAGCCTTAAAATACTTTTGGCCTGTGCAGCTTGAAGAATATGGTCGGTAATTTTGTTGGTTGTTTCTTCTGCCACTCCTCGCAATCCATTTTGCACTGCTGGAATTCTTTCATCTCGGAAGATTTCTTTGATGGCTTGAACAAGTTGAGGAACAATCATGAGGAAGTTTCCAGTAATGGCTTCTTCAGAAGACAAGCACATGTGCTTACATTTCTTGGCAAGATCTTCATATATCTGTCGGTGGATCGCAAGAAGACTTGCGCAGTTTTCCGTTGAAGAAACTAAGTCCAAATCCTCTTTTGAGGTTGCAATTTCAATGCAACAGTCTCTCAAAACTGAGTTGCAGAGCTTTTTAATTTCAAAGCCCAAGTACTTCATCATGTTAGGATCGTTGTGCTGTAAACCTGCAATGGTCACCGTCAGTTCTCTCAAGTGCTCAATGTGCATTTGACCTCTTTCTTTCACTTTGTATTCTGAAAGCCCAAGAAATTGAATGAATATCATTTGTAACGAAATCGAGTAAACAATATTCCTAACCAAAAGCACAGTGAGATCACACAAACTGAGTGACTGTTGGCGTTTTAAAATTATAAAAGAATTGTATGGGAATAACGAAACATGAACTATTGCGAATAATATTTACCTTAAATAAGTTCAAAATAAACGCTACATTACCGCTTTGCTCTTTGCGTTCTTGGGCTCTAAACGGGAAATTTTAGTGATTTATTACTGGATCTTGCGACGCCGTCTACTGTACATCATAAGGGGAGAACGTCGCCAAAAACATCGCCATTTAGAGCCACAAGGACAACAAAGCACAATATTGAGGTAATTTTATTCGCATATTTCTTTTATTAGGACGCTTTTTTCCCAAACTTTTTACGTCGCATTGCATTGAACAGAAACTGGGTCTTCTACAGAGCTGTAACACATGAAAAGCTAGCGATTAAAACTACCGGGGTTGTAGCATGAAACATGAACACTCCCCCCCCCTCCCCCAACCACCACCACAACCTCCTCCCTAGGAAAGTGACTACACTCTTCCTATCCTTCAACGGGATCATCTTTTTTCTATTTGATTAAGATTGGTACTTGAAGGTCAGTCTAGCTCATTCTTGAGTCTTCCTCAGCCTTTGCTTGTGTGCATCCGTCATTTTCCTTCGAAATAAGTAGGGCAGAAGGAGAGAGTAAAGGCTATAGCTACTTAGCCTGGAAACATTAACAGGGTTTACCTATAACAATACAAATAGTGGGATACTGTGGATGAACACCTTATTAAGACCTTGGCTGGACGTAAGCGCGTTTGGAAACACATTTTAACTCTGTCAGTAATTAGTAATGTCGTTCAAGATGCAGTGCACGAATAAACTTCGACTCATACTTCTGCACGCGCACGGAGAGTATTTTTACTGTTTTGATTCCTCTAGCTTACCGTCAGGGTCTAACCCCGTGAGGGCTTTTCTGAGCACGGCGAGATCTTCTGTGTCTCTCTGCTTTTCCCGCCAGTGTAGCAAAATCATTTCTAGTTGTTTCGCCTCGCTTTGCCAACATGCAACAACTTGATTCAACGTTTCCTCAGGCAGCTCAAGCTTTTGGGCCACCGGTTTTAGGTTGAAAATGACGTTCTCTACCCCCAGAAGGCGTCTCACATAGCCACACAGATCTGTAGAAGAAGTTGTTTGATATTATAATAAAGAAAATATGCTTTTTTATTGCTGCAGCTTTTGTAGCTTCCTGAATGAAACAGATGTTTGGAAGACTTAAATTGGTATGTCTGATTTTTATATTCTAATAAAATTAAGACGTTTCTGATTCATGGGTAAAAAACGTACTTGATCTTCAAGCGTAAGAGCCAGAAAAATTTCGAATAACAAAATGTTTTGTGAAACATTTGAGAAGAAAAATAAACGTCGTTCTATTTTCCTATCGCTTATTTTTCTTCTCAGCCAGAAAAATATCACTAAATAAAGCTCACCCAATTGGCAGAAATGATCCTCTCGTACATGTCCATACTGGCCTTGAACAGCAATTCTTCCACACAGGATTTTAGTATCAGCAGCAGAGCCCCGCAATGGCAGCTTGATAACATGTCCGGTACTCCACCAAACGGAAGATTCCACGGTAAATGTGATGCATTCTTGCTGGTTGTTGGCCGGTTTGTAGTCTTCCCCTAGATGAATTGAGACTGTTAGGGTTTCCTTGTTGTAAACATAATTGATTTCCTGTCCAACGTTGGAGCCAAGTTCTTCGAAACCATTACGTTTGAGCTGCATCAAAGCGGAATCATCGTGCTCTCTGTAAAACTGCTCTCGGTAGATGTCGTGGCTCATGAACACGAGAGCGAGCTCGTCGTAAGGTAAATTTTGTTGATTGCTTTTGTAAAGCACCGACAACATATATTTGAAGGACATCAAGTTTAACCGCGTTACAATTTCTTTTGTGTGAACCCAGGTTAATCTCAACAGCACAGCAATTAGTGAAAAGTGATTAATTTCCACTTTTATCTCTCCTTTTTTCGAATCGAAATTGGAATTATGAGTGATATCCTCCCAAGAATATTTTCCTTCACTGGTTCGTGTGCCATGTAAAACGATTGCGGTATCAGCGGATTTTGATTGCTCGCTATCTAATGCAATTGTCAACTCGAGATATTCTTTGAATTTCTGACCATTTGGCTGACAGTTGACTATGGGTGTATCAAATATTACAACATTTTCAAGTCCACGTTGAACTAGCAGACCACAGTATTTGTGAGGTTCTTCTAATTTTAGTTTGATGGTTGTAAAATCATCTAAAGCACCAGCAGGGCATGTGAGTGTGACGCCATTCACACTCACTGATCCACCTTCAGTAGTTACAAAGCCAGAAGATGCATGATTGACCTTCGATATCGATGCTAAAAAAATAAACAGAGAAACTATTGTTGTCAGGAAATAACTTGCATATATCTATGCTTATTATATCTCTCTGATAGTGCACGCTGCGATTGGTCAATTTTACGGGCCGTAGTTTACGGTACGACCCGCGGAAAAAAAAATTATTTGGCGCAGTGGTGAGAGCGCTCGCCTCCCACCAATGTGGCCCTTGTTCGATTCCCGGAACTGGCGTCATATGTGGGTTGAGTTAGTTGTTGGTCCTCGTTCTTTCTCCGAGGGTTTTCCACTGGGTTTCCCCTTTTCCTCCCACCTGAAAAAAACAAATTCCAATTCTACCTGGATAGAGGGCCGAGTGAAAGGCAAAAAGAGCTGATGTGGGTTCCTCTCTAAATATTGTAATTCAATTTAAACCAGTTTGAATCGTCGGCAGAGTCGTAGAGATCAAATTTTGGTTCCTGTTTTTTAGTTCCAGTTTACCAAACTGAACGATCCAACAACTCACTAGGTCATCTATAGACGGACAGGGAGGGAAGGCATAAATGAAAGGCTTTTGAAATGATTAAACTGCTACATCTACATCTTCATTTTATTACGTCGGTAAAAGTCCATTCGCCACTAAGCAGCAAACCAGCAGAATGCTCCCCCAAAAAATTCTCCCACTAATTTCCTTGCCAAAAACAATACAATACACATTTATATTGCATTTTTTCCGTTTCACTAGTAATTCATTACCCATTTTAATAAGATTACCTTGATTTCTTGAAAAATCAGAGCCCACGTCAATGTAAGTTTCTTCTTTTGTTTCTTCGAGAAATTCTTCATAAATAGAAATTAAATCTAGGAATAGAATATAAACTTAATCACGAAGCTTCTTGCTCGACAAACAGAGGGGAAATAAGTGGATTGTTTGTGGTGTTAACTGTAGCCGAAACCTCCCATAAACACCCTTGTAAAAGATGAATATTTGTTGACATAATATTCGCTTTAAAAAAAAAATTAAAAAATGTTATGTACCTAACGTTTTTGACTGATCTTTTGTCATCATCATCAACCTTCATAATGACAATAAGTCGAAAACGTACGTTAGGTTGTCTAAAATATTTGCTAGTTTTCTTTTAGCCTCAGATCAATATGGGTATCGAAATTTTTCTGTTTCAGCAGGCCACTGCCATTGTATATTGATCAAGTTAATCTTTTGAGAATCTATGCATGAATCCCCACGTCAAGATAATTACCTCCATGTCTCTCTTGAATTACAGAAGCCACGTCATCATAGATTTCTTCTGTTTCTTCAAATTCCTCTTCTGTGAAACAGAAGTTAATTTAAGTTAAGTATATAACACAGTTCAATTAAGGAGACTTCTACAGAAAAAAAAATTAACGTTACCCCTAAAAACTGACAATCTTCATCTTACACTGGGGGTTAAAACAAGCTGTGAACAGAACGTCAAGGCATGCAAACCGTTTGCCGGGAAAGCAATTCTAATGCAGAAAGTGTTGTTTGAACGGCAGGATATCCAGTTTCAACAGTTTTGCGAGGAGAGGCCAAGCATGCAAAAGAACTGAACCTTGGGTCCACATGGTTAGTCTTTGTAGCTGGTGGTTCTTCTCTGGCGATGGAAAAATGAGTAGTGAAGCCGTCGAACTTTGGAAGTGAAGCTTTCATTTTGCAATTAGGCCAGAAGAACAGTTACAAAGGCTACTCGGTGCTGTGTTCACAACATTAAGTCAGTTCGTTCTATTTCCCGATAAGATGCTAAATATGCGGGTAGTTGTTACCCCGAGCGTTTAAGCGCTGACACAAATATGTGAAGGTAATAACGAGATCCTACTGAATAAGCATTGGTCGTGCCTGAAGGGTCCTTTACTGAGGATATCTGTAAGGTTTACCTGTAATATTCTTAAATCGTCTCACCTTTCATGGTAAACGTTTCCTTGGGAGGATATATGCTAATTGTAAATGATAACATCTCGGTCAAAATTACAGCACGAAGAATTATGGATCACAATTAAACTATTTCCCCTTTCCGTTATATTAAATTCTTATAGCTTGAAATAAAAAAAATGATAATTTGATCTTTGTTTCCGGCTTACCTTCTTTGGATGTTCGAGCAGACGAGTCTGCGCCCGTTGATAAAATTATTTTCTCCTGGAATCTTCTTAGCCTCAATTTCAAGTGATCTGGTTTGGCCGGTTTGGGAGGCGCTGCACCAATTCTGAATAAGGGCGGTAACACTTTACGAGGAGGCTCTTCTTTTAAGTTATCAACATTACTGTTCTCATCCACACAGGCCGAGCCGGACTTCGATTGGTTTCTGTTGCTTTGCTTCCACGGTGGTGGTGATTTCTTTACTGATTGCTGTTCAAACATAGCTCTTGCCGACGCCACGGATTTGACACCTTCTTCTGAGGGTTGCGCGCCATCGTGACGTGGCGAGGGGCCTGAATGTACCTTCGTTGATGGCGCTTGTTTCTGTTCAAATCTATTTCTGAACGATGGCACTGATACAGTACCTGTATCTGAAGGAAGGGCCATGTTGAGCCGAGGATGTGCCCAAAGGAGCCTTCGGAGGCGGAGTTCTTAATAAGGAAGGTAGCGTTTTAAGAGGTGGTTCTCCGTCCGATCTCTTCCGGTCATAACTGTTCTCATTTTGGCTAGGTGAACCAAGTTTCAATTGGTTTCTGTTGCTTTGCTTCCACGGAGTTGAAACTACAATGTTATCCTGGAATCGTCTTAGCCTCAGTTTCAAGTAATCTGGTTTGGCTGGTTTGGGAGGCGCTGTACCAATTCTGGGGGATGGTAACGCTTTACGAGGTGGCTCTACTTTACTGGCTTTCGATTGGTTTCCGATACTTTGATTCCACTGTCCTGCAGATTCACTTAAAAATATTGGGGCAGATCTAAATCCACATTTCACTGATAAAGTACGTGCAACTGGAGAAGCAGTGCCTGTTTGAGCCGAGGATGGACCCAATTTAGGAACTTTCGGGGGCGGTGCTCTTTTTAAGGTGTGCTTGATGTGTTGGAGATCTTTTAAATTCAAGGATACCATAACTCTGGGTGTCATTAAAAGAAATAAAATTTTAGTTTTGCTAAAGTTGCGTCGATTGAAGATGTAACTGAACAACAAATTCTCGAAAAGAATTAGAGTACGGCTACACATTCCTTTCCTTTTATTTCTGGCATTCCTGTTCTCATCTAAACTACGCGAGCCACGGAGTGAGCCTTCAATTGTTTTCGATACTTTGTTTCACTGCACCAAGCAGAGTGTTCCCTTTTTCCCGCAGTCTGATCTGCACTTGTTCCCTGTCTTACCTATTTGCTCACTCTATTTACCCGCGCCTATTTACAAACTCCATAAATTACATGTACATTACAATTACCCCTTCTGTATCATGAGCTTGGCCGGACACCTGTGATTTATCGA
This sequence comes from Oculina patagonica, assembly GCF_052425735.1. Taxonomy (NCBI): domain Eukaryota; kingdom Metazoa; phylum Cnidaria; class Anthozoa; order Scleractinia; family Oculinidae; genus Oculina; species Oculina patagonica. The sequence goes on from NC_135763.1 coordinate 36,854,844, forward strand.
GGACTCTACAATTTTAACCTCCCGATAACTCGAACCAAAATTCGTTTCCCTTGATTTGCTCCACTCGAACACTGTTTTTATGGACTTTGGTTTCTCGAACCCTTGATAACTCGAAACTCCTGCAGACTTAAATGGTTTGAACGTGGGAAACGACCTTTGGAAATTAGAACGTGGGAATCTGCCATCAATCTATTAGTTAGGTTTTCATTACTGAGTAGCCTGCATTTGCAGCCAAATTTTTGACGGCTCAACGATCAGGATGCGTCGAAAACGAAGACCCAAATTTTTTTTACCCCAGAGAACAAATCTGAGAAATGAAACACTGATATTAATGATAATTCTTGCGCAAATCTTAGATGCGTTACAGAAAAACCCTGTATCTGTGGGCGAAAAAAAATTCGTGCAAAGCTTGTGCCCCAGAAAAAAATCCTGCAGACAAGTTCGAAAATGTTTTACCCCCCTCCGGTTATTTCTAATGGTCCGTCCCTTTATATCATCATCAGTGTAATTTGCTCAATTTCAAGAATGGAATATTGGTTGAGGTCACACTTAGACTTTTCCTGTGGTTAAGGGCTTTTACTATAGTAAAAAAAAGTAAACAAAAGTTAACTATGGTAAACTTGCTTGTTGACTTTTACATTTTCCAGATGGCTTCTTGTCCAAATGTTCTCATCAAACTGCAATTTGATGACTAAAACAAATATGCTCAGACATTCCACTTTCACTCGCTTGCATGTCGCCTGCAGTGAGCCATGGATTCAGAACGCGTGGTCCTTACGATTATTCCGCGATTATTGCTCTTCTTCTATTAATCGCTGCTATCCAGAAAGCTCAGAGATTTAGATTTAGTGTCCTGAACATGTATTTTCTTCTGAGCAGACGACGGCACGACTTACCCACTGCTTACCACTGCTCTCCTCGCAAGGCGAATGCTGAGAAGACAAGCTTCGCGCGGCGAAGAAGAGCGGACATTTGTCAGACATATTTTCAGCGAATTTTCTAGGACAACTGAAATAAAAGGTCTAGCGTTGCTTCTGTGTTGATCCGAACACAAGAATAAAACACGTAAATGAAAATGGCGTAACCATTTCACGGTTCCGGAGCTTTAAGACATTTCATGTCAAAACTTAGACAATCCATTACTTAAATAAACAAAGTTTAGATAAACGCGCGATAAACCATGCCTTTTCAGGTCGTTTTACTATAGTAAACTTTGCTTTCATCCTGCCGCCGTTGCTATCGCGACAGACTACGATTACATTTACCATAGTAAACTGAAAAAAGCCGGTCACACTACAAATTGGCTTAACTATAGTAAACTTGACTTTACTATAGTAAAAAAAGCACTAGTGTGACCTCAACCATTGATGACAATGAAATGAAATCAAATTGCCACTGAAGAACATTCATTACGGATACTCTTGGAACTTGATTGCGTTACACAATTTCACACGCTGAGCTGTCAAAATAAAGGTTACTTACTTAAATTCCTCGCGCACTCAGATGCCGTTCTGTGAACTACTGAACTTCTACTTCCGAGGGTCTTCATTTTCGTTTTAGACCAGTTGGTATTCATTTTAGACTAGTGGGTCTTCGTTTTAGACTAGTGGGTCTTCGTTTTAAACTAGTGGGTCTTCGGTCTTAGGTCTTCGTTTTTGTTTTCGACACATCCCAACGATCAAGACAATTTGCATTTGGAAGTCACTGAAGCTCAACTCGACTCCGTTTAGTAGGTTAAAAATGCCCCAGAGATTTTAATGGGTCATGGCATGTTCAATATATGTCGCTATTTTTAAAAGAAGACTGAAGTGATTAAGTAACAGGAAGCGAACTTGAAATATATTTCAGTTTGGAAGATTCATGATCACAACTTTAATAAATAAGAAGAAATTTCTTATTTATTGCCATTATCTATGCATCTCATCAAAGAACATCCGCAGTTTATTTAACATTTCAGTTAAATATTTGATCGTAAGATTAATCGATGCTTCACAAGCTTCTCCCAATTATATTCCTCGAAATCATAGATAACCTTAATGACTGTTAAATTGTTTTAGTATGAAACATTTTATAGCGCTAATGTCAGTTCTCAACATTGTCTCAAGGTTGAACTGATATACAGTGGTCGAGTTATCAAATTTCTTTGCGTGTTTACTGCTTCATTACCTGTTGATTAGTTCTTACCTTTTAGATGAAATGAGTTTCTTGCGCGTTCAAAGTAGAAAAGTCTATAAACCTCAGCCAGTTGCTTAGGAACTGCGGTCAGGAATTGCTTCCGCCGATATTTTCACTGTTATTCGATTACGCTCAGTACGCTGACCAAAGTACAGTGCTACAATACCATACAATAACAACACCCGGAGCAGGGGGTAGACCGCGGGAAAGAAAACGTTTCCGAGGGAGGGGATACTGTTTACAGAAAATAGGGGGAAGAGGAACCGTGAATTATCGGATAAGTAAGGCGTCACGAGTGCTTGAGAAATCATGGCGGAAATTATGAAGTTTGTATGGTCTTGTATTAGATTCAAGGTTGAATTTTACAAGCTCAAATTTTATTTTAGCCTACAGAGTACGCAAAGTGCATATAAATATCTTTGAAGGCTGTAGGCATCTTGCATCTTGATACCTTTCTTTAATTATTTAATTGCTTTTCTCCGCAAATTTTCTTGTTTTTTTTTTACGAAAACAGTACTAAATCGATTTAATAGGAGAGAAAATAAAATTTATGTTATGTTGTGTTATGTATGTAGTCACGCTAAACAATTACTGTGACTTTAGACAAGAATCAGACCAGTCCTCTCGCAGCTGTCGACGCGAGCGTGACACAAAAAATCACATGATGATCAGTTGTCGTGTTTTCTCGCCATTTTGTAATGTTGCGTAGTATTCAAAGCACGGCCCGCGCACGAAAGGGATAAGCCAATTCATGTTTCCCTCCTTTCCCTCTTGAATTTCCGCTGCACAACTAAAGTGAAGCAATCTGAAGCGAGTGATGACGATGGGGAAATTGCTTAGTTTATTGCTGCCTTGTTGCGTGAAGGTATGGGTTTATTTTAGAACGATATTTTTACTCGACAGAAATGCAGACGTACACATGTATTATTATAAACCTCTTTTGCACTGAATGAAATTTTCTGTGGTTAATTTCGGCAAACTTCGGTCGTGTTCCCTACATATTTTTAATAAGAATATTTCAAGATGATTTAGTTTCTCGTCTTTTAGCGATCAATATGTTTATAATATATTTAAAAGTCTGATTCTTGCCTTTACAAAGAACAATATTATAATTAGTCAACCGTCGGCCTTATCGCCATTATATTTTCTATGGTAACATAATATAATACCAGTAGTTTGTTAATTGAACTCAATTTATTGCATGTAATATTTTAGACTCCCGGCCTCAAGAGTCCTCATGGGCTCGATGAGGATAAGTGAGTGAGTGAGTAATATTTTAGACTCGCGTCTTTGGCTTATTACATGTAAGAAAATGTTTTATGAAGCCTTTACATCGCGTCTGACATGTCCATAAAACATTACGTGCATCCCCCAATCCAAGAATTCGCTGTATAAAAGAACCCCGTAAGAGGAGTGTCAAATTAAAGTATTGTATTGTATTGTATAAAACTATCAATAAGCTAAATCTGTCATATAGCATAGACTCGGACACTCAATCCAGACGGTTCCAAAAATAACAGTGAGCAGAAGTTAACACGGTCAGGCAATATCACAATTAACTGCGTGTCGTCACGAGTCACTACAGAGCCTTTGGATATTCTGTCACGTTACAAAACTTCGTGGCATGCTCAATTTTAGGCTGTGAAGCGCTTGTGAAGTGCATACCGTAAAATTACAAAAATATAAAGCCCTGGGCTTATATTTGCTCAACGTCCCTTTCAGGTGGTATTTTCGGGGAGGGCCCATAAAAACGTAGCATTCGAACGCAGCCGGATATGCGTCTGCGTTCGCAGGCTAAACGGGGGGCCTTTTCGGATGGAAATTTTGCGAAACAAAAATGTTTACGTTTGAAAGGGATTCTCCGTCTAAAAAAGTTTCAGGTGCATACAAGAACGCCTCACAGTAAAACCTCTAAACGTAAGGATATAAATTCTACAGTCATTGAATGAACATTGCGGGTTTCTGAACCGCACTCGTGCCGGATCTTTTAAAGACCTGGATCAGTAACTTAATTAAAACGGAAAAAAATATAGACGGCAAACTGATCGGCTAAAGCGGTCAAAAATAAACAAAGTGGATAAAATAACTATAATGTACTGATAAAACTTTGCCCTATATTTCCGCCAAGCCACGAGGAAGGTTTGTATTGCAATCCGAAATATCGGGCAAAGTTTTATCAGTACATTATAGTTGTTTTATCCACCTTGTTTACTTTTGACCGCTTTAGCCGTCAGGATCAGTTTGCCGTCTATATTTTCCGTTTTTTTATTTTCGGAAGAGACTTACTTTCGGAGTTTAAGTTATTCTGTGGATGCATTGAAACTTTTAAAAAAGGATTTTCTGTAGTTTAGTATACTTAGTGAGACTTAAACATGTCACAAGGCGTCGACACACTTTTTTGCTAACAATCTTGTTTAACCTGTTTTCCCTGTTTTCAGGCAGAGGAAACAGAGCCAAATCCCAAGCAACGGTTAGTTGGCGAAAATGTCACGCAATCTTCATACTCTTCAACACCACAAGACGTTCACGACACTCAGGCAAAGCAGTCATATCCAGAAGATTCATTGGAAAAAAGTTCAACCAGTGTGTATTACACGCCCTCGAGCAGCATCACCGCGTCAACAAATACAGAAAGACCTAGCAGCCCAGATGTAAAAGAAACGAACTCTATTCCTTGCTGAGGGCATCTTTATATTTAATTCTGCGTTGCTAGAAGGTGTTTTTAATAACGAAATTGGAATTAATTCCAGGAACTGTTAGTTGCACGACGCTGAAAGCAAGTTGGACTTTGAGTTTGACTACTTTTTAAACTTCTAGAAAATATCAATGACAGTCTATTCCAATGCATACGAAATATATTTTTCAAGTTATATCGTTTACTCCTGGCTATTAGTCCTTGGACTTATTCTGCTCCAAAGTCGGGGATTCAAGGGGACTTGTAACCATAGAGATTATACCCGGGGGATTTTTTAACCGAAGTGTTTGTTTTTGTTGTTGTTGTTGCCAGACTGATGGGCCTATAAAGAGACATGCCTTTGGGGAGGGGGTGAGTAGAATTCGTACACAGATTTGATCGTGATGGATTTGTCGATCAAATTCACGATTATTGAATTGCTACAGAACTCAAATTTAAATGAAACAGTGTTCATTTCTGATTTACTAGCCGGAAATTCACTGCTAACAGAAGCAGAAAAATGCCTTGATAACTCTTGGCCAGGAATAAGTAAAGCGGAGACGAGCGCTTGTATTTCTTTTCTGTCGCGCCCAGTGCACAGAACACTGAGCACTTGGTTTAGGTAAAATTAAAGGGAAGCTATCAACTCCGCTTTTGAACGTCAAGGATCATTACATGCCAAGCCTTAGTCTTTGTTGAGCGACGTCTAGAATTCGAAAATTTAACACTATCGTGCCAGAAGTCACCTCTCACGCAGACTCTAGCCTGCGCCGCAGACAATCAGCGAAAGGGTCAATACAATAACACCGTATTTTCTCGATTAAACGCCGGACCCCGATTAAACGCCGGCCTCGTATAAACGCCGGGTCAAAATTGCTAATTTTAAAATAAACGCCGGGGGCGTCTATTCGAGGTCCTGGCGTTTATTTGAGGTCAAGCTAACAAGTAAATCATGATTCTTTTGAATGGCGCTGCTATGTCATACTAGTACGCTATGTCATACTACATTTGTCGCTCTTCAGTATTTTATTACACTGGCCATGTATTATATGACTTGCTCTCACCCAAACGGAACAGAGCTCTTAGAGAAAGGGGCCATGACTTTATACTCCCTAAAGTAAAAACAGAACGTTTCAAACGCACTTTTGTAAATAGATGTCTTTTTAAATTTATTTCTTAAAATCCTTGTAACTGATACATGTAATAGGTTCATTTTACTAGTTTAGCTTATTTTAGATTGTTTTTTTTATTGTAAAGCCACACGTTTGTTGTGACTAGCTTCTTAATAAAGACTTCTACTACTACTACTACTACTACGGTATGCTGCTTTGGAAATTTCAATTAACGTTCAAAGGAAAATTCCGGCGTAAATTAAATTTTACATAGCTAGGATGGACGCTTTACAACAAAATAGTGCTCACAGTCGTTAACATCCCGAGGATCCCTGTAGCGTTTGTTTACAAGTTGGAGGTCGTTTAATAACGAGGAGGACGTTGGCGACATTGCCGTTTATGAACTTGAAACGTTCTACCCATAGCCCTTACTTGCATGCTCCTTTATTATTCATATACCATTTATATTCTGTTTGTCATAAATCTTCAGTCGATTGCAACATTAACGTGTTTATTCCGCAATAATGTAACTTTGGGTAATTATCAACTTTAGATAACCAGGAAAAGTTTTTCGGGGTAGAACGAAGAGGAAAATCAATCGTCCCGCCTTGAAAAACTGCCCCTTGGTCTCGGAGATCGGTAACAATAAATCAGTCTGGAAACTTGATAGAAAATTGCACTCCGTAATAAACGCCGGGCCCCGATTAAACGCCGGCTTCAAATTAACGCCGGGTCCATCAAGCCAAGTTTGAAATAAACGCCGGGGGCGTTTAATTGAGAAAATACGGTAGTAATAATAATAATAATAATAATAATAATAATTTTTTTTTTTTTTTTTTTTTTTTTTTTAAATTAAATAAACACTTTAATAACCAATTTCTAGCCGCACTGGAAGTGCCACTAGGTCCCTCTCTTCTTTTGTGCAGTGGTGATCAGTGATTGATGGTATTAGTACATCTGCAATAGCACGCTCCAGGGGCTCTAATAGATCTTCTATATCAGGAAGTGTTCTGAGAAAATATGTCCAGCGGTGGCGTAGTCCGAAGGTAAATGCCGCATAGCACGCCTGTGGGTTTGATGTGGCATACTCGGCTAGCTTTACCACCTGGCTCACCCACTCCTCAACCTTTCCATCGACATACTCTTCGAGATAAGCTCGAGAGCCCAGAGCGGCGCCTAGATGTTTTTGTCCCTGCGTAGAGATGTTTATCGCAGTCCCCTCGAAGATAGCTTTAGCATGGTCCTTCTTGTCGGGTTTCGTAATAAGCCAGCACTTTTTGGCGTTAGGGTAGTACCCCAAATCAGGTCCTGCCTCAGTCAGCACATCCCACCATCGCTTGATATCTTCCAATGAACCTGCACCACTCGCGTCATCGGCAAACCAGCACTGCTTCAAATCGTTCGAAATCCCCAAACGAGTAATCAGAGGTTGTAGACTGATGGCGTAAATTCCCATCGCTAGAGGATCTCCTTGCGTTGTACCCTCTGCAGACTTGATCTCCTTCCCTCCGATTATGAATAATCTTGCTGGTTCTCGATACGTATTGATAGCGTACGTTGCAATAGGTGGGCAGAGTACTCTAATATTGTGGAGGGCAGCAGCTCTGTTTAGTGCATTGAATGCATTTGAGGCGTCAATCAGGAGTACAGCATCCGTCTCATCAGCTTCGAATATAGAGTGTATGGCGTGGACTGCGGCTTCGCTTCCACTCTTGAGGCCTGCGCAGACTTGTAGCGAACCACTAGCCTCGATCACATCTTGTTTGGTCACCTTCATGACACATAATAATAACAATAATAATAATAATAATAATAATAATAATAACAACATTTATAGTGCGCAAATTTCATAAAACATTCAAATGCGCATTACAAGATTAAAAACGGAATAAAAAAGCTAAAAGCTAAAATAAACACGAGACAAAGATTTTAGTTATCCTTTCTGTACCCCAAAAGGTCTCCTACGCAGTAATGCTCTAGCTGTATGATCTTAGCACGAAGCCCTTTCAGACGTTATAAGCCCACCTTAAACTCCGTGTGAAGTTGTATAAGCCCAGTTGCAAAGATTGTGTTAACAAAGCTGGCATAAACTCCGTCAAAATCACGTAATACTGAGGCCCCGTCCACACTGACCCGGGTAAATTTGAAAACGGAGAAATTTGAAAACGCCGCGTAAAATGTTTTCCGTCCACATTAACCCGGGTAAATTTGAAAACGATACGCTTCATTAGTTAGTAAAAGTAAAAGTAAAGTCTTAATTTAACGAGGGTAGCACTAAAATAACATAAAAAATACTAACAAACCAATGGCCCTCTAAAATTATTTACGATAAAATATAAAAATACACTATTTCACGCTCCAAGTCCAAACGCTCATTGGTGAGCGTTTTTGAAAAGCTCCGTTTTCGGTGACCGAAAACGCCGTTCAGTGTGGACGGTTGGCCTAACCGGAGAAAAAATGATGCGTTTTCAAATTTACCCGGATCAGTGTGGACGGGGCCTGGGTTTCAAAGTGCCAGTCGGAGATTAATTTAAAAGCAAAAGAGCCGAAAAATTCTAAACGATTATGTTATTTGAAAACATGATCCAACACCTTCTTCCTGAAAACAAATTCGTTTTTGACGATGTATCCTCGAACGGTCTCTTTTGCAAAGGATTATGGGAATACAAGTGTTTCGTGACAGAAGCCTGATCATATGATGCGCCCGTATGCGTTTGCACACGTTTTTTTCCGCGGCCGCTGTACGGCTAAACTCGATGGATTTTTTTGTACTTTAAACACGCAATCAATGAGCAAAGAAAGAAAGAGAAAATGAAAGAGACTCCAAAGAGACAGTTTGCTCAACGGTATTCACATTGGCTTCAGCTCCCGGTGTACAATAACAACACTCAGATTAGAATTACCTGATTCACCTCTCAGTCCAAGTCGTCAGGTGGGTCTACAGTTGTGCAAGTAACAGCAAAAAGCCCACAGTACTATCTGCAGTTTCTGTCAACAAGATGGGTCGCTGTTTCTCGTGTTGTTTGGCTGAATCCACAGAATACAAAGAAGAAAGGAGACCACTTTTTATTCCCCAGCTGCGTCAATCTAACCCTGACCAGAGTGTAAGTCTGACTGAAATCACAAACCTAGAACTTGCTAGCGAATATAGACAGTTTTTTTTCCTTTTTTTCTTTTTTTACCGACATCGGTAATTGTATGGAAAATGTTTGGTCTTTAATTTTTTAAAACTAACAAAACCGATTTTGCAGGGCATGTTCCAGTCGTTACCAATAAGTTAATAACAGCGAAAGCGAATGGTCACGTAAAGCTGAAGGACCCTGAAGGTCCGAGTTCTGTCACATCTTACACAACCCTTCTAAAGACCAAGACTCGGCACACAATCTCGGAAATATAGTTAACATCTCCTCTACAGTTTTCTTGACAATGCGTGCCGTTATTTAACACAAATTTAGTTACAAATTCGTCACGCTTAGTAAATAGACTTCCGGAGTTTAGTTTTCTCGTCGAGTGGGAAGGTTACGTAAAGTTTGTTTTTGTGGCAAAGTTTGCACTTAAAGTGGCTGAACACAGTTTTCCGATCTTTGGAGTACGTATAATATAATTATATTGCTCTCACGCCCAAACTGTTTGAGTTGACGAGCTCAAATTTGGCAGTTTACAAGATCAGTCACTGCGTTTGTAATTTTTGCGTGTCGCGTAAGCCCATGTTGCGTTACCTTGGCAACCCAGCTAACCGTAAATCAACCAAAAAAAGTTGAATTCCGCTCGATTTCAGAAAATCTAGTCATAAGATTTTTTCGTCGTTTGTGTACAACAAACTCGGGGAAATTCTGAGATTTTAACATCGAAGCCGTAAAGTATTAACAGAGGGAATTTTTATTTTTCGCAGCTTTATGTTTTCACGTAATGTCCTAGAATGTTTAAAAATTCCTTTGTTAAATTTCAGAGTTTTTGTATTCAGCTTTCTAAAGTACAACCTTCCAAAATTTCTTAAAATTCTAATAAATTGTTCGTTTGAAATCGTGCCTTTCTAGAAAGACAATCAAACGCGCGATCAACTGCGCACGCTCAGAATTTAAATTTTGTTTGTCTCAAAGCCTTAAGGCGGGTAAAAAAAAAAAAAAGGTAAAGTCTGTGTCCGAGCCAAGTGGCCCATACAGCCGGAGCTTATCCCGGTTTCCGTAGCATTAAGCGACTAGGAGTATTGCTACTCCACCCTGGATGGGATGCTAGTCCATCGCAGGGTTACCCCCCAGCAGTAAATTCGCCGGTATCGATTTGGAGGGAGGCACTGTGAGAGTAAAGTGTCTTGCCCAAGAACACAACGCAGCGCCCCGGCCAGGCCGCGAACCCGGGCCGTTCCACTCGGAGTCGAGCGCGCTAACCATTAGGCCACCGCGCCTCGGGGGTATACCCGAATTTGTATGGAATGTTAGGAGGTTTAGAGAAGGATTTGAAGAAAGAAAAAAAAATTGAAACACCACCAGACAGTTGACCCTCACGCAAGAGCACTCCAGGTTGTCAGGGGGACTAACTGGTGTCCGTCTACCAATTTTTAACTTCAAATCCTAATTTTTTAAATCACATTAAATCTCCAATTTTTCTCATTTTACTAATTCTTCGAGAAAAACTTCCTCCTCCCAAACATCTCCAAAAATCACCCAAAAATTTACAAAACACCGCAAAACATAGATTCGTGTTTTGAGCGTAGAGTTTTCGGATTTCTTGAAACGTGAACAAAATATTCGCATAAAACCCAAGTCAAGCGGTGGATAAACGGCTTTCAGACTCTAATCCAAAGAGCGCGCGGAAACTGTGTTAAGCCACCCTAATCCATTCGGAGGAATAAGCGCCGGTTTTGGCAAATCTTCGTTAAAGTACTCGAAGAACTTCCGAATTATTCCATCCAATGAAAAACTAGCGCGAGCGCTAACAAGTTCTCCGAAAGCAATCGCGCGTACAAATAAGTCTTGTTGCTTAGCAACTTCTTGGACGAAAACCGCGGGCTCAAGTGACGTCGCCACCAACTGGCACTTGTTCCCCCGACTGAATCAATTCGTTCTTGGTTTACGAGAGGAATTTCTCATAGAAAACTCGATCGGTTACAAATTTTGGGGGGTAACGGCGAACTAAAAAGCTAAATGCGCCAAAAGGCTTTAGGACAGTCAAGTATCGACACGTAGACGACGTTTAATGTGGCATGTAAACTACAATGGATTATTTCTCATCATTTTCTTTCACTGCCTATTCAGTAACTGTAGTTCCATACAAATCCTTATATTTTAACATCAAGTATAGCGAGACTGGGTTCCCTGTGCTTCAGTAATTTTTCGAACAGGTATTTTTGTTTTACTTTGATTGATTTCAGGGATATTCAAGTTTCAGTGAGAACTCGGGCTTTTTGGTAAGAGAGGTAAGGTGCAATGCATTTATTCTAAATCCAGTAGGGAGGTCTGCATAGCAATAAATAATTTTCCTGTAACAATAAAAACACCCCCCCCCCCCTCCACCCCCGCCTCCTCGCCCCATATAAAGCAATGATTCTTTGATTGTTTTACTTTGATTGATTTCAGCGATATTCAAGTTTCAGTGAGAACTCGGGCTTTTTGGAAAGAGAGGTAAGGTGCAATGCATTTATTCTAAATCCAGTAGGAAGGTCTGCATAGCAATAAATAATTTTCCTGTAACAATAAAAACACCCCCCCCTCCACCCCCGCCTCCTCGCCCCATATAAAGCAATGATTCTTTGATTGTTTTACTTTGATTGATTTCAGCGATATTCAAGTTTCAGTGAGAACTCGGGCTTTTTGGAAAGAGAGGTAAGGTGCAATGCATTTATTCTAAATCCAGTAGGAAGGTCTGCATAGCAATAAATAATTTTCCTGTAACAATAAAAACACCCCCCCCCCTCCACCCCCGCCTCCTCGCCCCATATAAAGCAATGATTCTTCCTCCAAATGCACATGCTGTGTGACCACGCCATATTGATACCCAAGAACCCTCAGAAGACACCGAAATAAATCGAAATATTGTGTTTTTGGTATGTTATTGGAAAAATCTCATTCAAAACTAAGTATTTAGGACGCATTGTAACACTTAATTGATATTTCTTAATCTTTGGATGTACATAACAATGTACATAACAGTTAACATTCCAATTTCGAGCTTTAACAGTATTAAAATTGTAAAACATCGGACCATGTTTAGTGTCATTCAAGCTAGGATTTTCCTGGACAAAGTTTGTGATGTGACTATTCGTCAGATTGTTTGATTATTCGCTGTCATACAAAACACCGAATCAGATATTTTCTCTTATTGCGTATGCGCAACGCTTACTTTTTGATCTCTGGCCTAAGTTAACACCTCGACGTACCGTAACTTCACAGACTGCAATAATGTGACTCATTAGATCGTGCCGTTTTTCTTCACATTAAAGGATAATTACTTTTTTACTTCTCGTTGATTGCAGCTGGAAGTTTCAGTCTCGGGCTCTAATAGCACTTCAGCCGGGTTTGTAACTGCGTATGAAGGCTCCTGGGAGGGAGAGGTGATCGAGGTACAATTTTTTAATTGTAGTCTTAAGACATGTCTTAACTCCAGTTCAAGAGTACACCTTATATTTAACAATTATTGTCGTATTTGGCTGATAGCGAAAATTTTCAGGTCTTAATAATTGCGCTATCATTCTTTAAACGGTCAAGCTGAATCCAATATTTTTTCATTGCATTTCGTTGCTGTGTTATCAGAGCAAATTACGACGGCAACACTAGCGAGAACGTCGCTAAGCGAGAGATTTAAGCCTGGTTTTCACTAGCGACGCGAGCACAAGCGAAAACACAAACGCAAGCATAAGTTGTTTGTGTCAAGTGAAAACGAACGTCGACATAAGCATAAGCACAAGCATAAGAACACGATGTTTACTAGTTACAAGGCTCACATCTCAGACGCGGGGAAAACTGGAACGACCAGACGTTGTAAATTTCCTTCTGCTTATTCGGTGTTTCGTTTTCACACGGCATAACGCGAACGCAAGCGCAAAAAAACATGGATCCTTCTGCTTGTGCTTGTGCTTACGCTTTGCTTGCGTCGAGGCCGTTTTCACGGTGAAATAAGAGCTGTTATGCTCGCGTCTGTGCTTGCCCTTGCGCCTGCGTCCCTAGTGAAAATCAAGCTTTAATGTCTTTAATGAGCAGACCAATTTACGTGCGTAATAAAAATAGTCTTGGTACATTTCTTAACCGTCCTCTGCAAAACAACAACGTAATTTGGCCAAATACTGCGTATTTTAGAGAACGAGATCCGCGACGGCTAATCTTTTGTGTTTCTATTTGGATTTCAACACTCTCCAGGAGTGGTAGATCCGGGCTAATTCTTAGACCGACTTAGATACACTAAACGCTTACGTGTAAAACGACCGTATCCAGAATATAACTTTTTCTTGTCATGTGCTTATCTAACAGGATATGGAAACCAATGTAACTCAATCAGACAGATGCGAGTCTCCGAATCCGAATTTCCACTATCCTCTTCCTAGCATCAGTTCTGATAAAATGGAGCAAGAAGAAAGCTGGTTAGGTAAGTTCATTTACAGTATCGCAACACCCGTGTCAATGCAGCCCAAGGCGCTACTGTTGGAAAGTATATCTTGATCCCTTCCTTCTAACTAAGGCGGGAGACGCACAATTAAAGATAAAAATATTTTTGTAATACACCTTTTTCGCTTATTATTTTGTTATTTCATCTTAGTCATTATTACCTATCGTACACCGATATGTTTATAATTTAACGCCCTATGTAATTTTACTTTTGGGTAAACATATCACAACCTAAGCTAGGATACCAAAACTTTATTATACCTCAGTTAAATAATGCCCGCTAGAATTCCATCGCACGTATACAGCGGCTATATTCTAATTTACCATGTTGGACAGCATCCTATTGGACAGTGAAATATTGGACTGTTTCTCGACCTTCGGTCTTGCCCAATATTGAAGTCTCGACTAAATATCTAATTTTATTGGGTTGGGATGAATCCAATAAGTTTATATTGTAACACGTTTGTAATATGTAACCGACGTTTGTGGCTGTAAAATGTAAATTCAGATCTAACGAACTCTATAACTGACAATGGCATAGAAAAACATGTTTTATAAACTTTTGTATTTGAAAACGAATGAATAACAGAAACTGGTCTATTTCTTGTAGTAGCTTTCAGTTCTGGGCTTATCGGCGACAAAACAAATTTATAGTGAACAAGTTTCTGTGAACACTGTTGTTGTAAAATTTATGCCTTCTAAAAGGTTACTATCTGGGTAAATATATCAATACATGAGCCTGGCTTCTAACGTTTTAAGACCTTACTTAGTAGCTCGCAGGTGCTCGTATTGAAAAACGTTAACGAGTTACTTCTTGAAAAAAATATTTTGCTCTTTGATTTTCTTTTCAAGTATCTTCCATGGAAGACGTACAAGATATTGCATCTTCTGGCCTTGTGACCATGACCAGTGAAGGTGGATCAGTGAGTGTGGAAGGTGTCCGACTCACATGCCCTCCTGGTGCTGTGGACGATTCTGCGACCATCAAAGTTAAGTTAGAAGAACCTTACAAATACTGTGGTCTGTTAGTTCAACGTGGACTCGAAAACGATGTCATATTTCAGACACCCATAATCAATTGTCAGCCAAATGGTCAGATATTTAAGAAACCTGTCACTTTGACAACGGCATTTGACAACGAGAAAGGAAAGTCCAATGGTGCTCTGCTCGTGTTGCATGGCAAAACAACCCCTGAAGGAAGAATCTTTTGGGAGGATATCACTCACGACTCCAAGTTCGATTTGGAAAAGAGGGAATTAAAAGTAGAAATCACTCAATTTTCACTAATTGCGGTGCTGTTGCGATTGACCTGGGTGCACGCAAAAGAAGTTGTAACGCGATTAAACTTCATGTCCTTCAAATATACGTTGTCAATGCTTTTCAAAAGCAATCACCAGTATTCACCTTTCGACGAGCTCGCCGTCGTGTTCATGAGCCAAGATACCTATCAAGAACAATTTTACCGAGAACACGATCAATCCGCGTTAATGCAACTCAGAAGTTGTGGGTTTGAAGAACTAAGTTCCAACATTGGACAGGAAAGAAACTTTATCTACAATAAAGAAAGTTTAACGATGTCAATTCAACTAGGGGAAGACTACAAACCGGCCAACAACCAGCAAGAATGCATCACATTTGCCGTGGACTCTTCCGTTTGGTGGAGTACCGGACATGTTATCAAGCTACCACTCCAAGGTTCTAGCACTGATGCAAAAATCTTGTGTGGAAGGATTGCTGTTCAAGGCGAGCATGGACATGTTCGAGATGATCACTTCTGTCAATTGGGTGAGTTTACTTTTAAAAACTTCGCCACAAATGTAGAGAACAAGAATTGTTGTTTACGCGGTATCAAGATGTGACTAAAAATCTAGGAAACAGCTCAACGTGGAACAAGATACATCCTAGAGACGCAAGGTTAATTATCATCAGAGTGCGTTCACTTTAGGTCCTTTTCGTTTCCCATTTTTTGCTTTTGCCTTGTTCAACAATAATAAAAAGGCAAGTTTGTTATAATAACGGGTGTGTTCTAACGCCCAGTTATTCGGCTAAATTTGCAATCACAGACCAAATTTGCATGCTACTTTACCCAGACAAGGAAAAAGAAGAAACCTGTTATTTTAGTAACATACCTTGCAATTCATATTACAGATCTGTGTGGCTATGTCAGGCGTCTTTTAGGTGTAGAGAACGTCATTTTCAACGTTAAACCTGTGACCCTAAAACTTGAGTTGTCTAAGGAAACGCTGAGTCAAGTTGTCGCGTGTTGGCAAAGCGAGGCGAAACAACTGGAAATGATTTTGCAACGCTGGCGATCGAAGCAGGCGAACACAGACGATCTCGCCGTGCTCAGAAAAGCTCTCAAAGGATTAGAACCTGAAGGTAAGCTGTTCTTTTTATAAAGGCCTAACGGACAAAGAACATGGAAAAAAATTTTCATGAGGATTTTGTATCTTAGATGTATTACCCTTGGCTTAAAAATAGAGTAACAGTAAACTATGACACAAACAAAATTGAAATAGGGCGAGTTGATGAATTTGATAACAGCCAACGTCCAATGAATTTAATCAAGTGCCGAATGTTGCCATGTATCCCGTGTCCCTATTTTTGTCAAGTGCATCGTACCATAGCAAAATAAGGATTTCCGTCCATCATTGCCTGCTTAACTTGTTTTAGAGTGTGTCCTAGAATTCGCCATAATGCAAAATCAAATGGGATACAAAGATTGCTAGGATAAAATCCCCTCCAACGTACTTTCCATCTACCATCCAAGCTGAGTATCACTGCGCGTTATGCGGGACAATGGCGTTGTTATCTTTTGCCTTTTTGTGTAGGAGCGTCTTCTGAGCAGTGCAACCACTTGTCATGATGACAAGTGGTTGCACTGCTCAGACATGAATATTGCTTTTCTTGAGTCCATTTTAAGTGACATCCATGTCATTCACGTTCTCTCAGAATACAGAGTAAAAGAGAGAGGACAAATGCACATTGAGCACTTGAGAGAACTGGCGGTGACGATCCTGGGTTTACAGCACAAGGATCCTAACATGATGAAGTACTTGGGCTTTGAAATTAAAAAGCTCTGCGACTCAGTTTTGAGAGACTGTTGCATCGAGATGGCAACAACCAAAGAGGATTTGGACTATGCAACTTCAACAGAAAACTGTGTAAGTCTTCTAGAGATACACAGACAGATCTCCGAAGATCTTGCCAAGAAATATAAGCACATGTGCTTGTCTCCT
Source organism: Oculina patagonica (assembly GCF_052425735.1). NCBI lineage: Eukaryota > Metazoa > Cnidaria > Anthozoa > Scleractinia > Oculinidae > Oculina > Oculina patagonica. Next base: position 36,871,642 of record NC_135763.1, read on the forward strand.
GAAGAATTCATTACAGGAAATTTCCTCATGATTGTTCCTCAACTTGTTCAAGCCATCAAAGAAATCTTTCGAGACGAGAGAATTCCACAAGTCCAAAGTGGACTGAGAGGAGTGTCTGATGAAACAAACCTCCAAAACATTTCTTCAGGTATTCAAGAGGCTGCACAGAACAAAAGTATATTCAGGCTTTTAAAAGAAGTTTGCAATATTCTTGAACATTTATGTCTCAACAACAATGCCAACCGATCCACAGAAGACGAGATACGTAAGTGGGGTGCGTCCGCTATGATTCTTGCAATGCTGAGCTTCCTAGAGAAGTTCTTTCACACTTCTGAAGCACGAAGACTGTGCAAAAGATTGGAGGTATTCTCTGTCTCCATAAGAGACATCCTGTCAAACCCCGCCGCTTTTGAAGGAAACTTTCTACGTGATTTCCACAACGTCGCACTGAGTCTGTTAAAGTTTGCCAAGTTTGATCCATCACAACTTGTGAGATTTGAGCTGAATGACCCAACTAATTCATCCAACACTCAGGGCAACGATGGATTGAAGTATGACAAGTCACAAGAAACCTTCTCTCAGCTGTTCTGGATCAGCAAAGAGTGTGAAGATGAGTTACAACTTGAAGCAGTTGCACGTGTTCATATTGACGGACACATTCACAGCATTGGAGCATTTGAATCACAGATCACACTACCCGCATCCTGCAGCGAAACCCTCGACAGAATTCCAATCGCTTCTCTCTCTGTAGCGGTCAAAAGAGAGCAAGATGACTCGGGCAATCTTCGCGTTACTATGTATGCAACACAGAAGGAGAACGTCAGAAAGGCTTTGAAATATTTGGAGAACGAATTAGGAGAAGATGTGGTTGGCTTTAAACGAGCGGAAATCACTCAATCCCACCTTAAAATGAGCAACTTCGCTAAAGCTGGAACAGTGGTTAGACTACGCTTGGTTCACAAATGGGGATCAGACACACTTTTTCTTGAAAGCAGCGATTTTGTGGCCCTTGCCGATTCATCTGCAGGAGGCGCTTGTGCACCAGATCCGGAAATAGCAGGTTTGTGAATCAAGCGGTTTAACATAGGTTGCATCATGTGGCTTAGGTTTGAGTTGCGTAATTTATATCTACTGTTGCTGTTCTTAGTATTATCATTATTACCGCTATTCATTATTATCAATATTATCTCCCTTTGCGCCTAAATTCTTCCACCGCTTGAGAAGTGTTTGAGATTGGTCCTGAAAAATTTAATACTGATGACGTGAACGCCCTTGTAGCCTCTCTGATTGGTTGTTGCTCGGTTGTGAGTTTTCTTGTGCCATGAACAACCAAACAGAGACATTACGTCACTAGGATAATTTTTTTCGAGTCGAATCTTAAACATGTCTTGAACGAAGAAATGATTGATTGAGCGAACGCACGCGGAGAGAAGCCCTACACTCCTTACATCCATCTAGCTTTGGAATGAAAAGTTCGAATGCCTTTTACAAAAGACTGACTGGAAAACGTGCCAGAAAGTGTTTGTAGCGTTCCGTTTAGAATCTGGTTTCAAATTGAACTTATTAGGACATTGTGTCAATATCCTAAGGTAAACTAGAACGCGAAAAAGATGAAATACGTTCTGTCGCTCTTTCAGCTGAGGTCGGTCATCTGGCCATCCGCGATGAATTATCAGCTCTACCAATAGTAAGCGACTCCACTGTTGGCAATTACAGCAGCAACTTTGTGATGGATCCTTCGGATGCTGAGTTGGTACAGAGACATTTACATGAGCAGCGTGGACGTGTTGGTAAGAAATTGGTCTCCGTTTTTGTAACAAACCGTAGTCATATGGTACAAAATTCTAAGCTACGCACTGACACATCCAAAACTGGTTGAAGTCGCTTTTTAGAGGTTGTGGCATTCTTTTTCCATCCAAAGTACAAGAGGTCTGTTATAGTTCTTCCCATAAGTTCGTTATCAAAGGCATCTTACATATTTTAATGGCCGACAAAATAGACAAAAATAATGGTCAAGAAGAAAATATGGAAAAAATCAATCATCGGCTAACTATGACATAAACAGCCAGAATTTTATTCGGAAGGTGGTATTTAATTAACCATTATCACTTTTTTACTTTTTTGTTTCAGAGATCCACTATCATCAGAATTTCCTGAAAGGTCACGTGTGCGTGGCAGGACAGAATACTCGTCTCCACATGCAGATGCCTGCTACAGGACAGCGGTATGTGATGGAACCTGTGTTAAAGCGTTTGAGTCACTTCATAATAATTACAGTTAGTGTACTGCTTTAAGGTAAGTTGACAGCCTTGACTCGATCCTCGAAACTCGATCCTCGCGTCTCGAAGCAACAAGCTCATTATTTTCTTGACTCGAAACTCGAAATTCTTGACTCAAGACTCGAGACTTTCAACCAATTGATCATGTAATGTATGCCTGCTCGTATGTAACAAAGTAACCCTTATCTTTGGATCGAGAAGGTGGTTTTGTCGTTTGAGAACAGTGTTGTTTCGTTGTTTTAAGAGCAGTTTTCTGTAAGCACTGAAAGGAACTAAACGATTTTTTTTTTGAAAAACGTCCTTTATTCTTAATCCTTGACTTACTAGTACTGATCACAGGAAAGTTAATGGTTATAAGAGTGTAACGGTTTGAATGTTTTAATTTAAGTTGTCTAGAGGCTGGACCAAGTGCTGCTCCTCACAAGAGTATAACCGCAGAGACTGGTGCGGATGAAATGTGAATCATCATCGTTCATTGGAATATAAACGACAAGTAATGTGGCGAGAAGAAGGCCGAGTCTACCTCGTGCCTTCCATCGATTAAATTGGGTGAAATGCTTTTCGCACATGTATAAACTCTAGAAATATTTAGAATTTCCTGGAAATAAGTAGACGTTATTAATACAGTAGTGCCCCAAACAATTGTTTACATTCATACATTTATATAACAGACAAGAAGCATGACGAAAAAAAGACAAGTCTCCCTTTTTCCGTGGATTGTTGTAGAATTCAAATTGAAGACGAAATTAGATTGTAGTCCGTAGAATGTAAATCGAAGACAATAGTTCTGAGACGGAAAGGCACTCAGGTCTTTTTTCTACTCGAAAAGTCAAAATGCTGAATTTTAATACAGACTGTAGAATAGAAGTTTATAAGAATTTCTCAGTCGCTGCAGAGTTCTAAGTAATTTTTATAGTGATTCGAATACTTTTAGGAAAGATGATATACACTTTGATAGTTTTTTATGTTGATTGTATTTTAGTGTTATCCAGTTTTAACATCGAAGCTAACTAACTAAAATATTTCATATGATCATAATATTTTTCTTCTGCGTTTATGCCACAAGATGGAATGTTTAATTTAAGTTGTCTAGAGGCTGGACCAAGTGCTGCTCCTCACAAGAGTATAACCGCAGAGACTGGTGCGGATAAAATGTGAATCATCATCGTTCATTGGAATATAAACGACAAGTAATGTGGCAAGAAGAAGGCCGAGTCTACCTCGTGCCTTCCATCGATTAAATACCGTTAAATGCTTTTCGCACATGTATAAACTCTAGAAATATTTAGAATTTCCTGGAAATAAGTAGACGTTATTAATACAGTAGTGCCCCAAACAATTGTTTACATTCATACATTTATATAACAGACAAGAAGCATGACAAGAAAAAAGGAATAGAGTCTCCCATTTTCCGTGGATTGTTGTAGAATTCAAATTGAAGACGAAATTAGATTGTAGTCCGTAGAATGTAAATCGAAAGAGACAATAGTTCTGAGACGGAAAGGCACTCAGGTCTTTTTTCTACTCGAAAAGTCAAAATGCTGAATTTTAATACAGACTGTAGAATAGAAGTTTATAAGAATTTCTCAATTGGCTGCAGAGTTCTAAGTAATTTTTATAGTGATTCGAATACTTTTAGGAAAGATGATATACACTTTGATAGTTTTTTATGTTGATTGTATTTTAGTGTTATCCAGTTTTAACATCGAAGCTAACTAACTAAAATATTTCATATGATCATAATATTTTTCTTCTGCGTTTATGCCACAAGATGCTTAAAGCCAGGGTGGGGTGGGTGGGGTGAAAACGAGTGAAACTCCACCCATCCACCTTGGACAATTTTGCGATTTCCCGCTTTTCTAAAGCTAATTTATTCGCTATAAACTTAAGAAACGTTTGTTCTCCTGGGGCGGCCGTCTCATGGTTCGCCTGTTAGGGGGAACTTTTCCTCATATGACTATACAAATTCTGCCCGCAAAAAGTAGACCAGACAGATTGCCGGTAAAGAAAGCACATTTATTAAACGCAAAATAAAGGGTTAACGTTCGTCTATAATTTATAATAAACTCTATTTTTTACTGTTGGTTAGCAATACTCCTTAAGTTCTTCTGTTCTACATCCTTCGCCGCAACATTCTTCAATTACATCAGTCGAGTCTGTGTCCCTCTTTCGTCTTTTGAATGAGAGGAAATCCTGGGCTTCGTGTTTGGTTTGAACGAACATATCAGCACCCATATCTACGGGGAAATAAATACAGATTATCCTAATCAATACGGTTCATCTGTGGATGCTTCAATACGTAAAGAAAGAACTCAAGTCAAAATAGGGCCATGCAGTATTTGCCGTTTATTTCGCATTCTCCAGAATGGTTATCGTTTGCGTTGAATTTTTCAGAGGACTGCAAAACCCCCTTCAAAGATGTACAACGTACGCTTCCAATGCCCCACGGGAGGTTCTAGCTGTAGTGGACAATGCGGGGAGGTTCTGCCTGAAATTTCTCAGCAGACACACCGAATGGTTGATTCATGTTAAAGTCATTTAAATATTATAAGGACTCTAATTAACTGAAAAACATGGGCGCGGTATTTCTTCTGAAGGTATATGAAAGAGGACTTTCTATCAAAGCATCTGAAAGGGATACAGGTTTTTGTCAAAAATGGTATATAAAAGTGAACCTTGGGGCGGAAACTCCCCGTAAAATAACTTACGGATTCAAAACGTGGGTGTTAGAAAGTTGAAGGAAAAGCATTCGCCCCGGTCAAAGGAACACGACGGGACCCCTTAATTTCCCTGATTTTGGTTTGTTGTGCCGCCGTTGTCGTGAAAAATAGTCTTTGTGTCGAATGTCAAATGGGAGTAATAAAGCGAGCTAGTTCGACAAGAAATAGTTGGTAGTTGTTTGGGCTGTATGCATTCTTTGGCAGAACAGAAGCTACACGAACAAGCTCGTGCAGAGACTAAGCGGTCAATTAACAGTCTTGTACCGAGACTGCTGTCATCTGCACCAAACGGAACGAAGAGGACTATATATAAGAATTGGACGTTTGGATAATTATCATAGCATAATTTAAAAAAGCAAAAGAATCCGTACAACGGGTGAGCTTGACTGAAAGTTTTGGAACAGGCATAGTGCCACATGTACATGTCAAGGCTGAATCCACCCAGCATGCCAAAGCTGCTGGCTCAATTCGCCTTAGCGCCAGAGGTTTTCCACCCTTGACTGTAAAAAGGTAAGTAACAAAAGCCAATATTTCGTTTACCTCGTCTTCGTTTGAACCACATTGATTTACAGATATTTTCGAAATATATCATGATATTATCACCGCATAAACGTGGGAGATCCACGGGAAGCGAAGATTCTTCGTTTACTTTACACTTCTGCCCTTTACATTTTCTGCCCAGAATTCCAGTCAAGTTTACCAACAGCATGAGAAAAAACACGGTGAATCTGAGCTTCATGTTTATTCTAGAGAAAAATCAAATCAAATGTCAAGTTTTTGTCTAGTGTTTCACAGTTGTGAGTCATTTGACACTGACGAACCGCACTATTTTGTGTGCAAAAAAATCGACTGACTTCAGTTTATAATCTAGTAAAAAGTAAGCCTTATGTGATCGTTGAACATGTAATTGGGAGAACCCTCTTTATTTCTCGACTGCGGGCGCTGCTCTTGGCCCGGTATAACAAGCCTTCCTTGCTCGCACACGCATGAACCCAGAAGAAATCTGGGGCGAGGCGCACCTCACAGTAGCCTTCTCTTCACCGAAAGCGGTGGAGAAACGACAACCGGAAATACGTCTGCGTTTGCAGGCTAATCTCTCAGTGGCAGTGAGGTTTGTAGGACCTTTACTCCAAACAATGTGGTTTCTCATCTTTTGTTTTGCCCCTAATAACGGCCCCACAAGTGACTGCTGGTTGAGAGTCGCCCCAGATTTCTCCCCGTATTCAAAACCTATCAATCTTTTTGTAATATAATGAATAATGACGGCGTAGTCGAATAATAAATTTCTTTAAAAAAAATTTCTGAAATAGTATGATCGCCGTTCTTCTGTAACAGATGATTGAAGACCCTACTGTTATCTTGTTTTACATCCGTGCACGAGACCGGTTTTAAAGTACAATGCGCACAGCAAGAGTGAAGGGAAATGTACAAAAATGGCTTCCTTTTTACTACAATGTACATTTCCTTTCGCTCGTGCTGTGTGAATTGTCCTCCATGACAAATAGGTGACAATGTTACGGATGCAGTGAAGTACAAATAACGAACGAAATAAGTGAAAGTCAATTCCGTTTTATTATCCAGCCCCATTCAGTAGAGTATAAAGAACGCGCAAAACGAGTACAAATAATGCAGGTATTTGTACTTTAGGACACGGGTTTAAAAGGATGGTTGTTCATCTGAGAGCACACGACGCCAAACAAGTCGGATGAAAAATCTATAGCAAAACAATTTTGTGTGTGGTATTTTTACGATTTCTGTAATATTTTGGCGAGTCCATAATTTGTATTTTGACTCTCCCTACTAGTTCGCCAACACACTGCAAGACTCGTAAAAAAATATTTGCAATACTGCGCACTAAAAAGTCTAATAAAATATTTTAACTATACAGTAAAATAACTGATCAGAGTTACGTGTAGCTATTTGTCCTGACCGCGCGCAACACAAACTCTGGTGTCGAAAAAGAAACCTTTGGATGATACTTATTTTGTGAAAGCTGAGTTACTCTGTAACTTTAATTTGTGCTGTGAGTGTTGTATAGCCAGTAGTTCTGTTAGTAGTAAAATGTTTTTTGTATTGCAATAAAAAATACCTCTTTTTGTAATAGCTCAGTGCATTTAAAATTTTTATTTTCGAGTATTTTCACCAGCTCTACGACCCTACGTTCACGTACGCCGGTACGCGTCCTACATGCCCAGCGTACCGGAGTTGGGCCATTAGTACACAGGCTGATTGATGAATAAACAAATAACCATGGATATTGCCGAAACATACATACACGGGACAAATACCTCAAATTAGTTAAATTGAAAAAATTCTCAAAAAATGGCGTGCTGCATTAGACCATACCCCTACAGTAGAGTTCTGGGCCGGGTTGTTCGAAAGTCGATTAGCTGTTACCCAGGATTGAAAGTTCATCCAGGGTTCAATTTCTAGTGTATAAAAATGTTTTTATTGCTTACGATTTGTTGGGTTTGAGATTAGTCACTGTCAAAAATGGAGGACAGGAAATATAAACCGAAAGCCTCACTAAGAAGTTAAAAGCCTGAAATCAACATTCACTCAAATCCTGGATCGGCTTAATCGTGCTTGGAGCAACCAGGCTCAGATGTCTCGATCAAACCCCAAATCCTTAATTTTTTAAACCTCCTGACAACTCGAACCAAAATTCAAGTTTTTTAAATGTATTTGCTGCGCTCGGTTGAACATTGAAGTTTTATGTTCGATTTCTTTTGCTCCCAATTTCTCGAAACAATTTTCGTTTCCATTGGAGGTTCGCGGAATCGCGTGTTCACTGTAAAACAGTCAAGCAGGGGAGTCTACAAATTATTTCCTCAATCTAAAGGTCTGAGCCGAACGTCGAACTTCACGTGGGTCGAGCCTAATACAAATAAGCAAAACCTATAGTTTTTGGTCATTTGCATGAGGTTCGACTCATGTGATGTTCGACGTTTGTTAGGGGCCTTAAAGTTTCTAATGTGAACATTATGTCGAACTGTGAAAATTAATAAAAATTATCCTATTCATGAGATTTTAAAAAAGATTTCCACTTGCCTTATAAAATCTAGCACGTAGTTTCAGTCAGTTTATATATCAGAAAATTAATTTAACTATCATAGCTGTCGAAAGCTATTCATGCTAAACTACAATGAAACAAACTCTCGCTGAAATTTTGTATTTATAGATGCTACTGAGGAAAACCCGACATTCAATTAATAGTTAAAACGGAAATTTAGCTACATTGTTTTCCATATCTCGAAAAGGTACAACTGAAAGCGATGCCTAATTGTGTCGATGGGAAGTAGACAGATCCTCTCATGTGTTTTTTTATGATTATTATTTCCAATAAAGTTTTCCTCAAGCACAGGTGCAAGTGACATCGAAAAATTTAATCCCCATTTTTTGCTGATTATTTTTACGCTATATTCATCAGTGACATTTTATTTAAACATAAAGTTTCGAGTTGGCGCTTAAAAGAAGATCTGTAGGACACCGATTATTTAAGATATTCAGTTTTTTAAATTTAAAACATAATTAACGATAGTTCATAATTTCAAATTGTTGAATATTACTGCACGAGTTGAAGGTAGATCAATAAACAAATTGTTACAAAGTTTTTACCTTGCTTTAATTAGCTTTTATAAGTAAATATTGATTATAATTTTAATCAATGTGCCGGAATCAAACAAGTTTCTTAGCGTCAATGGCATTTTACTGATCGCTTATACAACTTGGACGTGAATTGTTACAAACGCGAAACAAGGTTATATATGTCTTGTTAGTAGTCTAGAAGTTTTCAGTTTACATTAAATTGCGATAGAGAACATTTCGGCAGAGAGATGGCAGGGCAATTTAATGGAAACTAGACATAGACATAGACATAATTTATTTATGGACGAAGAGCTTAAGAGCCGTAGCTCGTTAAAACGCTCTCGTGAAATGAAAAAAGGTTTAAAATTACAAATAAAAGACGGTTAAAAAGGTAAAAAGTGTATATGTACAAAATAGTGATTATGACATGAGAGATTCACACATAATAACTACTTTATAAATATACTTTTTATTGCTGATTCTACGGGACGAAAAATACGCCCACCTGTTAGAAATGAGAATTTGTCTCTGTATTAATGTTCTTACTTTTTTCAAAATTGCTCCCAAGGTAAACCGTTAAAGCAGCCATATTGAGATGTTAGTAAAGCAAATGCAAATAAAAATGCTTTTTTTAATTGAATTCTTGTCTTAAAAATTGACTGCGTTTTGCTTTTCAATGTAATTTGCTGTCTTGCATGTGTAACAGACTAAACCTTTTCTTTTGCCAGTATTGTGTTTTTCTTTTTCCGGCGTGAGCTATTATGTTTTAAAGCATGCCAGGAAATAAGGAAATAAGTCTGTTCGCGAAATTTCAGTTCAAGAAACCCGTTTCCGTTTTGCAGGGGTGGGGGGAGGGGGGCAGGGCGAGCTATCAATAATTATGTTTTGACAAAGGCTAAAACTTTATTTAAGGACAGTTGAGATGTATCAGTAAAAAAACAATAAAAATATCTCTAATACTGTTTTACGTGTTTTCAGTGTGGGTGGCCGTTGAGGCAAAAATTATTTATAAAATTAAGTTGCTAAACACTCGTCTTATGAAGTGAATAAATTATTTAATTTGCAAGGATGTTCCAAAATCTCTCTTCTGGTGTCAGAACTATCCTCATCTGAATATGTTAGTGTAGTGTTCAATTCAAAAGAAACTTGAAAAATTTGCCGGTGTGAGTCATGTTTTTACTATAACGTAGAATTTGGCCATTTCACGAGAACGGCGAAAAAATGTAATAAGATTTATAGCGCACGTGCAGAGCTATTGTACTTCTCATTGAACCTTTTGTTGTTTAGAGAGGTTCTCGCTCGGAACCGTTGTAGTCTGCTCAAACTCCTCATTACCA